>NC_056728.1:152770236-152890236 GCF_019279795.1 Protopterus annectens | reverse complement strand
CATCTCATACTCCAAATATGCATATAATCTTTAATCTTTCAAGCAGATTCTTCAGTGTAAGTTTATTACACAGTACTATATGGTGTATTTATCACAGAGTAAATACATTTTGTACAGAGATAGTTTATTAAATTAAAATTACAAGATTGTCAGTATCATCTTTAAACATTAATGGTCTTAGTAGCAGTTATAAAAAGGATAGGACTACACAAATACCTAAAATTATTAAATCATATAGGTTCATAGGTTCTTAGGTAGGTACTAGGCTATCGGCCTAAGGCCTATGCAAGCCTAGCCAGCAAGGTTCCATAGCTTACGCCACCCAAGAATGTTATTTTCCTGTGCCACTGTCAAGCAGAGATACAGAAGTGATCCCCGGGGTGTATTTCCTATTTCCCATCCACTCATCAAGATTTTTCTTGAAGAGTGCTAATGAAGAACTTTGCCTGACATAGATGGGTAGCTTGTTCCAGAGTATAGGAAGTCTCTGGGACAGGAATCTATCCCTCCAGCATGTCCTGTTTATTGTGGTGACAAGGTTTAGGTCCCTAGAGCATGTAGCTTGGAGGGATTGGGATTTCTTTAGGTGTAGCATGTCCAACAGCTCTGGGTTTGACAAAGCTTTATATGTTAGGCAGAGATCACCTCGGAGTAGGCGATATGCTATGGAGTAAAGCTGGAATTTTTTGAGGCGGTCAGTGTAGGGCATTTGTTTGAAGCCATAATCCTCTTTGTGAGGCACTTCTTTGGCCTTTCCAGCTGCTGCAGATGTCTTGTGAGGTACATTCAAAATGGGCGTTGTACTCTATAATGGGTCTAATGAGTGACGAGTAGAGGGAAACAATTACCTCTTTTTTCCTGGATGAGAACCCTTTTATGATGAGGTGTGCCATGTAGAAGGACATCCTGATGACTGTGGCAATGTGACTATCAAAGGAGAGACTACTGTCCACCTGGGTCCCAAGGTCTCTTATCACGCATTCGGTGTTAAATAGATTGCTGCCTATGTGGTAGTTCATGGGTCCAGAGTTTTTACCAAAGGAGATGACACTGCACTTTTTGGCATTGAGCTTGAGGCCATGGCTCTGACACCAGAAAAATAATCAGTTGAGAAAGACATTTGTAAATGTGGACTTTAATTATTATAAAATCCTTGCAAATGCTTCATTTATTTATTTATTTTTATTTATTATTTGTTGACTGGGAATGTCTGACTAGGTTTCACAGAGCCTGTTTTCAGCGGAGGCCCAGGGAGAAATGCTCCAGATGCATGTCTTAGGAATGTGGGAGGAAACCAGAGTACCCGGAGGAAACCCACGCGAACACAGGGAGAACATGCAAACTCCACACAGAAGGCACCCCAGCCGAGAATCAAACCGGAGAACCTCTTGCTGTGAGGCGACAATGTTAACCACTGCACCACTGTGCCTTTAATAAGGAAAGAAGAAAAATACAGCTGTAACACCCACCACTACCTTTCCATATAGTGACACAAAGGAAATGCTTGCAACAGCAGTAATTAAATTAAGAGTATGTTCATTACAAAAGCAAACATGTTTTTGTTACCAGGAATTGCAATGGGAGCTTACAAAACTTAAGCACCTTTATTAACACACTAAATTGAAGGTATAGTACTGAATTTGTTGAATCTGATTCTCTAGATGTTCCATTATTCTTATCCCATTGATATTTGGGCACAAATTGACAACTTATGTATCTAATAATCTGATTACTAAAACTGATTCAGCTAAGAGTAATTTCATGGCCATTATCTGACCACAGTGACTTACAGTCTAATATTCGATAAACTCCATGGTGCATGCAATAAGTACTGCGAGCTATAGTGTGTAAAAGTAGATAGATAGGGGATCTAATGTCACAGCAGCCAACTCAGTGTGTGCGTGTGTGTGTGTGCGCGCGTGCGTGCATGTGCATGTGTGTGTGTGTGTGTGTGTGTGTGTGTGTGTGTGTGTGTGTGTGTGTGTGTGTAAATATATTCCCTTGCAGCACAACGGACATGCCCTCATGGGCTATCCCCATGCAATGGTTATGCACTTCTTAGCCCTGTAACTAGCTGCTGCCCTCTAGATTGCCTTTCTCTACACAGGCTGCTGATGTCATCCACCTTAAGAGCACTGGCTGACAATCTGATATCAGATAAATTCAGTGGCACATGTGATAACTACTGTGAGCTATAGCATGTAACAGTAAATAGGTAGAAGTTCTAATCTCACCGCAGCCAACTCAAGTGTGTGTGCATATCCATACTGTACACATATATCCTTCGTAATATACACATTGGTAGGGTTTTACATTATTTTACTCATTGTGGGTGATGTGGCCTCCCAAATGAATGACCACAACATGGCCTGCTTATATTAACAAGCATTATGTGTCCTACACAGATAGCACTACAGATATGAAGCATGATGTGTGGATCTGGTATTGTCCTCTATACTGTGTACCACTACGTAGGTAAGTTTTCCACTGTGCATGCAGCCAACATGCACTAAGTGTGCACCGTGGTGTGTTCTGTATGCAGTGAGTGGAAGTGCTGCTAGCCTGAATATGGCCATATGTGTGTGTCAGGCTGTGACAGCATTGTACATCATGTCACAGAGCAATAGGAGATGTGCACTTCACTAATATGATGGCCATACAGCCATCACAATTGGAGACATCGCTACCCCTCATCACAAGAACAGAACATATTGCCCAAGTCCATGGGAGATGCAGCCAAGCCAAACCTCCAGTGTTGAGATGACATCCATCCAGCCAATCGGGTCTATATTAAAAGCCCAAAGATCCGTTTGAGCGAATCGGAAAAGAGCGACACATATTGTATGAACTACAGAAATGACGAACATCCAAAACTGTGAAATTTGAAATGTCGAACTGTCATGGTTGGCCCATCTGCAGTATAGCTCTGTAAGGTAAGTGTGCGATAGTTACGGACCTTCGGGTTAGGGTGCGGGTTAAGGTAAGTGCATAGCTAGTAATGTATATAAGGTTTAGTGTAGGGTTAGAAGTAGGGTTTGGTTAGTGTTTGTATATGGTTTATTTATTATGTTTGGGAAGGTAGTATGTTGCGAGCAGTGGGGTTGGCCGACTATGATGATTCAAGATTTTAAATTTTGTGGTTTAGGGGGTTCGTCGTATTTGCGGTTTAGGCTATATGTGTTGCTGTTGTGGTATTCGCTCAAACAGGTTTTCGGTTTTATAATATAGACCCAGCCAATCACACAGATGGCATGTGTGGAAGTGCACTGAGGTGCTCTCTCTACTGTACCAGTATGGAGGGTCTGTGTTAAGGGTGCATTACAACTGCTACACAAATGTCACCAACAAGCATGTATTACTAACTTCACATAGTTGCTTAATGTCCTTAGAGTGACTAATGCATCTACTATTTATTTATTTGTTTATTTATTTATTTATTTATTTATTGTCATTTATTTACTGGATTGATCCAGCTGAGCCAAAATGGCCAGTTTTTAGTGTTGAACCGAGGAGAAAAGCTCCAGCTGCAATTACAAACATTCAAAAATAGATTACATCATACTAAAACTTTATAACACAAAGGAGACCAGATAGCTCCAATTGCAAATTACAACATGCAGAATGGAAATTACATTGTTATAATAATTATTACATCTAAAAGCTATTAACACCAATATAGGGTTTTGTACAAGTTTTTGTATAAGTGAATATACATAAGAATAGTTCAACATTATGGTAAAGGTGCAAGGGAGGAAAAGGATTATGCACTCATAGAGGGAGATTGGTTTGATTTGCTAGGGAGAAGAGCAAGAAGAGATAAAGGAGAAAAGATGGAGAGTATGGAGAAATGGTATTGGAATCAAGGTAAGTGGGATCAGGTTGGAGTTAGACAGGGGCAGGACCAGGTGTTCTGTAGGTAGTGCTTGAGTGCCAGTTTGAATTGGGACTTACGGGGGATACTTCTAATATTATGAGGAAGGGAATTCCAGGAGTGAGCAGATGAGTATTTGTATATTGACTTGCCAATATTTGTTGATGGTTTGTAAATGTCCAGAAGATGTTTGTCTGATGAGCGGAATTGACGGTGGGGGTTATATTGAGATATGATGTTGGAGATGGAAGGGCAGGATGTAGGGCTATAAAGAATAGAGTGAGACCTATACAGTTGTGAGAGGAGAAGCTGTTTTGGGAATTCAGGCCACTGCAAATATTTAAGAACAAGGCAGTGGTGGGATTTAAAGGGGAGGTTTGCAGCAAATTTAGCTATTTTATTGTAGGTTTGTTCTAGTTTGCTGAGAAGAGATGACTGAACGTTAGTAAGGACTGGGGGTGCGTAAAGTAGACAGGTTATGAGGAGAGATGTGGCTAGAGAGGGTTTTAAGGAGGGAGATAGAAATTTCTGGTTTTGGTACAGGAGCCTAAGTTTTTGGTGATTTTTTTTATGCATAGATTGATATGTATGTCGAATTTAAGCTTATCGTCGATGGTGATACCAAGCAATTTGCTGTGAGGTTCAGGTCTGATGGTTGTGTTGCTGAGAGACGAGATGAAGAAAGAGGATTTATGTTGTTCAAGGTTTTTTTGAAGGAATAGTAAAAGCTTAGTTTTTTGGGGGTTTAATATTAACTGATTATCAGTGAGCCAGGTCTCGATGGAGCTGAAAGTATTTTGGGTACGAGAAAGGAGGTCAGGGATGTTGTGGGCAGAGGTTATGAGGATGGAGTCATCAATATATTATAGAAGGGTTGAGAGGTTAGTAGCAGAGTGTAAGTTGTTAGTAAAGATATTGAACAAGTGAGGACCCAGGATAGAGCCTTAGGGAATGCCAGTAGTGATGGGCAGAAAAGGAGAGATAGTGGTTTGCCAACATACAGATTGTAGTCTGTTTGATAGATAACTAGAGAACCAGGATAAAGTGATAGGAGAAAGATGAAGATGTGAGAGTTTAGATAACAGTTTAGAGTGGGAGACTGTGTCAAAGGCCTTAGAAAGATCCAGGAATAGACAAGAGAGAAGTAGGTTGTTATCACGGGCTTTGAAACTATTTAGGTGAAAGAGAGAAGTGCAGTAGAGGTGCTGTGATGGGGTCTAAAACCATGCTGGGTGGGAATTAGGTGATTATTTTCAACAAGTGTTTAAGTAGTTGGGAATGAACACATTTTTCGAGTATCTTGGAAAGTGGAGATAGCATAGCTATTGGGCAAAAGTTTGAGGGGTCAGTGGAGTTACCTCCTTTGTGGAGAGGGATGGTGTAAAAGGATTTCCATATATTGGGAATGACAGCCTCGATGATAGAGCAATTAATAAGGATAGAAACAGGGTAGGCTATAGAGCTGGCTGCAATTTTAAGGAAGTGGGGGGTAGTTTGTCAGTGGAGGGTGAGCAAAGTTTGAGTTTATTCAATTGGAATTTAAAGTGGGAGCAGGTTGTAGGGAGAAAGGACTAGAGGAAGATGGATTGTGAGGTGGAGGTAGAGAAGAGGCAGCGGGACTAAGTTGGGTAAGTCTTTGAATTGTGCATAGGAAGTAATTATTTAGAAGGGTAGCAGTTTCTGTGGTGGTATTAAGAGGGAAGGGGTTGGAGGTATGAGGGGTACTAGGGTGAAGGATATTTTTAACCGTGGACCAAAATTTTTTAGGGTTGGTATGTGTGCTGTTGTGGTTGGAAGTGAAGAAAGATCTTTTATCCTTGAAAATGAGTTTTTTACATGTGTTTCTAAGTTTTTGGTATTGCTGGAGTTGGGTTGGAGTTTTATTTTTGAACCAGGTTTTTCAAGCAGCATCCCTCTGTTGCATAATAGAGATAGGCAGCATATGCAATCAAGCGGGGTCACATCCTGTCCTGTATGCATGGCACAGATCACATATGTGTACACTGAATGGCACAGGTGGCACTGACATGCATTGCAGATGAACAGTTGTAAGCACATACTGATGATGTGATAAGACGTTGTGAGGGGCCATAATGTCATCTGCATGTGCCAAAACAGTTTGGAAAGTATGTCAACACATGGCCGTTGTAGTCAGATAGTGCCATGCTGAGGGAGGAGTATATGGATGGTATTGGTATGTCACCTACCAGTGACTGTGAACAGAGCTATTCCATATGAATCCTGCCATACCACTGCACTGACATATTGATGTGTGACACAGGAGCTCTACATTTGTGTGGCTAGGTCTGTGTGGCTACCTGTCACCCATACTTATGTACAACACATGTAGGGACTGCCATGCTACTAACTGGGGCATATGTTTCCCCTATGGAAAGGATAGTGCATATATATTCCATTGGGGTTTATGGCAATTACTATGTCAAGAGGCATGTATTTGTAATAGTGTCATGCAAGACACCAACATACCACCGTGACTGTATGAGTGTTCACAAGTAGCAGGCAGCAGCCAACATTGTTAGCCACAGTCAGTCAGTACTCACATGAACTGTGGAGACATGCAGTACAAGCAATAGAGTACCCATGACTGTGCCCTGTTGAACACTGGTGTTTACAGAACAGCTATTGGAGTCAGATGTCCCTATGCTGTGTATGTCTGCCATCAGTGGGCCAAGTAGTGACCCCCACATTGACAGTATTGTGGATGCCTAAATGGGTTCTTTGTACATGTTGCCTGAACGGGCTGTACAGTGAGATGGCTTGGCTCAGTCTGGGTGTTGTATGCCCTGATGTATCCTCACCCATGTCCCTACTGACTGCCACAACAAGGTTTATTGCAATAGAAGGGCAGCAGGGCATGCTGCTAAATGTGTACACTATGTACAGATTGGTATGTCAGCTGGTGTATACACAAGTGTCTGAGAGTCAAACCCTGGGAACATAACATCTGAACACATGATATTTGTAAATGTGTCAACTCCATCATCACACCTTGTAGATATAAATTCAGAGAGCCCAGGTGACACTTATCAAGAGTAGCAGACCTTATCACAAAGTATGAATGCATGATTATGTGGACTGACCCCATTGTCCCTGTTAGACTGTTATAGACATATGCACCTAGGGAGTCATGCACATGTACTGCTGTACTTTGCTGATGTCATATTTCTGCCATGCTGCCATGCTATTCTGTGCCGCTATATTGCCACCACGTGCCCGAAGTTTATTCCCTCTGACTCCTGGAATAGAATACACAGGTCCAGGAGATGCATTTCATCCTGTAACAATACCACCAGTACAACATCATACAACATAAGGTACACAAAGTTTGGTGCATAGTCATGACACATGCCATTTTAAAGGATCCAGTATCTGTCTGCCTGGGATGACATGGTCGACAGACCATGATGCTTTGCCAGAGATGGCCTGTACCTGTCACCTCTGGGATTCCGGATACTGGCTAAGGTTCTTGCCACCCCTATAGTGCCTTTTTTAGGCAAGGTTCAAATGACAAATTCACCACCGTAACAGGAACAGGCAAGCAAAAACTGAGAGTGATGCTACTAAATGCTAGAAGTCTAAATCTCAAAATGTACTCACTCAAGGCACTCCTTAAAATGGAGAATATCGATATCTGTGCAGTGACTGAGACCTGGTTCAAAGCTCCAGAGAGCACCCCTGCACTACCAGGCTATAACACATACCACACTTTTTGGCCATGTAACCTGGACTGGAACACCAAAGGCAGAGGTGTGTCTATATTCATTAAGGATATCCACACCTCCAGGCTAGCTGCTCAGCATAATTCAGCCGAGGTTATCCAAGTGCAACTAACTCTGGCAAAACTGCAATCCAAATTATAGCTTGCTACAGATCACCCACCATGCCCCAGGAATCCCACTCCTTTTTTCTTGATGTACTGGAAAATATTAGGGTTCAACCAAACACCCTAATAATGGGCGATTTCAACTACCCGACCATTAACTGGGAAAACTACTCATGTACCAACTCCTTCACTCAATGCTTTCTGGAATTCATAAACTCCAATGCCCTGGATCAACTTATCCACACCCCCACCAGGGGCAACGATATCCTAGATCTAGTCATTACCAACATGACTGACCGGTGTTCCACACCTGAAGTCAATGCCTCATTGGTCCGATCCGACCATAAGCTAATCACCCTTGATATCCACATCCTGCCCCCACCCCCCATTAAGGAAACCATGGTAAAATATTTCTCCAAAGCCATCTTCATGCTTGTT
Organism: Protopterus annectens; assembly: GCF_019279795.1. Lineage (NCBI taxonomy): Eukaryota > Metazoa > Chordata > Ceratodontiformes > Protopteridae > Protopterus > Protopterus annectens. Next base: position 152,882,083 of record NC_056728.1, on the reverse strand, counting down.
AAGACAGAAGTGGTGAACTTCATGACACCCATGCAGATGGACAATACAGTTACGACTACTGAATCCTACACAATTACACTTTATAAGCACTTACATGAGTGCATGGATTGTGCTATCCCAAACAGAACCAAGACGCTATCCTCCAAAAAATGGAAGCCAATCTGGTGGTCCCCTGCCATAAACAAACTGTAAAACAGAAGGAAGAAACTGTTGCAAAAGAGAGCAAAATCCCATGAGTGGAGGATCTCCCTATTCAGCCTCAGTAAGAAGCTGCGATCCCTGATAAAATCCTCCAAAGCTAGTTATGAAAATAAAATCACCACTGATTCTAAAGACAACCACAAAGCATTCTATAGCTATGTCAAGAATCTCAATGGCAACACTCAGATCTGCTCTGAGTTACAGCACAATGGCACTAAATATACAGACCCAACTAATATTGCCAACATCCTGGCAGATAGGTTCAGTGCTAACTTTACCCCCCTCTCACCCCCTAAAGAACCCATCTCTACACTAGAAGAATGCAAAGTTCCTGTAATCACGGCTGCACAGGTAAAAACCACACTCTCCAAAGCCAAGAACACAGCATCCATGGGACCAGACAACATCTCAGTCTGTGTTCTACATGAACTATAGAACAAACTGGCACCCCACCTAAGTACCATGTTCAATCACAGCCTCACCTCAGGCTTTGTGCCTGCTTTAATGGTGCATAGCAATGGTTATCCCACTCCACAAGGGGGGAGCCACCACGGACCCCGGGAACTACTGCCCCATTAGCCTGATGAGCCTGGGTTGCAAGGCCATGGAATGTATTATCATGGAACTTATAAACAAAGACATTGGTAATCTCCAAACTCTGGACCCCACCCAGTTCGGGTTTGTAAAAGGCAGATCATGTCTCCTAAACCTGATAGACTTCTTTGAAGTAGTCACCAAAGCCGTTGACAAGAGTAAGGTGGTTCACACAGCCTATCTAGATCTTGCCAAGGCTTTCTACACCATCCCCCACTCTGGAATTATAGATAAACTCACTAAACTAGGTATAAATCCCTATGTGACAAGATGGGTTAGCAACTGGCTCACTGACAGAATCTACACTGTGAAAGTAGCAAACTCCAAATCCGACTTCAGACCAGTGATAAGTGGAGTACCACAGGGTTCAGTCCTGGGTCCTCTCCTGTTTGGTATCTACTTCTCTGAAGTACAGACTAACACAGAAGGTCTTTGGTTAATGAAGTTCACAGATGACTGCAAACTAGGAGCCATAATCAAAACTCCTAACAATGTGGACATCCAACAAAAGGGCCTCACTGAGACAGATGCCTGGTGTCAAAGCCATGGCCTCAAGCTCAATGCCAAAAAGTGCATTGTCATCCCCTTTAGTAAAAACTCTGTACCCATAAACTACAACATAGGTGGTAGTATACTTAACACCGAAAGTGTGATAAGAGACCTTGGGACACAGGTGGACAGTAGTCTCTCCTTTGATAATCACATCACCACAGTAATCAGGAAATCCTTCTATGTGACACACCTCATCACAAAAGGTTTCTCATCAAGAAAAAAAAGGTTATTGTTCTCCTCTACTCATCACTCATTAGACCCATTATAGAGTACAATGCCCCTTTTTGTATGTACCTCACAAGACCTCTACAACAACTGGAAAGGCTGTAGAAATACCTCACAAAGAGGATTACTGGCCTCAAACAGATGCCCTACATAGACTGTCTCAAAAAACTCCAGCTTTACTCCGTCACATATCACCTACTCAGAGATGATCTCTGCCTAACATACAAAACTATGTCAAACCCAAAGCTGTTGGACATGCTCCACTTAAAGAAATCCCAATCCCTCCGAGCTACACAATCTAGGGACCTAAACCTTGTCACCACTGCCTGTGTGGGACATCACTAGCTCTCTGGCTATGGCCAATGTCTACACTCAGTGGAGCCACATTTGCCACACTTCCCTGTTCAATGTGTCCACCGTCTGACTGTCCAATATCTGTGGCCTTTGGGGACTGGGTATGTGTCGGCATACTGACAGTGTGCAGAGACAATGGGGGCAGAAGAGGGATGTCAACCTCTGAGACAGATTCAGCCACCGACAACCCCATCTGTGCCTCACTATAGCCATCATCTTCATCAGAGTTCAATGAGACACTGACATCAGGTTGTGAGGGGGACAGATTCTGACCCCCTGGTCACCTGTGAAACCAAGACAAAAGCAGTACATTTCTACCTGCACTTTTATGTATGGTAATCCAACAGACTCATGCAATGAGGATGCACAACTGCATTACCAGTCTAACACCTTCTCATTGCTGCTCCCATGCACAGCAGACAACCTCACAATAACATACACATAGAAGTCAAATCCTTTATAACATGCACATCAGCTACATCCAGTTAAAGTTACCAGTCCAATTTACCTGTAAGGTATGCAATATGACACTCTATGTGATAGAACTGCACATTAAGCCCTGTGCACCTATCTTGAGAATGATATGCCAGTACTAGAGTCACTGCTTCAGGTATATAACATTTACCTTTTGTAATTGAACAGGCTTCTTGGATTATTTGCCTCATGTATACCAGGCTGCATAGTCGCTCATAACTATAAGTGCAAACATGTTAATGTTCATTCAAATACACACCTGTGATTACCCAGTCTATGAACTGTAGTCAACTGTTCCAGAATGGTACATACAAATATTCTAATCTGGCTAAACACAACATTTGTACATAGTGCAATATGGCAGCCCTTAACTTTCATAGGGTATATATGATCCATAAAACAACAGTATCATGCTTACGAGGTACAGGACCACAGGCTTGGGCAGCTCCTGATGGACCTATGAAAAGGTGAGGGAGAGGTATTGTCAGCACCGCCATATGTTGTAACACTACATGGTAATATGTGCATATATCCACTTGTACAGTAGCCACTATTACTGGCTGTATTGCTGAGATTCAGAGTGTGTTCACAACTGAGCTTAAACCCCAACCCCCTCCAATGCAGCTACATATGTCACCCATGTACAGGTATGTAGAGCCTGCCACAATGACTGATAAAGTACTAAAATGGTGGACACAGTACGCTTACCTGGATGCTCCTCTGCTGGGAGCACATTGGCTCCCACCTCCACAATGTATGGTGTGATGGATGCCTGGGAGCTGTCATGTGTTCCTAGGTTCACCAGGAATTCCTCTGTGGCTGAGAGTGGTTGTACCATTGCAGGCCCTCCACTGGTGGCAGCATGACCGCTGGCAACATCAGCTGTCCTTCATCATGCATTTACCATACCTGTGGCTTGGTTTTACACTTGTTCATAGGTCCTGTCCTGCTGGCCAATCTGATTGACATCCTGCACAAGGTCTGCCCACAGTGCTGCCCATTGTTCACAATTATGCCTCACCCTGGACAACAACATCTGATGATGCTGCCTTAGGGCATCCACTATTGCCTCATTCTCTGCATCGGAGAAGGAGGCATGTCATCTGCAATACATGGTTCCTTAAAGACAATCAAAGGGGAGCACATTACAGGACCAGATAAGTAATGGCCTGCACTATGCACTGCTCCCTCACACATCATACCCCACAGTCTGGTGATTTACTATGTGTGTGGATCCCAGCAAGATAGTAGCACTACAGGAATATGTTCCTGTGTGCCATGACAGATTCTGCTGTATGTTCCTACATCCAGCACTGCAGTGTACTGTGGTGTGTCTCCTATGGGCAACCTCCCACGACTATGTCATATGGCCACTGCCAAACAAATAGTGGTGTGCTATTACAACCACTATATGGGGTCAGTCTAGCAACATCAGTGTGCCACATTGACAGTAAACAATGCAAACCTGCTATAGAATATGTTCCCTGTAGGCATCATACCTCTCGACTATACAGATGTTTGCAGAATGCTAAGATGTTTGCATCATACTTTTGGTCATTTTTCACACAACATTGTGGATTTCTGACAAAAGGTTGAACAATCATTGATGGTTGATGTCAGAAAATAAGGGCAGACATCCGAGTTTAAGACGTCATACCCTTCAGAACACAGTTATGCTACTGTAATAGCTGTTATTCTATTTACTTTCTTATTTTGTAAGAGCAATAGTTACAGTGTCCCTAATTTTGGGCCTTTGTCCCTCCATTAATTATGGCTTTGTTCAGATTTCTTGCTGTAACAGGTTGACAGCTATGTTAGGCATAGCTCTCAGCCAGACAGGGACAAATTTCAACAGAATCATGGACCAGCCAGAGTACATCAGGGACAATCAGGGACACTTTAAAAATGTTAGAACTATTTATGTGAGACATTGACAGAATGAGAGGAGGTGAATTAGTCTACATCATCTGACACTGCAGGAGTATACACCGTTACTTATTGTCACTATGTATTATGTGTAATTCACTAGCTTTCCTACAAAAGGGATTAATAGGGACAGAACTAAGATGTGAGTGGAAATCAGGGATATTTGAGAGGCATGACTGTAGATGCAGGGAAGCTGAGTATCAATGACATGTCATTACCATAGATCTAAGACAGGCTTACTGCTGTAATCCCTCCATTCTCCCATCTTCCCATCTGCATCTGTTATATGGAGAAATCAATTACATACCTGGTGGAGTGCAGTACTCCTTTGTTGAACTTTGCTTCCGATAATCTTTTGAAAATATGCTCCCTGTGTGAGGTAGGTCTCATACAGACTTGTTCCCCATAAGCAGCTGCTTGCCTTTTTAAGGTACTGTTCATTAGCAGATACTTGCCTCTGCACCAGTCTGTGGTTCTGATATAGTAATTCCAGCCAAAAGAGCTGAATTGCACTATTATCCAATGACATGCCACCACAGTGCAATATATAAGGCCTTCATGTAGACCTGGGCTGTTAAGATGGACATTACTGAGATGTGGAGACTACAGCATCACAGAGTATAGGTACCATAACTGTCAACTTTAGATATTTATGTTGTATGTCCACAGTTTTACCTCATGTGTGTGGTCAGTGTCCAGTGATATTGTGGTCATCTGGCAATTCACTGGCAAATGTTGTGCGTTTAGGTCAGTAATGAAATACACACGTTTGCGTGTCAGACTTCATACCCCTCAGAATATGCATGCTAATGTCATAGCTGCTATTCTATCAACTTAGTATCTATAAAGTAGCAAACTGTAAAACATATCCCAATCTCTGGAACTTTGCCCACCCCCCCCATTAAGGATGGCTGTCTGGATTCCTTGTGCTAGGGATTGGGAGGTACGGTAGGTCTGTAATACCTACCTTTACATACAGGTGTGTTTGTGTGTGTGTGTGTGTGTGTGTGTGTGTGTGTGTGTGTGTGTGTGTGTGTGTGTGTGTGTGTGTTGTACATGTAACTGTGGCAGCTGTGGCAGCCTTGTTGTTATGGCAGAGGCAGGGTAAAGGTATCCTTTATAGTTCAATCAAGGCATGTGATTAAGGTACATCTGTTATGCAACAGTACCAATAACAGAGTAGTAGGTGACGTATAGCTACGCTATATGGATATGTGCAGTGTGTCCCTACCTGCAGGCCTTTGATTTACAAAACTGGATAGTAGTGCATTAATTAGCACTAACCTGTGTGGATAAAGATTGCATGACTCAGTCATTAATTGTCTTCACGATCCTAAGCCTTAAACACATGTCCTACATGGACAGACTCAAGAAACTTCAGCTGTTATCAGTCTATCATCTACTTAGAGGTGATCTCTGCTTGAATTACAAAGCCATGTCTGACCCAGCCCTACTTGATATGCTACACCTAAAGAGATACCAGTCCCCCGGCGCCGCATGCTCCAGAGATCACAACCTAATTACCACAATTAACAAAACATGCTGGAGGAACAGGTTCATCACTCAAAGACTGCCCATACTCTGGAATAAGCTTCCCATTTATGTCAAGCAGAACACCTCGGTGGCCCTCTTCAAGAAAAATTTTGACCACTGGATGGGTAACAGAAAGTTAATTTCAGGGATCATTCCAGTTGCACTACTGGATATGGGCATTGTGAACTAACATCTGGTGACATGGTACCTCGGCAATTTTTTTTGGGCTAGGCTTGTAAAGACTCCAGGGCCATTAGCCTAGTACACACCTATGAACAGTAATGTAATTGAACTGCAACAGAAGACTGGATTTGAACCCAGGATTGTGTGTGGCAAAATGTACTGCTTGCAAGGCATTTAACAGACCAAGCTACTGAGTCACTGCTACAGCATGTGCATTTGCAAGGTATATGTGCAGACATATAGGCTGTGGCACACATTGTCTGCATCCATCAGTACGTGCATGGCTTTCTATGGCTGTATTTCTGCACCAGGGTCCAAGTTGAACATGTTCTTTGCCATTGATGCTGTAGCAGGTGTCTTTCTACATGTTGCTGATACAAGGTCACATTTACCTGCTATCACAGGCCTCACTTACATCCATCTTTATGTCTTTGGCTGTCTAGCGGTGTATTATTGCACCTGACTCCAAGGTACACTCCCATTTTTTCCCATTAATTTTTAATTCCAGTTTGCACTGTGTGGCGAGGTGTGCACCTCTGCTGAGACATACCTAATGACTATAAGTTGCAATCACTATGTTTCGATGAAAACACCTGTTTTAACTAAGATCTGTGTGGTGTGGCAGGTTAATGCAGTGTATTGTGGGTGTGAAGCGCTCAGGTTTGAAACCTGACAGAGGTGTCTATTTTGTACATGTGTCTAACAATGTTAGAAACACATTTATTCATTATAGCTCTATTTAGCAGTGCTAAGAGAAGCTGTGTGGCACGCCACACAGCTCTGCACTAAAAAAATATAAAAAAAAGAAAAAGGGGGATATAGGAAAGTCATGAAATGGGGGCAAGCAGGGGGAAAACATAGTGACAGGCAGATAGAGATATGCAGGAAGGGTGTAGGAAAGAACCATAGCTATCCATTTCTTGTGCAGCAACAGCTGTGCACTTTGACAGATGTTATAGATGAATTTGGACTCTCAAACCCCAGAGGACAACATAACTGTGTTATCAAGCCAATTGGACCAAATTACTTGTGTCCAGTGTACATGTGCAAAATGGAGAACTATGTATGGGGAGATGTTTTTTTTTTGGGGGGGAGGTGCCCAATTATTTTTTTTATTAAGGTGAGAGTGGAATGTTGGGAAAGGGACATAGGTACATGTAGGGAGGTAAGTTGGGTAGGAGAGGATGCATTCACAGACAGACAAGACAGCAGACAGGGGTGGTGTGTGACACATGAGGTGGGCAAACACCTTGGATGGGAAGGGTGCTGTGGAATCTAAGTTGCACGTGCCTTCAGACAGCAGCAGTGTGACTCATGTCCCTACCCATGTGACTGTCAGCACTGCTCCTTCACTGCCTCAAGGGTGGCTGTGTTGGAGGCTAGGTGCCAGGCCGAGGCTGCCCCAAAAGGTCAGCCAGCTTACTCTCATTCTTGCACAGGCAGCATTCATAGCTGCAATGAACAATCCTGTGCAACATGACTGGCAGCTGATCCTGGGTGACAAAGGCCTCTCTGCCACTGCTCCCAGGGAGAGGTCGGGCTGTGTCCCTTGAGGCAATCCCACCTGATGCCACAGGTGGTGCAGGGGCAGTGGGGGGGCACTACCAGTCTGGGTCCCAGACATGCCTAGACCCAGTGGCATGGCCAATTGAGGCAAGGTAGGTGGATCAGCCAGAACTGGCCTACCGAGATGTGCTGTGGTAATGGTGGTATAGCAATAAGTATAGGTAAGTTGTGAACAAATCATTGTTAGTAACAACACCATGCAGTACAGTAGAAATAACACAATTACATATCAATGCATATTATGTGAAACATCACAATAAATAACAGAACAGTGAGTATGTTAACAGTATGCCAGTAACAGTTACAATGTTACCCACCTTGGTTGGCAGGCATGGGAATAGAACCCAACAGCAGTGACTGCAGGGGACATCTGCATAGAATGTATTAATTGACTGCAGCAACTTTTAACAGACAATCCAGGCATACTGCCATACAAGGATTACACATTTTATTTCTGACTGAACATTGCTGACAAACACATTCTTGCTAATGATTTTAACAGTCTGTGACATCTAAACATACAATTATCTACTCATAATATGGGCTACCTCACCCATTTACCTGTAGTTCCTCTGGAGAGAGAAATTGTGAGCACTACATGACTGCAACTGTAATATTTACTGCTACACACCACTGGATTCAAATCCAGGATTGTGTGTGGCAAAATGTACTATATGTAGAGCATTTAACAAATGGAGCTACTGAGTCACTGCTGATTACTGACTGACTGATATTTGCCTAGAACTTACCTGGAGCCAAAATATGACCTGGTAGTACTACTACAGTGTTATACTAGACTGCAGTGATGGTAGATTGCACATGCATGAAATACAAGCATAACACAGATAGTAGGTAAGCTATATTTTAGTATCATATCTGTGAAGTTAACAAACAATATCAACTCATGGAGTAGGCTACCTCACCCATATACCTTTATGATGTGATGTCTGTGGATGACAGAGCATTATTTGACCAATAATGGTCCAGAAATAGCCTTGAACAGTACTTATATGAGTTAACCAATACAATTTGCAGTCATTAGATTTGTATTCTACAGCTATTACAGTGTTATACCTGACTGCAGCCCCTTACCTTACAGCCTCAATGCATACAGCTCTACTACAATGGTTACGACAACACAATCCTGATGTACACCATTTCCTTGGTGTTATTGGTATTGTTTCATGTTTTTATTCAACTACAGCTGGTATTCATTTATTGCACTATAGCTCTAATTCCATATCTATTGCACTACAGACTTTATTGTATACACTTTAATGCAGTTATTGGTATTGCTTTATGTTTTTATTGCACTACAGTTGGCATTATTCATTTGTTGCACTACATTTGTTGCACTACAAACTTTACTTTATATACTTGTATGCAGTTAATGCTTTACTCTTTCTTGCTTATTTCACTACAGTTATCATGATACATCCATACTTGCCACACTCACTGCATAACTTGGCCAAGTGCCCAGCATGTGACTCAACATTGTGAGCCCTCTCAGCCGCAGCTATAGGGAGAGATGCACACCATTATGCATACCAGTTTTGCATATATTCAGATTAGATATTGGTAAAACAGAGGTAAAATTACTTACATACTTGTGTGACATGTTTTGCCCTCGCTTCTTGGACCCAGAGGTCCAAGGTTTCCCTGTTTCACCTTTTCAGGTCATCATGGTGGTAATGACACTGCTCACCTGTGCAGGGGATACCAGTAAAACTGGTGAGTTCTCTGGCCAGACAGTCCCAGGCCTCTGCCTTGCATTCCGAGCCCTAGAGACCACCCTGCAGCAGCCTGCCATCATGATTTTTCATGAGCAGTCCAGCCATGACCCTGGACTCCAGAATGCCCTAACACTGTGCCCAAAAACACGCACCTTTGCCAAAACCACCAGCCATACTATACCTTCAGTTGACAGAACTCTAATGGATTCAGCAGTATTCCTGCTTATTGGGCTTAATATAGGCTGTTTTCTATCCCTTAAACATCATTGGGCAACATTCAAAAAAGTGCACATCACTTAGCACTGCGCAAACCAATGCAGCTGAGCTGAGAAGTGCTAAAACTCGCAGAACCGTAGTCTTATCAGAGCTTAGCAGAGCACAAACAAGCCAAACATCACACAAACATTGGCAGCTGTTACCATGTTTATGCGGTGCTTAGCAGGTCTAAGCACAGTTGAGCAGAGCGCAGCAGGGCCATATTTTAAAAATGTCTGCATAATATGTATATCAAAATTAAATACATATTTTCCCTACCATGTATTCAAACCTTGTACCTACTCCACATGAAGCCATAATTCTACCCATTTAGCTATGTGGATATTAAGAAGTCCCATATACCTTCACATATACCACTGAGTACCTATAAGCAGTGCTGAGCACTGCTCCGTGCTGTGCCAACACGCTTAGATACGCTTAAACACACCTTTAAATAAATAATTAATTACATCTGGTTTCTATTTTTAGATGTCTGACAGGTGTCTGCTATCTTATATTTGAACACAGCTTGGCATTGCTGCATCCCCACCACACCCAAATGCTTTTTTTTATAAATAAATAAATAAATACATACATAAAAATAAAACAAAAGGACATTGCAGGGAGTCTCATACTCATCTGCAGCCATGGTTAACACTACACCTCTCCTTACACTGATTTAATAACTGTGCTCCTCGGTTCTCCCTTGGCAGTGCCTATCACTAATATGCATGGCATGCTGCCAAGGGGGAACTGTGATCATGAACACTGATATATTCTGTGTAGGCTCTACATGGTCCCTACATGGATTTTATTAAATCCTGGGGATTGTGTTTTCCCTTAGTTGAGACTGAAATTGGTCTAGTTGGATCAGTGTTCTACCCCAGTTGAAAAAGTCAAAAGAAAAGAAAATACATAAAAACATTATTTTTAATAAGCTGTTTCTATGTTTTCTGTCTCCTGTTCCTACATTCTGGCATCTTCGGTTCATCTCCTTATAAAATTAACTGAGCATTTCCTCAGATAGTTGGTTTAATGTAGCATGCTACTAGCTAGTCAGGCACCCTCATGGTTTAAGTATAATTTTCCCCATCCACCAATGATTGCCTTTCACATATATCATAATCAGAATCACTACAGCTTTTTAAGTTCTTATACGTGTTTCCATTCTTCTTCTTTATGTATTAATGAATGTTTTGCTTCTGATTTTTATGTTTACTTCCTTGTGTATCTTATTTTATTTCTCCCATCTTATTTAATATTTTTTCGACTTAAGCACTGTGAAGTCACAGAGTAGACACCTTGCAAGGTTCAAATGTAGGCATGAAGCCACCTGAAAGGGATCTTTTTTTCACAATGATAAATATGACTCTTGTGACCAAAAAAAACAAGGAATAACCAAGAGGTGCAAATAAAGCAGAATTCAATTAAACCACCTCTAACTTCAATGAAAAAACAGGAACTCTGTTAAAGCATTAAAACCATTTTAATCATGCAGCAAAACAAAAACACAACATAGCAGTGCATCACTTTCATCGTAAACAGGACTTTTTCAAAACTGCTCTCTTACACTGATGTAATTGTTTAAATATTTTGTTCCTCCCAATCACAATGTTGAAAATACATTCAATGAAAAAATAGCTTATAAATTCAAATTGTCTCTTTAAGAAATTAAGTTGTTGTTGTTTATCTAAATAGGGAAATATAAATAAAACAGTTAATATAATAAAATAAAGTTTAAGAAATTAAATGCTATTTATACTTTAGAACAGGCTCACAGAACAGTAATCATTAATGCCAGGGAAAGTGCAAGCATCTAAACACAGCTGCCAAATGAGTTGTTGTTTACTCAGATATTCTTTCCATGGGCCAGCTTGTTCAGAAACATCATGTTTTTCCAAAATGAAAAAAAAAAAAAAACTTATTAAAGTTGTTATATACTTTAGAGTGTTTACACAAAGTGTCAGGACAGTGTTCATAAACACATTTTTTAAGCTGACGTACTGTCTTGCCTATGTAAAATGCATCACAAGAGATGCACTGGCTCAAATAAATGACTGCTTTTGTATTGGAGTCAAATTTTCCAGGGCATACTAAACTTCGATGGTAATTCTTTACAAATGTGTTCTTAGTGTCTAATATGTAACAGCACTGTTTACACCTGATGCATTTGTTCATTTTTGATTTGTTAGTAACAACTGGTCTAGTTAAAATTTCTAATCATTGTTTAATGTTAACTCCTCTTTTGAAAGTAATTGTATGCTCAAGGCCCAGCTGAACCAAAAATTCTTGTTCCAGTTTTTGGTTAATATATTTGTAATATAACATTTCATTAGTAAAAGTACATGACAGCTCTACTCAAGTTGTTAATAACAATAATCTTTTTTTAACCATGACAAGGACTTGTCGAACAGAATAGGCTGATAGTTTGTGTTCCTCTTAATACAAACTAGTTCTTTACAATCAAGTAAGACATTATTCAGATAACCCCTTGCCAAAACATGTGTTCTAATTTCTGGATCACAGTTTCAAAAATAAAATTGTCTGAAATAATTCTTAACCTAATCATCAGTCGTCTAACAATGGCCTTTTTTCTGAAAAGTGGGATGACAACTACACCAGTGTAGATAAGTGTTAGAAAATGTCAGTTCTCTGTAGGCTGTGGACTGAAATGTCCTTAAAACATTGTGTTTGTAAAGTAATATATGCAAGACTGCTCATAAAAAAATTTCAAAAAATAGGTAGACTGATTTAAAACTTTAAAAAATTCATCTAATGTCGACTGATCACCTGCTCATAACATGAAAATATTGTCGTGATATCTTAAATGCAATTTAATGAATGAACAAAATTCACTGTTAAAAACATGCAAATTCTCCCACTCTGTTAATACTTGATTGGCATAAAGTGGCGTGACTGCTCCCTCCCATTGCTACAACTGATTTCTACTTATGGTAGTCCCTTTTTTAATTTCGCCAAGTCTTTTTGGTTTTCTAATACCATCATGGGAATGGACCCCATTCCTAAGTCAAAGTACGATTAAAGTTCATGAACTTAGTATTGTTTCACTCTTTGATGTCAGCCAATAGTGCTCTTTGCAGCACCTGCAGTGTGTCCAATAATGATTCCTTCTGCAGTTCGTAAGGAGTTACATGTCTTAGTAGCATATCTAAATATGATTTTAGACTCTTCTTTATAAGACCCGTTGCTCCTGCTACTATTGGAACTGTCTGTGTATCTTTCTTCCACAATGCTCTCGTTTCTGCCTGCAAATCCTGATATTTTATGACTTTGTGTCCCTCTGTATGCAAAACACTGTAGTCAGTGGGTGTGGCAATTTGAATGATCAATGCTATTCAGCACTTGTTATGCTGCTCATAACATGAAAATATTGTCCTGATATCTTAATTACAATTTAATGAATGAATAAAATTCAGTGTTAAAAACATGCAAATTCTCCCACTCTGTTAATACTTGATTGGCATTAAGCAGCGCGACTGCCACATCCCCCCCCCATTGCTGCAACTGATTTCTGCTTATGGTATTCCCCTTTGAAGAACATGAGATTATTATTGAGCAATGTCCATAAGCATAACTATGATGTTTAAATCATTACTATCAAGCCTTGGACATTTCATAGCTACTTCCATAAGCCATTTCATGCCCTCTGCATGGGGAATAACTGTATAATGACTTGTAATGTCAGCTGTAACCAGACAGACATCTTCTGAGTACTCCATAATGCTAATTTTATGCAAAAAAATCCCAAGAGTCTTTCAAAAGATGTGGAAATAATGCCCTGTATAGATAGATAACCAACGGTTCAGTAATTGACCCCTTGCTGCCACTATTGGTTTAAATGGAGGGTCTTGCAAGTTGGTGTGAATCTTGCGAATGCCAAAAATAGCTAAAACTTTAGGAAAAGGCACATTCAAAAAGTGAAAAGACTCATAATTAATCTTTTTCTGAAACAGCAAATCTAGAAGACATCTAGTCTTAGCAAATGCAACATGTATTACATTTAAATATATTCTCTCATAAGTAAAACACTCATTCAGTAAACAGAACATCTTGGTGTTGTAATCAATAGCATTCATAATAAAAAGTCCTCCACCTTTGTCTGGTTTCATAAACATTAAAGATTTATTATAAGACAGTTTGTGTAGCTCTGTTTTTCATGTTTGGTCAGGTTGCTAAATTTATTATGTGCTGGTTTATCACAAAGTTGTCGAAAATCAGTCTCAACATTTTTCTGAAATGATTGTAAAACTGCCGTAAGCAGGGGATTTAAACAACTAACACAGTGCAACTTACCAGCTGCCTGGAAGAGAAGAAATAAATTAAGCCTTCTCACAAATAATCTTAAATCAATAAGCAAAGATGCTACATTAGAATGACAAGAATGGACAAAAGTAAACCCCCCATTGAAATAATTTGAGGTGAACTTCTTCAACCTGCAAGTCATTGTAATTATAAATGGAAAAATCTCTGCTAGAATAAATAGTAAGCCGAGAAGTATTTGAAAAATCAGAGAATTCTGAAAAAAGTCCTTCCTCTGGTTCTTGTTCGGCTAATGTCATCTGGGTTGTCTTCTGGGGTGATGCCCATTCAGTTTCTTTTTCTGATTTGCTAATCTTTCCTATCTGCAGACTTGAGGTGACACTAAAACAGTCTCATGACCCATGTTAACTTCATAAATGTTCTCAGCAACATCGATATCATAAGTTGGAACAGAACTAGTACCCATAACTGAATTGGTCTCAGAACTTAATTTCCCTTTGCCAGGAACTGGATAAACTTTACCTAGGTCATAACAAAGATTACTTGATTTTTTTTTAAGATTCCTATTAAAATTGTCATTACTTAATGTATCCACTTTAAGCAGAACTTGCTGGTATTTATGTTCATGGAGATGAAATGCTAAATCATTAGTAATAAAACTATGCAATAATCTGAGCTTTTCATCAAATTTAGATAGCATTTCATTGTTGTGATCTATTAAGATGTCCATAATTTCCAGTCATGTTCTGTTGAATAATTAACAAGTCTTCAATGTGCAGTAGAAGTCCCTGTGACATCATTGGGAAACTTCCAAACTCTGAGTCCCTTAGGAACTGTCTTGGTTTTTAAACACTCTGTTAGAAAACTGTCATCCAAATGCTATAAATTTATATTTGGAGAGTACTTTTTCAAACATGTGAACTTGTTGAATAACAGTCTTGTTAACTAGGCTCACAGTATGTTGCCCAAAACTAGGTAATCTATGCAGCCACTGTTGAAAATTAGTACATACTCCCAACTGATGAATGGAAGACCGATGCTTACTATTAGTAGCAATATCTGACCTAAACGGTCCGTTGTTTGTTTCATTTACTTTAGTGTTGACAGAATTAGCTCTTCTTTCTGCATCTAGTGGTAGAACATAGGCACTCACCTGCTAAATTAACAGCTTCAAATTACCAGGAAGCTGACAGCCTCCAGATCCACTTAAAAGGTCTTACAAACTCATCAAAGACTGTGTACAATAATGGAACAATTGCTAGTAACCAAATAAAAACAAGGAATAACCAAATATGATTCTCTAAGGCCTGGCTTTGTTGACTGACTCTAATAGTAAGCAATTTACTAATAATAAATGTCCACTGACAGAGGTCAAACAGTATGAGCCAAAATCAGGGACATTCTGCAGAATTCTGGACAGTTGAGATGAGAGGAATGGATTGGTGCAATAAATGTTTTTATTATTTTTCCAATGAGTCTGGTAAGGATCAACCAGACATTTTTGGCAATATTTCCCTGGCTTTATGATTTGTTTGGTGTGACTTGGACTGGATACCTTAATGTGTGGCAACTTGTTTGTGTGAACTGTGGAGGTAAAATAATATTACATAACCAAGAGACATCGTGGCAATAACTACAGTAGGGGTTGAGGTTAGCAGGATGAAAACAGCTGTCCATCTTCTTGTTTGCTCAGTTTAAACAGTAACTATATGGTTTTATAAGACTAGTATGTATTTGTGAGAAGTAAGACAGACTGCTTAACTGGGACATCTGATATGCACACAGTAGGTATATTTGCTGTGGCTGTCTTCCGCGGAGGAAAATGACTAGCTGCCTGCTGCTGCTGCTTGCTTATTATTTTTGCTTTACTGGACTAATGCTGTCATCAGAAGCAACAAGCAGCATTTTAATGTATGGCAACTGTTTGTAACAAAGGTGAAATACATGATCATCATATTTTATCACAACCAGACATCTGATTTGTACATATTGTTGGTTATAACTGCTTCATAGCAGTTTTCTGGGTAATAAAGGTGGAACAAGACAAAAAACTCTACCAGTTAATGAATGAGTAAGTGAGAAAGTAGCTGGAGCAGCAAATGTTTTCACCAAGGTAAACATGCCTACAACTGTTAAGAAGAGAGAATAAAACCTGTTGTAGTTATATCATACAAAAGAAAATTAAAAAAAAGTGGCAAAATGCAATACTTGAAGGAAAAGAAGGTAGGTATAATTCTACATAATACAAGTACTCTTACCGAAGAAACATTTTTTGTCATGAAAAAGAGAGTTCTAAAAGAGTATTTATTGATACTAAGGTAGAGTGACAAAAGATATTGTTGGAATTCACCTCAAAGTATGTTAGAGAACTGTTGTGAAACCAGTGGCAGAATATTGAAACACACACACACACACTCACACACACACACACACACACACACACACACACACACACACACACACACACACACACACACACACACACACACTCACATGCACACGCACACACACACACACACACACACACACACACACACACACACACACACACACACACACACTCACACACACACACACACACACACACACACACACACACACACACACACACACACACACACACACACACGCATGCACACATACACACCTACATACACATGTACACATTGCTTTCATCCAAGGAAACATTATAAGCTGAAACTGTTCATTAAATAGGTAGTGCACAAAATTCCACTGACCCTTTTCTTCTAAGCTTTTGAACTTAGTGGGAACCAGAATCTGTCACCTCAATAACACAAAAGAGCAGTTAAGATAGTCTTCTAGACATCTATCTGGTGTACAAATTGCAAACAGAAGTGCGCATCCTTCTAAATGAGCTATGCTGAGCAAAAAATGATGTGAATGTGCTTCTAAGATTGTGGTTATGTCTCAGTTCATTTCACACTTCTCCACTTCTTAAAACATTGGACTGTCTAAATATTTGTCATTCAACTTATTCATGCCAGAAAAGAAGTTTCAGTGATAGCTCAGAGGATCTTAACTTTAATTTTAAAGTTCATACCAATATATATGCACAAATCTTTAAACACAAGGGCAAGTTTAGTTTCCAAATGTGTGTAGGTAGGTAGAGCTTTAATGACTTCTCTACGGAAAAAAAAAAATTAACTAAGATGGCTTGGGTCTTTCAAGAGTTGCCCTTGAGGCCTGTGTACTGAAATATCAATTTCTTAAAGAGCATTATGATTGGGTAGCCATACACAATATGGCTATGTGTGTTTTCTTTATCATAGATTACGAAAAATCCAAATCGCTAAACAAACCACTAAGTTGGAATTTAATGAATCACACTAATAACATAATTTTAAATATCAATGGAAAACAGTCTCTGTGATAGTTTTAGCCACATTTTTATGTGGGTGTGCATTTCTCATTTGATAAGAATAGTATTAGCTCTCATTTGGGACTTGAACCCAAGACTTCCAGCATATTGTGTTGGTGTCACTGTTGCTGAACCATCAAAAGACTCTGGATAGAAAGGCATTGGATTTTCTCTTAAGAACTATGTTCTTTCAGCTAGGAAGTTGAGGTGACAAAATAAATGAGAAACAGAAGTAAGCTGCCACTTGTATGTAGTCATACCTATGAACAGTTTAAGGTATCCACTCCACATGCTGTATATCTTTGGAATGTGAGGGGGAAAACAGAGCACCCAGAAAGACCCCTACAGCTAGAGTATAAACATGCAGACTCTGCACAATCAAACCTGCTATAAGGCATCAGCTCTATGTGTTGTGTCATTTTAGTGGTCATCAAATTAACAGTTAAGAGCAAAACCATTAATCAGTTAATTTCATGAAGAGTAACAAAAATGGTTGAGAAACTTCTGTCTGTAATAAAATAACCAAATGTTGGCAGGCATGAGAATAAAAAGAAAAGGTACTGATGCCAGGTAAAAAGAAAATTTTACCAAACAAGGCAAGTCATGGCTATAAGTCTTATGTAGTATTGGTATTCTGATGGCAAACAAGGCCTGATACTACCACATTCTGTATTATGCAACAGTGGACATTGCATATATACTATGATTGAAATATAGGCCAGGGATCTGTTGTTCGTGGAAGTGGAAAATATGCCCTTGCTAGGGCCCATCCATACCAAACACCTCAATATTTATGGGCATGGACAGTGAGCAAATCATCAATACATAATAAAATTGATGGCATTCATGACATTACCTGTTGGTGAATGAGCAGATGAAAACATTGCAGTTGAACCAGGGTGAGCAGCAGAAGGTACAAAAAATGTGTTTTAATAGAATCAATGAATCCAATTTTAATACAAATCTTACTTATATTCCAGATTTAATTAATATAATTTATTAACATACTTGTTCACAGTATATTTGAGTGGTTTTAAAGGGAAATGATCCTTCCAACACACACGTGCACGCATGCATGCAAACCGACAGTGACAGCTAGATAGATGGATACAGATATACACTATTAGATATTGATACACATTTTAGATATAGATATAGAAATAGATCTATTTCCTTTTGCAGTTTGGCAAAGAGGTTTAACATTATGTACTGCTATACCTAGGTGCTCCATCAGTCTTGAGTTTGATTCCCTTATTCTCTGTTTACCTATTGTGTGACTCTGAATAAGTCAGTTGACCAGATATTGATTCTTACAACCCCCATTTATCTAACGGATGTTGCTCCTGGTTTTCACATGAAAAGGCACTGTCTCTCTAGTTGGCTTACCCAATTAACAAATAACTACACATACAGTAAAGTGAAAATCAAATCTGAGTCCTGAACCCTTAGACTGTATGGCAGAGATTCAATCCCAGTGCCACTGTTGCACTAAATGGGTTAACACTAATAACACTACTTAATTCAGAACTATTCCTACAGAGAGCAAATGCTGTAATAACTGTATAGGTTCAAACTCTTTTTCTAAAGCACAGGCAGGAGCAAAGCTGAGCACTTCAAAGATTCAGTAATTTGATGAATATTTTTGTCAGTGAATTTGATATAGTCATCATCAAGATTGAATATTTTTAACTTTTGAGAAAAGGTTTTCTACTTAGCATTTTCTTTTAACTTAGGATAGTTTGTATATACTTCAAAAACTGCATATAATTTAAAGTTAACATCAGAGAGCATAATAATAGGCATTTTTGTTAAAAACTTTATAAATGACAGAGCTTTTTGTGAAGCCATGGCTACAAAGACAGGCAACTCTGTTATTACATCTCTTTCATTATCTGTTTAGGCAAATGATCAAGGGATGTGAATAAACCCATCAGCATTACAGTGCTTTCCTGATTTTCTTATTGTGTTCTATATTTCCCCTCTCTCTCTCTCTCTCTTTCTATATATATATATATATATATATATATATATATATATATATATATATATATAGTTATATATTTCTAATTACATTACATGCTTTGTGACTAATTTGTTATACTGCCAAACACTGGTGCTGTGTTTACATAGTACTTAGTAATGAGAAAATATCTGAAGATCCTGACAAAGGGATGAACTCAGGACTATGGCTGAACAAGAGCTAGTACAATGAGATGAAAGTTATGAGAAAAAACATAAAATGATAACTATGCAGACAAAGCAATTGCTTTGCAATCTGGATGGGGAATTCTGCTATATGTGACTTACATTTTAGAAGAATAAAATAGGAGCTAAGATAAATAATTCTGTTTGGAAGCATATTGCAGCAGATGTAAAAACTGGAAGTGCTTGAGTTTTTTTTTTTGTTTTTTGTTCCTTGACTATTCCACTTGCTTGTTAGAAAATAAACAAAAATTTCTTTCAGAAATGTAACATTTCACTATTTCTACTCTATTTGCCATTTGCTTTGTTGAATATAACATTATTTAATTTGTTACTCAAGACCAGTCCTTTTTATGCTAGTTTTATATGCCGAGGTCCCTTTGTGATGGACTCCATATGTTATGGAAAATAAAGCTTATTTGCAAATGCTACTGTAGTTATAAACTGCTATTGGATTGTCTGCTGAACCAGCTAATGACAGATCAAATGTATCTAGCTCCACAGTTGTTAATAAACTCAAAACATACAAGAAAACAAGTAATGGTTTGTACATTGTTCTCCAGACAAAGGCCTTTATCTAGCAACAAATCAGCTGTCATCTTCCTCAGTGCCACTGGAATGGTCAGTGTCCAAGAACCATATTAGGGCATCCCTCAAGGTCATACTCTTATCTATCGATGACACAATTTATGATATCCCTTTATGGGTACAAAACCACAGACCACATAACCTCCTGAACTGCCTAAATGGATACAGAAATGACAATTTTAACATGATCCCACAACAGTAACACACAGAATCTATCTGCTACATCATTGAGGAGGCCCTAATACAGGCATCCTTTCCTTTTTGTGCAGTGATGAAAATTTAGAAATTTCTGACAGTCCAGGAAAATGCTGCTGCAAGGAATGTCTTCTCTCTTGTAGAATTCATTTTATGTATTTTCAGATTTATATCTCAGAACAATGTTCACTTGTTATTGTTCAGTTTCTAATCTAGATCAATCGGTTTTCTGATATTATGGCCAAATCAAAATCACCCTGTTCACACCCATGGGGGAAGTGAATGAACAGGTTTTAAAATACAGCCAGACATCGCTTGTTAAAGGTTTACTCTCAGTATGGGTGAGATACTAATACTGCACTGTAAGTAGGAATTACACTGAAGTAACTCACAGAGAGAGTAAGTCTTTTAGAATCCCAGAGTACATGCAGTCATTCAAATCTGAGACTGTAAAATAGCTAACTATCATCCCACACTCAAGTGTCAAACTTCAGGCCTCCATAAATGTCCTCAATAAATCAAATAAATAAAGGCTGGAAAAATAAATGACAGCTGTTCAGTAACTGGGTGATAAATTACAAACTGGAAATCTATATAAGTTAGTTTTAAAACTCAAAGGTAGATTACCATGAGCGATGCTATAGCTAAAAACAAAATCTGAGTTAGAACATGATCTGGCAATAATAATCTGCTATACAATAAAACAATATTATCATTCAAAAGCGTGCATGCTGTTTGGATAAACCAATCAGTATGCTTATTGCAAATCAAGCAATAGCAAAAGGAAGAGGACCCATTGCTTCACTTTCTCCAAGCTGTTAGCAGAGAAATTAAAATTAAAAAAAAACAAATCTTTCATTTTAAAAATACTTCTCTATGTAGCAGAATAATATATTAAAAGAAAACATAACACCTCACAAATTTGATGCGGGGAGTGTCTCTACAAGTACCTGCACAGCATATTTCACTAACTCTTACATCCTAAATCACACATTATCATTCCTCATTTATGTGAAGATAACAACCTCTTTAAAGAAGAGCAGCCCAGCATGTGGACTCTCCATAAAATGAATATCAAAACAGAAAAAGATACATCAGCAAACAAACACACACACGCATATATATATATATATATATATATATAGATTCACTAGACAATCAAAATACTGAAACATCGAATTTCAGTATTTCGAGACTGAATAGTAGAAAACCCACATACCCGAAAACCCAATACTGCAAAAAGCACAGTCACGACCATGCACACACACACACACACACACACACACACACACACACACACACACACACACACACACACACACACACACACACACACACACACACACACACACACCTACCTAACTACACTACAACAACCAAAACAACACACACAAATACAACATAACACACAGACACACATAGCCTACCTATAAGGAGGGGGGCAAGCCCCACGGCACCCCCCACACCCCTCTACTTATATATACTAACTCAGAGGTCACACTAAACGCACAAAAATCACCACTACACACACTCACACACACTAAAATCCCTACCCAATACCCTTAGATAAACACCACTTACCTGAATCCCCAGATAAATCCACAAACCGCACCGCATGTCACGAACGTGACAACACAACAATGGATTCAACATTTCTGCATTTGACATAGTGCAGTTTCATGTAACTGCACTTTCCACTATTCAGTCTCAAAATACTGAAATTTGACATTTCAGTATTTCGGGATTGTCTAGTGAACCCATATATATATATATATATATATATATATATATATATATATATATATATATATAGGTTCACTTCATAATCTCAATATTCTGAAATACCAAATTTCAGAATACTGAGATTAGAATACCGAATGCTCGGAATCGTGAAACACCAGGAGCGCGAAATTTGAAATACCGAAGTTCGGAGCTTCTGGTGTTGCGGTGTATGAATGGATGTAAGTGCAGGTAAGTTTGTATGAGTGTGTAGGTTATGTGCTGTAGTGTATGTTAGTGTGTTCTTTGGTTGTGATGTGTGTGTGCAAGGGGCTGTGAAATGTGTGTGTGTGAGTTGCCTTTGTGTGTGTGATTGTGCGGTCTTGGTGATAATATATATAAGTAGGGGGGTATGGGGGGCACAGCCTCCCACATGGGGGGTGCAGGGGAGTTGTGTGCATGTGAGTGTGTGTATGTAAGTGTTGGGATTTTGAGTTTCGCGATTATGGGCATTCGGTATTGTGGTGTTTTGGCTTTATGATCTCGATATTCTGAAATTCGGTATTTCAGAATTTCAAGATTATAAAGTGAACCCATATATATATATATATATATATATATATATATATATATATATATATACAGACACACACACACACACACACACACACACACACACACACACACACACACACACACACACACACACACATTAAAAATGGTAGACATGGCATAGCAGCCACAGAGCATGCACAATGCTTACTTTCAAGGCCCCAGTCTACTTGAACCAGGTAAAAAAACACTACAGTCCTTTTATACAATGACATTAGTTAGAAAATGTATTTTTTGTCTTATATAATGTCTTTATATAATGACAACAATAATCCACTCCTGAGTGTGAGTAATGCTGGATTTACCCATAGTTGGCTTTGTTTAATCACCCACACTCCACCTTTGTGTTAAAGCAAGCCATCCATGGGTAAATCCTGTATTACTTCCACCCACTCATGGATTATTGCTAAAATATTAATGAATCATCCAATGGGACCTGGAAGAGCATCTGTTCAATAATTCTTAGTAGATCTTAATAGTTCATGAAGTTTCCTGCAGAAATAACTCTAGGATCAAGAAAGGTGCACTGTTATAATACAGATATCAATTTCATCAAATTTAATATGTTCAGATTCTAACTCTGAAATTTTTTCTCTTCACATGATCAATATTTGTAACTGTGAGTGTATTAGGCTCATTGATGCTTGTAGAAGTCCAGACTTGAAAGGTGAAGGGCCGCAAACTGAATTTTTGGAATCTTCATCTAAAGTGGTAAACAATACCTTTGCTATAATAGAGGACTTAAAATTTCCCAGTATTGTCTGTAACTCTTTTTTTCATTACTTGTACATCTGTATACATCTCTCTGTGCAATCCTCATATGTGATGTCCTTTTATAATTGCTCATTCATTAACAGCTGTGTCTCTTCTCATAATGCACCATTGCATCTCATACATTTGGTACAGGGCTACCACCGATGTCTTACAATCAGTCCATGTTAGATATTATCCTATATTTCTCTTTTTTTCTTTATTCCTTTTATAAATTTATAGTTTTAATTAGCAGTCTAGCTGTTTCTGCCCACCATGTCCTAGTTAACTATGACCATTTTGTATACAGTCTAATTATTATCTAACTACTATCTAACTGAATGAACACAAAAACAGAAAAAAAATTAACACTGAAGTTTAACATCAGCTCCACTTATACTCACCTCAAGGGCAATTTGAAGTCCCTTCTCATCCCATCTCAACTGTCCTACACTCTTTATTTAAATGCTTTGTGTATACCCCTTATCTGTATGTTCTTATCTTCAAATCCTTGCTCTCTTTTATATGATTTCTCTCTCATCACCTCCATTTAATAACATAATGGATGTCGTAATTTTATTTTCTTATTATCTCTACTTGTCATGAGCAGTTCCTTCTTTTTCTCCTCACATGCTCCCTATGAGTCTTCCCTCTTTATTCTTACTTTTAGTTGAATTTTCCATTCATTTTGTCAATCTCTGCCATTTTTATACAGCTCCTTTTGCTATTATTTGGCCAAACTGTCACCTCTTTTCCTATTATTTCTGGCAGTGTTTGTTTTACTTTTTTAATATCCGGAACTTTCATTATCTTCCATTCCCATGTGATTGCCTTTTTACCTACCATCACAATCAATCGTAATAGTCCTAAATCAATCCAATCAATTTGTTTTGACCCATTTGATAGCAGTAGTTGCTCTCTTACTGCTGATTTCTTGCCAAAGACTTTTTATTTGCCAACTCTTTAAACTCTTTCTTAAACGTTCCTAATTTTCCATGGTCCCAGAACACATATTTAAGTCTCTCTTTGCTCTCCCTTGCATCTTCAACATCTGCTCTCCACTTGTGGTTTCGTATTCCTCAGCCCACTAGGAGTATAAAAGTACCCATATAAGCACTTCCACACAAAGAATAAAAATCTTTATGCTTTTGTCACATATGTTGGTAGCTGCACTTAGGGGTTGCCAGTCTTGCTCATTCATATTGGCTCCTAACATTTCTTTCAATGGTGTCCTCATTTTTTTCTTTGTTTTTCTCATTAAGCCCGTCAGACATCTGTATTTTGAAGAAGTTGATGCCTGAGCCCCCTCCATGCCCCCTCTTATCTTCTCTAATGCTTGTAATTAGAGCTGGTGGTGCTGTCTCTTCTCCCTTCCCCATTTCCGTCCTTGAAATGCTTGATCAACATTCGGTGTACCTTCCATGTTCTGCCCTAGATAAAATTCCTCTTTACCTTCCTCCTATGTTTTGCATCTGTTTTTCATTTATGAATTGGCCCTTAAAAGTTTTAACTCATCCTTCTTATTCTACACCTCCATAAGAGATTCTGGTCATTTCTGTCCATCTCCCAACCTCCTTTTTTACTCTTTCATTCATTCCATACAAAATGCATCTCTTTCATGCTTTTGGATTCTAAACAATAGCCACCCCTTTTTTCTCAGATTCTCTTTAATATTAGTGTCACTAGATCTGTCTCCTGTTGCCATTCTGGACTCTTTTCCCTCACCATCCTCTTCCAGTCCACCTGATATCCAGGCACATACTTCTGAGCATCATGATCCATACACTAACTACCAGATGATTCCTAATATCCAGTAGCCAAAGACTCTCTTTGTCCATTGCCCATCCTGCTTTTTTTTAATGGTGACACTGGTGGAAGCCTCCTGGTCATTCATCCAGGATTCAAAAGTTGTGTAGGACAAATAATTGGAACACTTGGACTGCCTGGTCAAGATCCAGTGGAACTCCTCTCTGTTTCTTTTATACTTGCCTTACTTTTTCCAATGCTGTCTCATATGCCCTCAGTAAGGAGTTCTCTACTATATCCTTTACCACCTCTTTCTGATTCCACATGCATTTATATTGCATTGCCATCCTTCTAGCTGGTATATGGTCTATTGGTAATATCTGTGTTTTCCATTGATTCATTTTGTAGCCAGATATCCTCCTAAATGTCTCCACCAACTCTCATAGCTGTTTCAGATAAAAATGCCCTCATCTGCTTTTTGGTAACAGGTGCAGGCCATGCCTTAATGTCTTCCACTTTGGCAAGTTCTGGCTGGACTTTACCATTCCCCACTCTATGTCCCAGGTAGGAGACCTCTGCCATACCCACCTGACATTTGCTGGGCTTAATGGTCAGTCCTGCCCTCTGTATCCTGCCCAGCACCTCCTTGACATGCTGAAGGTGCTCTTACCAGGAATAGCTGTAGATGACGATATCATCTAGGTAAGCAAGGGAAAAATCTATTGATTCTGCTAGGATATAATCTACCAGCCTCTGGAAAGTCGCTAGAGCATTTTACATCCCAAACGGCATCTTTGTAAACTCATACAAGCCAAAAGGAGTCACAAAGGCTGACCACTCTCTAGCACTGGGAGTCAAGGGCACTTGCCGGTAATCCTTGGTAAGATCAATGGTGGTAATATACCTAGCTCCACCCAGTTGCTCTAGGGCTACATCTGTCCTAGGCATAAGGTAAGCATCTGACTCTGTGTGATTATTTAATTTCCTGTAGTCTACACAGAACCTGGTGCTGCCATCCTTCTTCAGTACCAGCACCACTGGGGATGCCCAGGGACTGCTGGACTCCTGAATTATCCCTGGTTCCAAAATTTCCTGTATCTCCTCCCTCAGAGACTGTTTGATTCTCTCAGGCACCCTATAAGTGGCCTGCCTAATAGGCCTTTGGGGTCCTGTATCCACCTGATGCTGCTCCAGTTGGGTGCACACTGATTTCCCAGTGAACATGTCCCCAAAGTCCTGTAATACTTCTTGGATTTCTCGAACCTGGGTAGATGATAGCTGCTGGGACATTGCTACCCCTTCCACTGAGGTATCAGACTAAGCCTCACTGAGGAGATCACTCACCAGCTCTCCCTCAGACTTCTTCTGCAATCTACTGCAAATACTCAGCACAACAGCCTCCCTATCATGGTAAGGTTTCAACATGTTAACATGGTACAATTTGTGCCCCTGCAGTGCCTAGCAGTTCTAGCATGTAGTTAACATCACCTACCTTTCTTACCACCTTGTAGGGTCCCTCCCAAGCTGCCTGCATCTTGTTGTGTCTGACAGGAATGAGAACCATTACCTGCTGCCCTACAGCATACTCTCTAGCTTGAGCTTTCCTGTCATACCAGACCTTTTACTGCTGTTGGGCTTCTGCCAGGTTCTCCTGGGCCAAGCCCATGAGTTCCCTGAGCCTTGTCCTGAGGTTTAGGACCTATGCCACAACAGACTCCTTGTGAGACTCACACTCACCTTCTCACTCATTTCAAATTAAATCTAGAGGTCCCCTCACCCTATGCCTATACAGCAACTCAAAAAGTGAAAAACCTGTGGATTCCTGGGGAACCTCTCTGTAAGCAAACAACAGATGGGGTAAATATTTGTCCCACTCCCTCTTAAACTGATCTGCAAATGCCCATAGCATGGACTTGATTGTAGAGTTTAACCTCTCAACAAGACCATTAGTCTGGGGATGGTAGGGGTGGTCTTTAGGTGCTTCACCACAGATTATTTCCACAGACAAGCCAGCAGGTCTGACATAAAATTGGCACCTCTGTCAGTCAGTATTTCTTTTGGTAAAAATACCCTGCTGAAAATCTCTAACAACGCATTTGGCACCTTTTTTGCCACAATGGAGGACAGAGCCACTGCCTCACGGTATCTTATAGCATAATCCACTACCACTAGGCTATACTTTTTCGCTGTGGAACTTGAGATACTCAGAGGCCCCACAATATCCATAGCTACCCTCTGAAATGGCTCCTCAATCACAGGCAAAGGCATCAAAGGAGCTCTCACTTTGTCTCCTGTCTTGTCTACCTTTTGGCACTGCTGACAGGTCCTGCAGTACCCTGTCACATCTCTGGAAATCCCAGGCCAAAAGACGTTTTGCATAATATGTCTTTTGGTAAGTTTTATGCCCATATGACCTGCAAAGGGAATATCATGGGCTATGGCTAGAAGCCCCAGACAATAGGTTCTGGGCATTACCAACTGCTGTATTATCTCAACCTCTAGCCCCCCCCTCAGGGGTCCACTCTCTATACAGTAATCCTTTGACCCAGTATACAGATTCCCCCTTCCCTTAAGAATCAGGTGCCTCACTAGCTACCTCTCTCAGGCCTTGTAATGTAGAGTCTGAGAGGTGAGCCTGTCTCACCCCTCTCTTTCTAACCCTTTCCAGCTCCCTTTCCACAGGAAGTCTGGTATCCTCTGACAGTGGTGCCTTACTGTCAGCCTGGGTACTACTACTCATCTCTGCCCTTGCAGTCACTCTGTCCAAGGGAACATCAGTACCCAAAAGTAGCTGTGGCTCACCTTCAGTCTCACTGGTACTGGGTAGCTTCCTTCCTGAAGCATCCACCTCACCAGTCCTGGCTGCAAGTGTGTGGTCTGTCTAAGTCTCCACCAGGCTACCAGATCCACAAGCTTGTCTCCAAGCCAGACTGCATGTAACTGCATGAACACATGGTACTGCATTATCAAAATCATTCCCTGTCAGGACATCTGCAGGGATATCCTCAAACACACCTATTAGCTGGCTTCCTTTTCCACCCCCCAGTCAAGGTGAACCCCAGCCAAAGGTATTTGGAATGGGGTCCCTGCTAAAGCTCTCACTGGAGTAGACTGCCCAGGCAAGTAGTGCTTCTTTGTAAGCATTGTAGGCTTCACAATGGTCACGTCGGAGACTGTGTCTCTCTTAGCAATGGTCTCTTTGCCATTCACCAAGATAGGATATATCTTCTTGTGGTAGTTTTGTACCCTTGTTGTCTTGAGACAACCTACTGTTAGCTGGTATATGGTCTATTGGTAATATCTGTGTTTTCCATTGATTCATTTTGTAGCCAGATATCCTCCTAAATGTCTCCACCAACTCTCATAGCTGTTTCAGATAAAAATGCCCTCACCTGCTTTTTGGTAACAGGTGCAGGCCATGCCTGAATGTCTTCCACTTTGGCAAATTCTGGCTGGATCTTCCCATTCCCCACTCTATGTCCCAGGTAGGAGACCTCTGCCATACCCACCTGACATTTGCTGGGCTTAATGGTCAGTCCTGCCCTCTGTATCCTGCCCAGCACCTCCTTGACATGCTGAAGGTGCTGTTACCAGGAATAGCTGTAGATGGCAATATCATCTAGGTAAGCAAGGGAAAAATCTATTGATTCTGCTAGGATATAATCTACCAGCCTCTGGAAAGTCACTAGATCATTTTACATCCCAAATGGCATCTTTGTAAACTCATACAAGCCAAAGGAAGTCACAAAGGCTGACCACTCTCTAGCACTGGGAGTCAAGGGCACTTGCCAGCAACCCTTGGTAAGATCAATGGTGGTAACATACCTAGCTCCACCCAGTTGCTCTAGGGCTACATCTGTCCTTGGCATGAGGTAAGCATCTGACTCTGTGTGACTATTTAATTTCCTGTAGTCTACACAGAACCTGGTGCTGCCATCCTTCTTCAGTACCAGCACCACTGGGGAGGCCCAGGGACTGCTGGACTCCTGAATTATCCCTAGTTCCAAAATTTCCTGTATCTCCTCCCTCAGAGTCTGTTTGATTCTCTCAGGCACCCTATAAGTGGCCTGCCTAATAGGCCTTTGGGGTCCTGTATCCACCTGATGCTGCACCAGGTGGGTGCACACTGGTTCCCCAATGAACATGTCCCCAAACTCCTGTAATAGTGCTTGGATTTCTCAAACCTGGGTAGATGATAGCTGCTGGGACATTGCTACCCCTTCCACTGAGGTATCAGACTGAGCCTCACTGAGGAGATCACTCACCAGATCTCCCTCAGACTTCTCCTGCAACCTACTGTGAATACTCAGCACAACAGCCTCCCTATCATGGTAAGGTTTCAACATGTTAACATGGTACAATTTGTGCCCCTGCAGTGCCTAGCAGTTCTAGCATGAAGTTAACATCACTGACCTTCCTTACCACCTTGTAGGGTCCCTGCCAAGCTGCCTGCAGCTTGTTGTGTCTGACAGGAATGAGAACTATTACCTGCTGCCCTACAGCATACTCCTCTAGCTTGAGCATTCCTGTCATACCAGACCTTTTCCTGCTGTTGGGCTTCTGCCAGGTTCTCCTGGGCCACACCCATGAGTTCCTTAAACCTTGTTCTGAGGTTTAGGGCATATGCCACAACAGACTCCTTGTAGGATTCACACTCACCTTCTTACTCATCTCAAATTAAATCTAGAGGTCCCCTCACCCTATGCCCATACAGCAACTCAAAAGGTGAATAACCTGTGGATTCCTGGGGAACCTCTCTGTAAGCAAACAACAGATGGGGCAAATATTTGTCCCACTCCTTCTTAAACTGGTTTGCAAATGCCTGTAACATGGTCTTGAGTGTAGAGTTTAACCTCTCAACAAAACCATTAGTCTGGGGATGGTAGGGGTGGTCTTTAGGTGCTTCACCCCAGAGTACTTCCACAGACAAGCCAGCAGGTCTGACATAAAATTAGCACCTCTGTCAGTCAGTGTTTCTTTTGGAAAAACTACCCTGCTGAAAATCTCTAACAATGCATTTGGCACCTTTTTTGCCACAATGGAGGACAGAGCCACTGCCTCATGGTATCTTATAGCATAATCCTCTACCACTTGGATATACTTTTTCCCTGTGGAACTTGGGATACTCAGAGGCTCCACAATATCCATAGCTACCCTCTGAAATGGCTCCTCAATCACAGACAAAGGCATCAAAGGAGCTCTCACCTTGTCTCCTGTCTTGCCAACTTTTTGGCACTGCTCACAGGTCCTGCAGTACCCTGTTGCATCTCTGGAAATCCCAGGCCAAAAGAAGTTCTGCATAATATGTCTTTTGGTAAGTTTTATGCCCATATGACCTGCAAAGGGAATATCATGGGCTATGGCTAGAAGTCCCAGGCAATAGGCTCTGGGCATTACCAACTGCTATATTCTCTCAAACTCTAGCCCTCCCCTCAGGGGTCCACTCTCTATACAGTAATCCTTTGACCCAGTATACAGATTCCCCCTTCCCTTAAGAATCAGGTGCCTCACTAGCTACCTCTCTCAGGCCTTGTAATGTAGAGTCTGAGAGGTGAGCCTGTCTCACCCCTCTCTTTCTAACCCTTTCCAGCTCCCTTTCCACAGGAAGTCTGGTATCCTCTGACAGTGGTGCCTTACTGTCAGCCTGGGTACTACTACTCATCTCTGCCCTTGCAGTCACTCTGTCCAAGGGAACATCAGTACCCAAAAGCAGCTTTGGCTCACCTTCAGTCTCACTGCTACTGGGTAGCTTCCTTCCTGAAGTATCCACCTCACCAGTCCTGGCTGCAAGTGTGTGGTTTGTCTGAGTCTCCACCAGGCTACCAGATCCACATGCCTGTTTCCAATCCAGACTGCATGTAACTGCATGAGCACATGGTACTGCATTATCAAAATCATTCCCTATCAGGACATTTGCAGGGATATCCTCAAACACACCTACTTGCTGGCTTCCTTTACCACCCCCCAGTCAAGGTGAACCCCAGCCAAAGGTATTTGGAATGGGGTCCCTGCTAAAGCTCTGACTGGAGTAGACTGCCCAGGCAAGTAGTGCTTCTTTGTAACCATTGTAGGCTTCACAATGGTCATGTTAGAGGATGTGT
The DNA here is from genome assembly GCF_019279795.1 of Protopterus annectens. Classification (NCBI taxonomy): domain Eukaryota; kingdom Metazoa; phylum Chordata; order Ceratodontiformes; family Protopteridae; genus Protopterus; species Protopterus annectens. The sequence goes on along the minus strand of NC_056728.1, from coordinate 152,850,914 downwards.
CTCTCTTAGCAATGGTCTCTTTGCCATTCACCAAGATAGGATATACTTTCTTGTGGTAGTTTTGTACCCTTGTTGTCTCAAGACAACCTACTGTTAGCATTTTGTCATTCCCACTTACTGGCTCTCCCACCTTTTGTTCCCCATCTTGCCTCCATGGACAATTATATGTTACATGGCCCCACTGGTTACATTTAAAACATTTAACCCTAGGTCCTGGATGTGTACCTGGACTAGTGGCTTCCCCTGCTAATGGCAGATTCTGTTGGGGCAGTCTAGACTACCCACCATGGGTTCCCTTAGACCCATGAGCAGCACTGGGTGTCCTTTTACTGTGCAGTGATGCCCTGCTTGCTAGGTATAGGTCTCCTTTCTTCCCCAACTCATTTACAGTAAGGCATTGTCTATCATCTAAGCAGATCCTCATGCCCTCTGGCAAAGTGCTAAGGGCTTGTTCCCTCACCAAGAGGTCTGACAGCCCTTCAAAAGTGGTGACCTGACATCCACTCACCCACCTATGAAAATAAGTGCTTAGTTCAGCAACATATTCACACACACTTTCATCTGCTTGCATCTATATTCACAAAACCTTTTTCTATAAGCTTCAGGTGTTAACTTAAAAAATTCTAGCAAACAATTCTTTACAATATTATAATTTAGATAGTCATTATCAGACAGTTTGAACAGAACAGTTACAGCTTTACCATGGGGGTCAGGAACCATACCCAGAACCCTTGATCAACATTATACTGTTTATATACCCTCTCAAACATATGAATGAAACTATCAAAATTACCTCCTCTGTAAATTGTGGAAGAAATTTACTGACCTTTGTTGCTTCTGGGGTTTGGTTATTCTCTTCCCCATTACCTCCATGACTCTGGGAAGAGTCAGCATCTCCTTTTCATGTTGCCTCTGCCTCTCATTCTCCTCAGCTTCCAGGTGTCTCATTCTCTCTGCTGCTTCCATTTCTAAATGCTTGGCCTCCAACTCAAGTCTCTTTAACTCCAGATGGATTTTTAAGTCCTCTGTGGAAAGGTTGAGCTGTCCATTTTCTGAGAATTGTACATCTCCACAGCCAGTCTGATCATCCTCCTAGTTGCTATTCTCTGATGCAGCTGTGACCAAAGCTCCAATCATGTCTGCTTTAGTCAGGTTTCCATGCGCCAATCATTTAGCCTGGTACATCTCAGCCAACTGGCTCCTTGTCAGCTTGCCCTACTCCTCTGCTGACATGCTTGCATGCTCCCTGACTAACTAAGCTAAAAATAAATAACTAAATAAATAAATAAAATAATTGTGATATAAACTCTGAATGCTCACTGCATTGTTGATTTAAAGTACAAACACACCTTCAGTGATCACTGTACACAAGCTGCAGGAATTCGATATCCACACCACTACAAGCCAATTAATATGTGATGTGGCTATCTCACCATTATAAAACAATTAATATGTGAGGTGGATATCCCGCCACTGCCACCACTTAATATGTGATGCCCCTGTACTGGCCCAGTAATCAAAGAGCCTCAATCCTCACCACTAACACCAGTGAGGGATGTGCACATTGGGAGGATGACAAGTACACACACAGTAAAGTACAATTTCCCTTAGGAGCACACAGAAATCACAGTCATTATGGGGATGGTGTCTTCCTCTTTCTCCAGATCCCCAATAAGACTCCCCACTGACACAGCTATAGGGTTAAGATCTCAGCCAAGTGGTCACACCAAAACCTCCAGTACCCTCTCTGTCCAACCAGTGCTTCGCGTCCCTGCCCAAGTAGCTCACACACACACACACACACACACACACACACACACACACACACACACACACACACACACACACACACACTTTGAGATTTGATTTATATACAAACATGCAGACACTCCTGGGGTATATAGATATAGAATAATAAAAAAACAAGACAATATTCAATAACTCAACACAGTGACAGCAGAGATCACAATCACAGGAAATACTCTAAAACAACATTGTATGACAGTCTCACATAAATACAGAAAACATCTAGACTAATCTTGCTATATTCCTATCTATCCCTAAGAGAAATACTATGATCTAAGTCTTACTTACAGAGCAAAGACAAGTGCTGGTGAGAGGATGTTGTCAGATCCAAAACAAGATACAAAATGCCCTGACTTTCTCTCTGAGATAGTTCTTAAATTAATAATACACAATGCTGCTGGGTTAGCTAGATGACATCACTATTTGACACCTGCCTCTAGTTCTCAGCTAGGAAGCCACAGAGCAAAACAAACAACCTTTGCATGTGAAACCTAGAAATTTTCTCTGTCTCAAGATCAATAGAAAGAAACTCCTAGCACTAGACATCCTGTCTCTTAGCTGAGATAAGCTAACTTTATAGCACATCGTAAAACTCTTTACTTATTTTCTTAGAGTTTGCAAGTTAACTCTGTCTTTACCATCAACACATACATTTTCATAGACATGTAGTTTATACACATATCTTCTCTTTTCCAGCAGGGTGCACTGTAGTTACATTCTTGAAGCTCAGTACAGAACATATAGTTTTCTTACATTTGTAAGGCAAGCATACAAATCATATTACTATTCACAAATGACATAGAATTATTTACAAAATTCTAGCTGGCTATGCTAGCAGCCTTCGCAATTAGTATCACCAATAGCTCTAAACAGATAGCAAACACTAATGGGTACATTGGACATCTTCTGTCTTGTTCCCCTCTTCATCTCTAGAGAGCTTCACTCCTAGATCCTGGCTCTTTAATCCTTGCTGTTGCCCCTGTATACATAGCCTTCAATACTATTCAATATTTGGTCAGGAAATCCCCACATTTTCATTAACTGAAATAGATATTCCCGGCATATATGAAATGTTTTTTCAGCATGTCAGAAAAATATTCCTAGCCTCCTAAGGTTGACCTGGGCATTATCAATAGGGTACATATTATGTTGTCCACTATCCACCCCCCCCCCAATAAACCCATGCTGTTCTTCATGTATTATTTCTAATGGGCTCAAAGGAAAATTATAATCATGATTTAGAACTGACATGATTCTGTGGATGGAGATGGAGGACCTTTTCCCACTTTTAAAAGCACTGTTACTACCACCTCTCTTCATGTCTCTAGGTGGTTGTCCCTTTTCAGTATTCCATTAAATAACTCTAGCCACACATCTATTATGTGTTCCATCTCTAACCTCCACACTTGGTAACATTTAATCTATCACTTCTGGTGACTTTCATTTTTCTGTATGGATCCATACCATGTTCCTATTTCTCCTTATAATCAAGCCTATCAGTTTTTCTTAAGCTGTCCCTGATGTAACTGGTAGTCTTAACTTCCCCACATTGGTGGTTCCAGGTTACTTTTCTTGCTTGGGCACAATAGCTAGCTTGCGAGACATGAGAAAAAGCAAAAAGCTCACAATATGTGTAAAAGATACATATTTACAATCCACTTCTATACTAGCTAAGTCTGCCTTTCTTCACAGGAACGTAGTTTCTGTAACCAAATAAATTAGAAAAACTTTCTCAAAAACATGATTCCCAGCTACCTCAGAATGTCCTTAGTGATCCCAAGCATAACACCTCATAAATTTTGTCTTACCAGACTGTCCAGCCAAGTCTTTCAGAATCTCACACGATGTTTCGTGATCTACATATGTGTATGAATGGTAAAAACCTTCAGGTTTAGAACTTGTAAATCCCTCCTGCCTCTTCACAATCAGGCCACTGTTACCCATAAACAATCATTCCCTTACCACCAGACAAAGACAAACTGGCAGGTACAATTTTTGTTTGCATAAAATGGATCTTTAACACTTTAAACCACTTACTTCTGACAAACCAGCTTCATTTATTTGGCATCCTCATTACAGCCCATTACAAGACAACATGTTATTCAAATTGAACCATTACCGTCAAACTTCACAAGGCAGTCTGTACAAGAATGCACAGCCAGTAGGATCTCCTGAAGACTAGGGTCCTGAACTGTTGGTGTTCAAACAGTATACTAACTTCTCTTCAGACAACAAGTAACTTCCTATATCTCTCGACTTTTGTTTTACCTCTAGATGTAAGGGCATAAGAAAAAAAAATAATTAGGAAAATAGTTCACAAATTAATTATAATTTTAAATGCAAGTACTTCTAATTTAGAACTTCTCAAAATAATTCCTAATTTTATGAGGGACTAAACTGAAGTATGAGAACAAATTAGGGGAATGTCTCCAAATTCTGGACAGTTGAGAGGTATGCCCAATGTAAAACTGTTTTATATTCGGATTATCTTTTCTTTACAAATGATCCCTCACTTTCTAATATTTCCAGCACATATTTTCATGGAGAAGAATGCAATGCAACTCACACATTTATATCTCTTAATCTTCCTCTAGCTACTTTAGCAAATTAAACTAGGAAGCTTGGGGATGTAAATATAGAGGTGATCCAGGGTGACAAAAATGTTTGTAGAAGGTATAAATGTGGTTATTAATCTAGGGTAATATCATCATCAACACTCCTGTTTCCCATTTTCTAACTTGAAGTTAGAGTGTTGCAATAACTTTCTCTGTCTCGATTCAGTGGCACTGTCCTGCCTTCTTCTACAATAATGTTTGACTGCTACAGATCTTCTGTCACACATTCCATCCGTATCTTTGCTGGGTTCCCTCATTTCCCCTTGTCTTCTTCCTGTCTCAAATCTTCTTCAGCAGATTATCTTCTGCTTTTCTGTACATGAGTAAAACCAGTGTAATCTGTTCTATTTGACCTTCTCACCAGCTTGGAGTTATTTGGTCTTCTGCTCAGATGTCTTCATCTTTTCATCTGTCCCACAGTGTACATTCTATCACCCATCTCAGATACGTCCTCTCCATCATCTCTAGCTTTCTCAACTGGTCTATCTTCATTACCCAGGTTTCTGTACCATACAGTAATACTGGTGACGTTAATGTATTGCACACCTTACTTTTCAGTTTCTTTAACATTATTTATAACACTTTTTGCCAGTTGGCTACAGTCCCTCTGATTCTATTTTTCACTTCCTCATTCAGATGTCACTTCTGATTAACCACGCCTCCCAGATACTACAAGCTCTTAACCTGTTCCACTATTCTCCCGTCTATCTCAGTTTTGAGCTTCTTGTGAATTCCACCATTTTGCTGCCATTACAACTGTCTTATCTGTACTGTTTCATCTTGCACCTTCAGGTTTGAATAACATTCCATCCCCTATCATTTGCTGAAGTTCTTGCTCAGAATTTGTCTGCAATGCCACATTTTCTGCATGCAGCAACTTTGTTGATCTGCACCACCCAACACGTTTGCTAATGTAGACCATCATTGGTGTGAACAGCAGTGGACTCAAAGCTAAACCCTGATACATGCCCACTCCCATTGGGAAACCCCTTTATGAGTCTGAACACTGTTCACATTTGTGTCATTAGGTCTTTTACTAATTCTACCAATATTTCTGGCACTACAAACCACCACAGGACTGCCTAAATCAAGCTTCTTGGCACCTTGTCATATTCTTCTTTCAAGTTTAGGAGTGCTAGTCGGTCTCTTTCTCATTTCCAGTGTCTTCTCAACTATCTGTCTCACTACAAACATAGGGTAGGTTGTATTGCACCCTGATCTTAATGAGAACGACTTCATCTCCATTCCTACTTTTTACTACTTTGCATACTCATTTATCAATTCCTCTCTCCAGAGTTTTCATGCAGTGTGGCAGGAGTTTTATACCTCTGGACTGTCCACAGTTGTTGATGACCCCTTTTCTTCTTGTATGCTTATTCACAGTCAGCTAGGATATGCACGTCTTTCCATATTACTATGAGTACCCTTTGGAGCCATTTTCCCCCCTAACTCATTGGATATCTTAGTCATATCTGCCTAGTCTAGGCTAAGATGCCACTTCTAAACTGCACCCACAATTTAGAGCCACAATGCATAGAGGGAATGGGTGAAGGGGGAGCAAAATTTCCAATTATCAGATTTCTACTGGCATATGTATCACCATCAAGAAAGATATATATGTCATTCTCGCTGGGATTCTGCCTTAATCTAGATTTATTTTGCTTACAGGTAGACCAGTCCAGACTCTCCCTTTTTAAAGTATGACTTGGGACACAAGACAATGGAGCTACAGATAAGCCATTAAGGCAATAAATATATGTACACAAAAACACTGTACTACAAAGTTTGACTAATACACAGACCACACAATGAACAGAACAGTGAAAGAGATTACCTAATGGGAATTTTACTAAGTGCACATTAATTCAAAGACAGTACTGCTAAATCCCTAATTTCAAAGACCACCTGCAGAAAGACCATAGTCAAAAGGCCAGACGTCAAAACCCTGAAGGCATATGTTTCGGAAGCATAATATACTGAATAAGTCAGTGAGTAGAACATTGTGGAACACCAGAGGCCAAACTCTAGAAGAATTGCTGCCAGTGTAAGCCTGCCCTGATTCCGAAAGATTCAGTGTAAGTGAGTGACTTCTGTGTAAGGGCTATCTATATAAACAGGCTTATGGGGGTAGTGGCAGATTCCAAAAGACCTATTCTCAGTGTACATGGTCACTTATACTGACAGCAGATCTTTGGGAATCAGGCCCTAGATGTCAGCAATATCAGTCTGTTACTTTGCAACACTATAAAATTTGACAAAACTCAGTCAATTTACTAAATCCATCTGACCTGAATTCCACCCTAAGTTCAGTCTCTGTACTGCTTCAAGATATTCTTATGAAACATTTCAGAACAGGACCCTCTGATATACTTATATATTGTTTTCCACAGCTTAATACATTTTAGGGAAAGTAGACTATAGAATCTCAAATATGGCCACAACTTTCATTGCATGTAAATATGCACCTTTTGCTATAGCTTGTAAAATGACAGAAATTTCTACTTTTTCTACTTTTTCTTAGGAAAGAGCATTTTTGCTTCACATTTCATAAGAACACACAAATAATATGAATTCTAATACATACTAAGTTTGTCAATTTGATAAAACACGCTATATATTAATATATTTTATTTGTGTGAAATGAGTGTCAAAACCAGAGCATCCAAATGGCTACATAAGATAGTCAGTGCTACCTAGCAATAAAAGACTGTTCCTCCATAACAGTACAAAGCGTTATAACAAATTTATCCAAATAATATATCATGGCCCTCAAATAGAAAATGTGTTTAGCTGGTTGTTCCAGTAACACGGAAACACACACACACACACACACACACACACACACACACACACACACACACACACACACATACACACTCATCTTCTTGCAATGGAGTTTACTGCCCATGAGTCTAAGTGAGGGTGGGGGGGTCATATGTCTAGTGACAAAAAGCTTCTCTATTTAGGAGAAATAAATTGTGATTTTTTTTTTCTTCTGATATAATAACTCAGTAATGTAGTATTTAGGCCATTACTCTACTCAGAGTACTGGGTGGCCACAGTGGTGCAGCGGTTAGTGTTGCTGCCTCACAGCAAGAGGTTCTCCGGTTTGATTCTCGGGTGGGGTGCCTTCTGTGTGGAGTCTGCATGACCTCCCTGTGGTTGCGTGGGTTTCCACCGGGTGCTTCAGTTTCCTCGCACATACCAAAAACATGCTATAGGTGGATTGGACACTCTAAATTGGCCCTAGGCTTGAGTGCGTGCATGTGTGTGCCTTCTCTAGAAGGTTGGGCACCGGGCTGGCAAGTCAACACTGTAAAAATCCATTGCCAATCATGAGCAGACAGGTGATCTGCTGTGGCGACCCCTAACCGGGAAAAGCCGAAAGAAGAAGACTCTACTTAGACTACTGCAATTCACCACAGCAACCCTAATGAAAACCAGGTTTAATGCAAAATGTCAGACAGCCGTATGAATGAAGACCACTGGCGCTATTCATTAAAAGTATATACCTTTTGCCCCTCTTTGAGGTTTCATTGCTAATCATTAACCTACTTCTAATGTAATAGTAACTTACTATATACACAGTCTGGACATCAGAGGTTGAATAGCCTCCAAGTGGAAACGAGGTTCAGTGCCAGATTTAATAACAAAAAGCATCTGTAATGTTGGATTTATCTGCCAAATATAAGAGGGGCCACATGTCAGTTCCCTGAAGGCAGTTAAGCATAAAAGAAAATTATGGACTTTTAGGAAGATGTCTGTATATTAAACACACAGATTATAACCTAGTAGAATATGTCTGATTTGAGACAGTATGTTTACCTCTAACTACAAATGAATCTCATAAATATAATGGCCATCTTGCTGTTTAATGCATATTGTGCCCACCCAACAAACCATATCAGCAATCATTTAAACGGGATCCAGTAACTGCCATTTGCTGTCTTACATCACATTCTGCCAAAACTTATACTCACTCTATAGTCCTGATGAAGAAAGAAATTAAGAAACACCTCACCAAAATGTTGATTGCCATAAATATTAAATAAATAAAAATTAAATACAAAGTGTATTGTGCTGTGGAGAGTGTGTATTGTTTCAACTGTTTACAGATCTATCTATTCTTCTGCAATTAAAAAGTGAAAGGACAACAATCACAGTAATATATTTCACCTTAGATCATTCCGACCCTAATCTTGGTCTGCACCTTCCATCAGGCCACAACAATAGCCACTTTAATGTGATCAACCTCAACCAGCTATTTGCTTTCTTCCACTGACTGCCTGCCATAATTTTCATTCTTCTATCTTCACTGTACAGAACACAACATTATCTCTAACAATATGGAACACAATGCAAAATATGTAACATTTACTAACAACTTTAACTAGGAAGCTCACAAGATGATAAATAATATAACTGTTTCCACATGCTTACCAAACATTGTTTTTATGATTCAGTATTATTTACCATGGCTATTTGCTATAAAATCATAGCCATGAACATAGCACAGACTTCACATATGGACCACAATGGAACATTAAAGTTTTAACACTCAAACTCACAAACTACAGAACATTACACTAATGAGGTACAGTTGAGCTATGCTGCCTCTCCATCCCTAAATAGATGACCACTTATGGCTACCAGCTGTGACTGACAAAAATAATAAAAAAAAAAAAAAAAACTGAAACAGCAATGTTTTTCAGGTTACTGTTTCCGGGCCAAAGGTGTTACTACAGGCAACCTTCCCATGTCTCAACTTCTTAGCTCAAGATTTATGGCCAAAGCCAAAAGTAATGTCAAAGACTCAAATTAAGGAACAGGTTTTAAACATTGCTCTTATCTGCTTAGAATGTTGATAGTATAACAGGCTTTACAGTAGCAAACATTTTCTCAAGGATATGAAGTCTGATACTCACATACTTGTCAGTATTTACTGACTGTAGTCTGAAATTCTTTACCGTAAAAAACATTTTTTTATGAGGAACATACCATATATATAAGAATAAAATCAGGAAAGTTGAGAACACTGCCTTCTGCACATGTGTACAGATCTACACACACACACTGACACACAAACTCTGCCTTCCACACACATGTGCACATCCACGCATACACACACACACACACACACACACACACACACACACACACACACACACACACACACACACTTATGAGTGTATACCTTAGATATCTGCTTGAGATCAATTGAATGAATGCATTCATAAATAATAACCCAAAATGTATCTCAGCTCTCACCTGTGAGAACCATACACTGAACCTCTTGCAAATGCACCCTGGTCTTTCAATGTCTAAACTCAAGAATCTGAGACAAACCCAGAAATTAGGAACATATTTTAAATATTTCTATTATATACTCTTATATGTTTAGACAGTCTGTGGAATATCAAGCTTTGTATTAGCAAGCATTTTCTATATGATACACTGTCTGAAACTCACACAGCTATCACTTAGTGAATGCAAAACACAACAACTTGCCAGAAATCCACAAATTTTACAAGGAACAGATGAAAATGCCTATCTGCTTAATTGTACAAGAATTCTAGATGAAGCCAAAAATAATGAGGAGGCAATGTTTAAATATTATTGTATCTATTTGTTAAAGAAAACTCACAGGGCAAGGTGTTGTTTTCAAGGCCAGACCAGGAGCACTGTCTGGTTAAGTGACTTATTTAAAGTCACACATTAGACAAATGGAGGTGGCATCATTCAAATTTTGTTCTTCTGGGTACAAGAAACATTTTAACAGCTCTAAGCATTAAGTGCCAGACAACTGTAATTCATTTACAAAGTTAGAAAACAGCAGATATGGGGGATTCAAGAAGATAAAAACATGAACTGGCTCAACTAAAGGAACCAAACAGCTGAAAGCAATTCTAAAAACTTTAATGAAACTAAGCACTTTTACCTTATCATAGCTAGACTTCTTTAGAGTTAAATTAAACAATGATACAAATCCATTTAAATGACCCCTCCATATTAGTGACATCACAGCATCTACCAATCAAAAGGAACTTTTGAAATACATTACACCATAGTACATACATTGACATAAAACCAATTATGTTAAATACCTAAAAAATATTAAAAAAATCTATCTAAAATCTATATAAAACGAACTAGTTTATACATATTAAACTGCACTTGCACAAAGTTTGAAAACTGCATAAATAGAAATTTGTTAATTTAATCCAGGTTTTAAAGTGGCATTTAATCTTAAGTGCCTCTTTGTATTCTAAAAGGCTTTCAAGATCACCTCCACTGTTATTATGTGATATCCTGTCCACCACAAAAATTACAATTTTTTTTTAAATTAAAACATTCCGTTGAATGCATAAAAAGGGCATTAGTTGTCATTTTATTTTTTATATACCTCAAATGTTCACCAATGTGGTCTTTAAGGTGTCTACTAGTTTTATCTACGTAAAATGTCATGTCATACAGGAGGCTAAATATAGAACCACTGTACTATTACAATGAAACCATCCTGGACAAACAATTACCCTATCATAATGGACTATTGCAATATATGGCCCATCATTCATGTACTTGTAAATCTTGCAAGCCCCACATTTACCCATTTGAGGTCTATACCTAACTGATCGAACCCCCTGGCTCATTTCCAAAAAACCCTTAATGTTTTGCCCCCTTTCATGCACCACCTCTGGAGGTCCCCTTAAATGAGTTTTCACTTCAGGAGTAACAATAGTGTTAATTTTACTAAGGCTGGTGCCTCCTGGTTATAAGGAATAACTATCACACCCATTTTTTCATTGGTTACTTCAGGTATAGTGCATGAGGAAACTATATTAACATTCTCTCCTCTTTTCATCATAATGGGCTGAAATCTGGTCTTCCTAGCTGTCTATCATCCAGTCAGGATAAAACAGAATAACAATTATGGGTTCAGTTCAAGCAGCTTTATTATATACAAACACATCAGGATTGAGGCTTAGTAACTTAAACTTAAATAAAAAGATTGACTACTGCACTCTACGTGTTAACATTCTTGCTGTTCTCTCAAAATGGCACTGCTGCTTGCACGTGCTCACTATTTATATGCAAGTGCTCTCACTTTGAAATGCTTCTTAAAGTTACAACACACACACACTGTTCTACAATAGCCTCTACAATTTCATTTTTAATTTTATTTAAAAAATTAAAAGGGTATCTTCTTTCCTTAAACATACCTACTAGAAAATCTATCTTCTTCATAAATACCAAGTCATCATCAATATCCCTCTCTTTTGAAATATAGGGTGAGTACTTTCAAAATGTAGAAAATAATTAGAATAAGTCTTCTTCCTATAAATAGTAGAAACAAAACAAACATTGGCTAAATCATTGTATAAGCAAATGTCTAAATACTCAGTGTGGTGCTAATCCATTTTATAGGTGAATTTCAAAAACGGGGTGGAATTATTCAAGTAGGTGATAAAATCAGTTACCAAATTCTTATCAAATTTCCATAAAATCAAGATGTCATCAAGGAACCTATAATATGCCACCATATGTTCAACAAAATGGGAATCCAACACACGCTTCTTCTCCTATTGGGCCAACACTAAATTAGTAAAAATAGGTGTGCATGTGGCACACATCACCACACCAGAGGTCTGCCAAAAACAGTTCACCATCAAAAAACAAAAAAATATTAGACAACACTATTTCCATTAAGTCAACAAGCAAATTGATTCTGCTGTTTGTTAAATTCTCATAACTAGTTATACATTCCTTGAACAATTCTAATCCTATGTGGTGCGGTATAACTGAAAAAAGGTTCACAATATCAATGGCTATAAACCACAAATTCTTATCATATTCCAACCTTCCTACCAGGTCCAAAACATGCCATGTATCCTGAATAACATGATCTTTAGATAGGTTCATAGGTTCATAGGTTCATACTAGGCTATCTGCCCGAGGGCATTTACAAGCCTAGCCCATAGTTTTGTGGCTACGCACCCTTTAGTATGGGGAACTATACCCATTATTTTGCTGTGCCTCTGTTGAGCAGTGACACTGAGGTAATCCCTGGGGTATATCTGCGATCTCCCATCCATTGGTCAAGATTTCTCTTGAACAAGGCCAGCGAGGTGCTCTGCCTCACATATACCGGGATTTTATTCCACAGCACAGGGAGATTGTAAGACATGTTTACAATGAATATCTATAAATGTAGCAATGAGTTCTGTCTTTCGTCTATGAGCTGCCACTATAGATCTCATAGGCAGATCAGAAATATTTTAAGGATCTTAGGAATGCCAAACATTGTGGGGATAATAGGCTTTTCAACATATAAATATTCATATTCTGATTATAAAATGACATTATCATGAAACACTTCAAATAAGAAACAATCAGTTTTAGCATAAGCAATATTCATTTGATTTTTAGAAATCCTCTCATAGGTGGTATCATCATTAAATATGTCAAACATTTTAGAAACATAATCTATTTGGTTCATAATAATAATTAAATATCTTTGTTTAATTTAACTCTGAAGAAGCCTTGCTGTGACAAGGTAAAAGCACTCAGTTTCATTAAAGTTTTTGGAAATATTTATGGCTCTTTGGTTTCTTTACTCAAGCCAGTTCACACTTTTTTTTCATTCAGTGTTGGTTTGGGGTGTTTTTTGGGGATTCAGGAAGGTACTGTGACATGAACACTTCCATGTACACATCATGGTACTTTTGCCTAATTCAGCAACTGCCCTTACATTGTGCTGCATGGTCGTGTAACCCAAATATGTGAAGCACCATGAAGTGCTGACCCTGCAGCCATACTGAATGCTAATGAGACACTCCAGGGGAAATGCTTATCGTAATGAGCCATGTGTTCTCTCCCAGAACTTCCTCCAGGAAGGCATGTACTTGGCCAAGAGATTCAAGGCTGTGTAGATCACCAAAGTCATCCCCACCATGTCTCATTATTGAACAGGGCCAAAATGCCATGTTCTACAGCCTGCCATGAAAGTGGTGGTGGGGACAAATAGACACCAGGGTTACTTTTAAAGTGCCATAATGGCACCAATGGGAGTACAGGGACGGGAGTGGGAGGGATGCATTATACACCAGGGAATACTCTTAAAGTGGAGTAACAGGACCAACAATGCAACCATGATCATGGTGGGGGAATGAACTAGACCACCAGGGAATACACTTAAGTGCAGTAATGGCATCAATAGCAGTATGGAGATTGGAGTGGAGAGTACACTAGTCACTAAGGCATTATAGATAAGGGCCATAATAGCACTTTAAATACTCTGGGGGCGGAGGGAAACATAAGGCCAGAGAGGTTAAGGACCAGTGTGTGTGTGTGTGTGTGTGTGTGTGTGTGTGTGTGTGTGTGTGTGTGTGTGTGTGTGCATGTGTGTGTGTGTGTATGTGTGTGTGTGTGTGTGTGTGTGTGTGTGTGTGTGTGTGTGTGTGTGTGTGTGTGTGTGTGTGTGTGTGTGTGTGTCTGTGTGTATGTGCATGTGAGAGAGAGTGACTTGGGGGGAGAATGCACCTCTCCATATGAGCAGCTGTTTACTACCACAATATGCACATCAGCAATGATATGCACATCATGGTTATAAATGCAGTTCAGAGACATAACAATTAGTTGATAATAAGGTCTTATTTCTTCGAGGCTTACATGTTTCTGAGTCACAAATGGACACAAAGAGTATGGCTTATGATTGGCACTTAATGAATTCCATGAATAGTTTATATGGTTATGCGTTTTCTAAACAATAAAAACCATGGAACTCTAATGATTTGGATTTTTGAATAGTGTGTACTGCTGTGAAAAAAAATTAGTGACTGACAGTATAAATATGATTGAAAATCAGAGACATTCTGCAAAATCAGAGATGAATGACAGATAGACTACTCTAATCAATAAAAAAGGTTTACAGAAAATAGGTTTTGTATCAGCCTGCCCTTTTCTGTATAAGAAATTCTAAACTCTAATGACTGCTATTATTTACTGACTGTAAATTATTTTGATATTTATCAGAGCATGAAAAAGTTAACCAAGGCCTTTCAGTCAGTAAGAGAATTAAGGCTCTAATGTATGAGCTTCCTTCTGGAGTCAAGGGCACATGATTTTCCTCTTTTTACCTCCATTTGCTACTATGTTACTTAAAGGAAGTCACATAGACACTCCTCCTATGTTGGAAAAAATGTATAAATATGAGCAAAGCATTGAATTATGTATGTTTTTAAATGCAAAGCATTGCATTATTGATGATTGATTTTGTTTGTATGACACTGAGGGGAGAAACACACACACATAAGCACGCGCGCACACACACACACACACACACACACACACACACACACACACACACACACACACACACACACACACACACACACACACACACACACACACACACACACACTCACATACACCTCACCAGATTGCTTCATGATATCAGTCTTTTGTGGTCTTAGCTTTTCAGATTCTCTGTGAAAACCACAGAAATGGGTAAAGAGCATGACTATGGTATATGTTTTACTGGAAGCATAGCTGTTTATATATTTCGAAAAGAGTACTGTTAGGTTTCTTTAAGTTTAAATACATTTTTGTGAATTTTGGCATTTGGCTTTCCTTTCTGGTATTGGCGGCCCTCGTGGTGGATTAATTTGTAGTGGGGTTACATTGGGATTTGTTTTATCCCCCACTGGAACACTTAGGAATTTTGTTTTATTTGGGTCATTGTGTTAATGGATGAGGGTGCTGGTCTAATGATCAGAAGCCAGAGTCTCTTCTCTCAGGAAGAACAGAATGGAGCCGCTGGTAGTTCCAACACCACCAGTAACAATGAAATGTTCAGTGCTGGAGATTTAACAAAAGTTTACTGGCCTGTTAACAGACTTTTTACAAAGCACCCAAAGCATATGAGAACAGAAAGCTACTGAGTGGAGAACTACAGAGAATAGTGTTCATTCTGATGCACATTTACTTATGGATTTAAACCCATTTCTTAGTGAAGGAATTTTTGACAACAGAAAGACAAGAGAAAGTGACACTGTTCTTAAACATATTATTTCCAATAGAGTGTCTCATATTCCAGGTGAATGACTGGGACCAAATGAAAAGTTGATTTTTGGTTCAGCGACTGGTTAAAAATAGATCATAACTTAGTTGCTGAATATCATCATAATTCCAAGGACTGGAGATTATTGCAATTTAAAAGAACTTTTTTCAGTTTTTCAAAAGAAACCTTTTAGACTGTGTAGCTTCCAGCTCAATTACACGTTTTTAAATGAATGCATTTGTGTTAAGAGGGTCCCTAAGGGCCTGAGGTATTTCACATTTTCAAATGGAGTAATAGTTGATAGAAACTTTCACAGGGAATTAGTAGAGTTGTCCAATAAGTGGGGATTAGAGTTATTAGAACTAATCATTCAGGACAAGACAAATATTGAAATATGTTTGTAAAGGTGGAACACTTAAATGAGTTAATTTGCAAAGATTTATTGTTTTCCACACACAAGGTAGACTATGACAATGCAGTTCAAAAAGCTGATTTTCATGTAAACAAAGTAAGAGAAATGAAGAATAAGAAATTAATAAGGGGCAAAGTTCAATAGGAGTCAGAAAATGCCTTTACACTACTTAGGAAACAGGTGATTACAAATGAATACCCAGAGAGAAAACTCACATGTAAATACTGGTACACTGGATAATGGGCAAACTAATTCTCCCAACTTTGATGAAGAAGCAGTCTCTCCAGATTTGTACAGCCAGAGAGATTACAGCTTGGGTGACCTTTTCCAATTTCCTCCTGTTTGTCAATCGGAGAGGCTAGCAAACAAGACTTAGCAACCTCAGGCAGTTGGAGCTGTTCCTGGCAATCAGCTATATGGGGGGAGTTAAAATTGTGGTCAGTACATAACAAGGAGAGGCAAAAGCAGGGGTCAACAATGGAGATAAAGATGAAAGAACCCGATAAAACTATCGGTAATACAAACAACATACAGTTCAGCTCAGACTGAATAACAGCTAGACATAACAATTTTGTTATATATATTTATAGCAATTTGGAGTTGACTAATGAATATTTTTCCTTTTTTGAAAAAGGTTTTACCTTTGTTCGTACTACACCATACAGATTTGTAGAATTTAAGCCATTCATAAGGAATTTAAACTTTGCTATAAAATTAGGCAGTAGGTCCCATGAAAGTGTTAAAAATTAGCAAAAAGGAATTCAAGAAGAAGAGTTTATTAATGCCTATGGCAAATCCAACAGTACAGGGTTTTTTTCAACACCTGTGAACATGATTTTTATAAACTATATGCCCAGGGCAAAATGGGCATTAAGAACTACAATCTAAATAGAAACCAATACCCATTACTACAAGAATTTAAAATAAATGGTTCAATTAGAGTTATGAAATCTAACAAAGGTGGGGGGATTGTGCTGTTCGATAACATTATTTACTTATTTATTTATTTGACATTTGTTAAACGGGTTGGTCCAGCTGGGCATGAGCCCGTTTTCAGTGGAGACCCGAGGAGAAAAGCTCCAATTACAAAAACAATTAGGATAACATAGGTAACAAAACATAGAAAGTACCATAACCAATTATAACTCCATAACATATTAATACAAATTATGACTCAAACATATTCAAATTACAGCAAGAGGGTTTTCTCAATGAAATGAGTATATGAATATTTATCTGTTTTGCCATATGCCATGTGGACTTCATTTAGGGCTACCACAAATATGAGCCACATTCATGGAGTATTTTACTTATCTCACTTATATAGTTATATAAGTGAGATAAGTAAAATACTCCATGAATGTGGCTCATATTTGTGGCAGCCCTAAATGAAGTCCACATGGCATATGGCAAAATAGATAATTTTTCGGAAGAAAGATTGTTGCAACATAGTCTGGATATTGATATGTACAATTTCTTAAAAAAACACAAGTCCATCTATACCTACTATATTTGGTGTCCCAAAGATACATAAAAGTACTATTCATCCTCCATCCAGACCAATAGTTTCAGCTGCAGGTTCAAAAACATATCCTACTGCAGTCATTATAGATAGGATGTTAAAGCCCATTGAAAAATTAAAGACATATATGTTCAGAAATTTCTGGGATTTTTAGGTCGATTAAAATCACATTTATGGAATCCAGATGTTTTATTTTAATGGTAGATAGATTTATTTAGTTGGATCCCACAAGACTGTGGTTTATAATACTTTCATGAGGATGTAACAAGTTTTGAGTTTTTAACATCTTGTGAGATCAGACTATTAATTGCATTTATGGAGATAGTAATACATAACCACTACATATTATTTAAAGGGGACATTTTTAAACAGGAAAAGGGTGTCATAATGGGGGCAGCTTGTGCCCCCATTTTTGTAAATTTAGTTATGTTATCTTGGTAAACCAAATCAGTATTTGCCTCACCATATTTCCAAAATATAAAATTATATTTAAGATTCTTGGATGATATTTTTATCTTATGGGAAAGTGACATGCTTTTGATCCTGCAGTTCACTGAATTTATGAACCATACATCTTTTTTGAAGTTTACTTATCAAGCCAACACAGAACAGATAAACTATCTTGATACCACTATTAGTAAGACTGCTTCAGGGTTTTCTTCAAATATATTTGGAAAACTGACTTTTTCTAACAGTTTCCTGCACTACAAGAGCTCCCACAGTTTCCCAAAAAAGAAGACTAATCAAAGGGCAATTTGTAAGACTGGTCCATATGGCCACTGATAGGAGGCAGTATGAGAAAGAAGGGATTAATCTTGAAAACATGTTTCTTGAGAGAGGATAGCCTTGGTTATTGGTTCAGACTATCAGTGACAATGTCTCTAGAGGGTAGGGATAAAATATATTCCCCTTTTAGATGTTGGATTGACTGAAGGCATTACTTCTGACAGAACTAGAGGGACTGAAAATCTAGCGGTTCCAGTAACAACTAATGTACGTAGTGTCATAAATGAAGGACCATCCATTAAAAATCCATATAGGAGAGCACTTACAGTACAATATAATGTTGGGTCTAGTATAGTTAAGGACATCTTGAATAAAAAGTGGAACATCTTGGTTAGTGACAATACAGTGAAAAACATTGTGGAATGTAGACCTATGTTTATTTACAAGAGGCTAATAATAATAAAAATATAGTTGAGATGAAGAAAGAAATCCATGAAACATCAGAAAAAAGTGCTAAAAAATGTGGTGCTTGCACTCAGTGCAAGCACATTTTGGAAGCAAATTTAATTCAGTTAAACAACAGTTTGAGATCAGGTATTTACCTACTGGCAGGAAGCTGTTCAACTAAGGGAGTAGTATACTTGGCATTATGTTCAACATGTCCAGCATTCTATGTGGGGAAAATGGAGAGACATTTCAGAAAAAGCATTTATAAACATCATTTCAAAATTTCCAGATGTAACGTAAATAATGCTCTATATAGACACACAACTGAATGCCAAGATAATAAAAGTTTTACATTTATTATTCTGGAAAAAAAATTCTTATGATCTTAGAGGTGGTACCTGGAAAGAGAAAAATTGAACTTAGAGAACTATACCAGCAATTAAAACGTGATGCTTCCTGTCCTCCTGGTATGAATGATTTTTTTTCTGTAATCCCTGTTTTGAAACAAAAAGCATCTACGTTATGAGTTGATTATTTTATATATACATAAATATTTAGTAGGGGTCTATATTACATTATCAAATCCCAGTAACATCGAACACCACAACACTGACACACAAAGCCCGAACCGCAAATATGTCGAACCCCCTAAACTGTGAATTTTCAAATCTCGAACCGTCATAGTTGGCCAACACCACCGCGTGCTACATACTACATACCCAAACATAATAAATAAAACACATACATACACAAACCAAACTCTACTTCTAACACTACACTAAACCTTACATACATTATTATCTATGCACTTGCCTTAACCCACACCCTAACCCTAAGGTCCGTAACTATCGCACACTTACCCTACAGACATATACCCAAACAAAACAAATAATCCACACACATACAGTTAACAAAACCCTACTTCTAACCTTACATACATTACCTGTCTATGCACTTACCTCAACCCGCACCCTAACCCTAAGGTCTGTAACTATTGCACACTTACCTTACAGAGCTATACCGCAGATGGACCAACCATCACACTTTGACATTTCGCGGTTTTGTACGTTCACCGTTACCATAGTTTGCGCTTTACATGTTGATCTTCTGGTGTTTGATGTTACCGGTATAGTGTTTTATAAAAATAAAAAAAAATTGTTTATGTGCTTTATAAGTCTTTTAAAGATACAATAAGTTATTTAATTGTTGATATAAAGTGGTTTTCATTCTTATCTACTCAGTTGATCAAGTGTTTAATTTTTGTACTAAATTCTTACAATTGTATTTGCTAATTATATAATTGACAAAGCTATTTCACTGGTAAAGCTTAAATAAACATTTTGTGAGTTTCTGCATTTGGCTTTTCTTTCTGGAGATGGCAGACCTTATGGTGGATTAGTTTGTGATGGTATTACATTGGGATTTGTTTCATCCTCCACTGGAATGCTTAGGTGTTTTGTTTCGTTTGCTTACTTTGGTGGGCATTAACCAGGTAAAGAGGAATAAGAGACCACAAGTGTTGTAGGTGCTTGTTTAGGACACTTTTAAAGTATTTGTCATTTTCTGTAAGTTTTAGCTATAGTGCAATAGGCTTCTATAGTTTTGTAACACAGTGAGAGTGCAGTGAGTTCCCCACAGAGTTTTTTGATCTACTTACAGCTAAGAGGGATTTGTTATTGGAACAGAGTGCTGTGCTACTAAAACTACATGGTTACAGTATGCCTTTTTAGAGAAGGGCAGATATCTGGTTTATGAATAAGTTTGTGGGCTATAGTGAGTTGAGGGTAGGTTAGGTGGTTTGGGAGTTCTGATACCATGGAGTATAATAAAAAAAAACATTATCATTCAAGTTAGTAATAAAACTATGAAGATAATGTTTATATTCATGAGATTTGTAGACAATAACTCACTTTGTCTCCAGAATTCAGTAGCCCATTTGTCTGAGAATCCATTCCTGAACTTTATTGCAACTGGTCATGTGAAATGTTGCTTCACAATGCATCCAGTTAGACAATGTCTGAAAATTTTACAGGAACACAATATTTATACATATATGCATGCTTTATTACTACACAAATATAAATATCTGCAAAATGGTAGCAGGCAAACTAAAACATTCATGATAACTTTTGCAGGCATTATGTAATTTTTCATTTCATGCCATGATATGTCAGATATACAAAACCACAGCTGGCTCATCTAGTCCCTGATGCCAGCTGCTGAAGTACTGCTCCATGCCCTCAGCTTGAGGGAAGAGCAAAAAGAAATGACTTTTGCTGCATAAGCTTCCTACAGCTGCCAAATCCACAGCGCTGACCCTCCTCAGGGAAGTATGAAAAAATAACAACAATAAAAAAACTTTCACTGGAGAAAGACAATTGTACATCTCTACCAAGATCAACTTGCTCCACAGCTCTTTAATTAAAGAGCAAAATAAATAAATGAAAAAAGATCTATAGGTTTGTTTCACAATGTGCTGAACTACATTTCTGTACCACAATTCATCACAAACAAAAGGATGCAGGAAAGCTTGACTGTACCCCCCCTAATACTTTGTGTCTATGGCAGTTGCCCTCTTCATCCCACCCTTGCTATGATACTATTAAAAAAAATATATATATATATATATATATATATATATATGTTTACTATCACTTCCACAAAGTGCCTTCCACTGAATGCTGACATCGCCGTACTGACATGCTGAAAATAAAAACGTTGTTCTGCCCCCTTGTTGAACCATTGTGACAGTTTGCTGTTTTGGAAATATGGCCGTTGGAGTACATGTTCCATTTGATGTTCAATGATGTGGTTCACTGACTTTCTGTTTGAGGTCTAGCCGCTTGGAAAACTGCCTTTTGATGTTGCCATCTATGATGGAAGGCACTTCGTAGAATTGATAGTAAATATATATATATATATATATATATGTGTGTGTGTGTGTGTGTGTGTGTGTGTGTGTGTGTGTGTGCATACATGCACTCTCTCTGGGTCACGTTTTTAATAGAAATGTTAATATGACAGATTCATAATGATGTATGAAAAGAAATCATAATTCCTTGCTTACTGACAACTGCATTTGTATCAGCAGAGATTCCTGACCTGTGTGCTGAGTTGCCCTATAAAATTCTGGTGCACCATGCTACTATATGGTCAGTGCCTGACATATCTGCATTAATATGATACATATGCATATTTATGTAGTCTTTTGTAAAAGTTGTAATCAGGCACCAGTTTCTTTAATAATTTTTCCTGGCATTATGTAATATTATGTAATATTTCACTTGAGACCACAAAGTACCATCAGTTCTATCTTGGTCAAATTATGGAAAATATTAACACTGCGAACATTCTTAATTTGGCATAAAGACAAAATCACACTTATTCACTTACTGACCACCTCATTTAAATCGGAAATAATTCCTAACCTGTGTACTCTCTGACATGATCTTCCACAGTGGTACTAACTGGGCAATGCCTGACAAATTTGCATAAATGTTACTGCTTGAGCACCTAAGCGAGCATTAGGAATGATAGTGACTTGATGTTTCATAGACTATCACTGTATGCATCACTTGGGAGTTGTGAAACTCATATGAAAGGTGCAAGTTATATGAGTTAAAGTTGAAAAAGGCTGATTTTTTTTGGCAAACAGCTCTCCTTTTAGAAGTTGACGTAAACAGGCTTGATTTAAAAAATACACTGAGTTAGCAGAATCATCTTTCATTGAAAAGAAAAGAGAGGTATTAATTTTATGGGGAAAAATCTATTATGCTTAATGATATGTTTGTCTAATGATGGCTGTCACTGAATACCAAAACAGGCTATTTACTTTTGCAAATATGCACCGGACACTGGGCTTTGGAGTTAAAATTGTTTAACAATATTTTAGCTATAGTATCACATTTTAAATGTGCTTTAATTTTTTGGGGAGATTTCCTTTGTGTTTTAGACAAGAGAGATACTAATACTTGCCAACAGCCAGTAATCTTAGTCTCTTCAAAAGATTTAATAAAGTGAGTGACTTTATTGAACTTGAAAGATTTAAATTGTTTTAAAGACACCAATTCTTTATAGTTTACACAATATTCTTATAAATGTTTGGTATCTGAGGAGAAATGATAGATCAAATGGTCTGAGTTAACAAATCAAAACTATTTCCTTTAGGATAATTGCATTCCCATGTTTAGATCCCAATCTTTTTTTAACTATTAATAATTAATGTAAATGGAATACATCCATGTATAATTAAACTAAAACATTTCAAACAGTGATTAAAGAGAGGGATTTTTATCCTTTAAAAAGTGGAAGTAAATATTAATATATTTTAGGACACAATGCATTCATATTGTTATTGTATAATATATGTGAAAATCACCCAGAATGGACACAATGAAGTCTAGCCGAGTAAAATATTAATGTAGAAATGAAAGGGATACAAAGTTGGTTAGAATATCTGAAAAATATTTGAATGCAGTTTAAGTAAAAGGTCAAAAAGGGATTCTACATTTATAAATATGGTAAAAGAAATAAACAAAAATAACAGCAAATTATCAATTATAAAGTAGTTCTGGTCTTATCAAAAGTAAAATTAAATTCTTAATCTTATGTCTTCTAAAGGTTGGTACACATTAGAAACAATATCTAAACAGATAACAAGACATAACAGGTAAGCAATAATAGGCAATAATAGATTAAAAAAAGATGTTGAGAGATTGCTAGCATTCCAGGAGTATTATGAAATGTTTAGCAAAGGTAACATGTAAAAGAGATGAGACATCAATACAAGTCATTACTAAATACGATAAAAACAATACACTGGCTGATGATACAGAGTGACTATTATTGCACATATTGAGTACCAAGTTAGCAAACCAGATACAAACATAAAAGAAAAACATGTTCCTGTAAATGATAGTATAATTTCAGAGATTTATTCATTTTCTCAGAATATATTTTATTTGTTAAAGAAAAATTTCCATAATGTTCTAAATGCTTGTGTAGCCCTTCCATAAAGGACGTATACCATATCAATACCAATAGTAAAACAGATGTTGATCCCAAAATGTGCTCCTCTTAATCACCAATACATTTTCTAAATATCAGTTCTAAAATGCTTGTGTCTGTCTTATCACACAGATTGAGATTAATACTCCAGGGTTGAGATTAATTTCACCCGAAAGGAACAGCTCCTTTTTAAGGAAGTAAAAGGAGGTACAATGGATTAGATATCTTATTATTTTAATTTTGTTTTGTGATAGTACCTATGCTGGTTGTATTACTGAGAACTGTGACCACGTGTGAATTCTTAGAACTAAAGTAGGTGATGGATGCATTTTAAGGCAACAGTGGTATCTTGCAAATCAGAAGTGGAATTTTGTAATGAGTGCTCAGTACACACAGAGATGGAAAGTGCAAAGTTGTAATATAGAATGAGCATTGCAGCAACTTGGGGAGACTAAGCTCAGAGAGTTATATTAGCCTGATTCAGTAAGAGACTGTCATTAGCTGCTAGCATAGTTAAAATAGTTTATATTGTTTATTCAGTAGCATTTGGGCTCAGGAAAGCTTTCCCTGGTTAGTGTAATATGTTTTGTACTAATAAGGGAACCTTTTAGACAAGTCAAAGCTTAATGGTTCCACTTGTAAGCCAGGACCATAAGAGAACACTTGGCAGCTAATGCTGCTATAGGTTCTTTCATAACCCAATCAGACTATTTTGGATGCATTTCAATTATTGTCTTTGTTAGTGGTTCTTCAAGGTATGTACCTGGTCTCATGTTTTGAAAGATTTCAGTTTTAAATCTGTTCTAACAAGAAATAATAATCCTACATTAGAACCTGTAAAATGCTACCTATAAAGGTATTAGTCATGTCAAATATTGCTTGAATTCATGTTTAAATCTTTTGTATTCAAAACATATCTATTTCTCCAATCTGTAAATATTTCTAACTATTTCAAATATGTTCTACTGTATCTGTTCTTAAGAGAGTGAAATTTAAGAAGACAGCATTGTCATACATATATTGCTCTAATGTTCTATGTTTATCTCTAAAGTGAAATATTTTTGCCTTGATACCTCTGACACGTGTCATGGCCAAAAAGGTCTCTGTCTGACTAGCCCACCTACATAGTTAGCTGAAAAAATAAATAAACACATATTCAGCAGAGGTAAATTATAAACAGTTTGTTGCTACTTTCCATCAAGCCTGGAAGTTGTTGGGCTAATTACAAAATTGTTCAACATGGTAGTGTAAGTAATCAAAATGCATTTTGAAGTTTTGTTGAGCTATGGCCTATAGTTCATTCAGATTTGGGGCGGCGCATATAATAGTGGTGTCATCTGCATATTGTACTACTTTGGCAGAAAGTGAAGATGTAGCTATCTGCTTGTGAATAGGAAGAACAGTAGAGGACTAAGAATGGATCTTTAAGGGACACCAAAGGAGACTGGTAAGAGAGAGGACAATTGGTTTTGCCACAGCACTGCTTGTTGTCAGCCTGATAGTTACTAAACCATGATATAGTGGAAGAGTGGATGTTAAGGGTGCCTAGTATTTCCAGAAGTCTGCTATGGTTAACCATGTCAAAGGCTTTAGATAAGTCTAGGAATATGGTGGATACAAATAGCCCTTTGTTTCTGTACGATTGACTATGTTGGTAAAGGATAGTAGTGCGGTGGTGGCACTGTGGGAGGGTCTAAAGCCATGCTGATAGTGGGATAGCAGGTTATTTGTTAAGAGATCTTGCATTAGTTGAGGGTGAACTATTCTCTCTATCTTTGATAAAGGTGAGAGAATTGCTATTGGCCGGTAGTTGGTCAGTTCTCGGGATTTGCCTCCCTTGTGGAGTGGAATTATGTGGGATACTTTCCACAAGGTGGGTACAGTGGATTCTGTTATGGACCTATTTATGAGGATGGATATGGGGTTGGCTATGGCATCAGCTGTTATCTGAAGGAAATCAGCAGGGAGTTTGTCTGCAGTTAGTATGGTTGATTTGAGTTTTTTCAGGAGTTTGGTAATAGTCTTAGTGGACACAGGGTGTAGGGAAAAGTTAGGGGAGTTGTTTAGTTCTATGGTGTGGGAGGGGTTAGCATTTAGTATGGGGTTGCTGGTGCTATTTTGGGTGTTAACTAGAGTTTGGATTGTTTCAGTAAAGTATCTATTGAAATGTGTTGGGATGCTGAAGTGACTGTTTGGCAGTTCAGGGGTAGGAGTGGTTGCTTTTCCAGGGTACAGTAAACTATTTATTGTGGTCCAGAATTTCTGAGGGTTATTGGCAAATTTGTCTTGTCTGGTTTTATAATAATTGGCTTTGTCTAGCTTAATGTGTTTTTTGGCTTTGTTGCGGACTTCTTTATTTATTTATTTATATTTGTTGACCGGGAGTGTCCGACTGGACGTAGGTCCATTTTCAGAGGAGGCCCGGGGAGAAAAGCTCCACAGTTAAAATAAACAGGCAGTAGTTACATTGGATTACATAGCAATTAACAAATTACATAGCAATTACTTACAACATATTTACAGATGAAGAACATAGTACATCAGTAGACAACTAGAATCTTTATCTGTGAAGTACATAACAAACATTAACAAATGTTACAAGAAGTTCCTGCTGTATAATAAGTACTGGCTTATGAGCATCTGAGCTTGCTATAATCAAGGTAGTTAGTGGAGTGGAAAGAAAGGTAGTGGTTGGATGGGGTGGGTGATATTAGAGTGGGAGTTGCAAGGGCACAGCCAGCATGTTTTTAGGTGCGCTTTTAGTAAAGTTTTGAAGTGGGTGCATGATGGTATGGAGGTAATTGTGGGTGGGAGGAAGTTCCATAATTTGGCTATGGTGCAAGAGAATAGTGCTTCACCAACAGAGTTATTCTTCTAGGTATTCTAGGTCTTCTAGGTATTGTTGTTTCAGGGAAGAGGTTTTGTGTTTATGATATTGGATCCAGGCTTTTTCCCTAGTTTTCATTATTGTTTTTGTCTCTTTTGTTAGCCAAGGGGTGTAGTTAGTTTTGACTCTAATGCTTCTGGGTGGTGCATGTTCATTTAGGGCTTTGAGGAAGGCTGTGTTAAAGTATTGTACAGCTTCGTCTAGAGAAAGGTGAGTGAGGGGAGTCCAGTTAATGAACTTTAGAGCATTAAGTAGGTTAATAGCTATTGCATTCTTTTTGTTCCATATTGTTTTTAGAGTGGGGGGAGTGTTATGGTGGGATATATTCCTGATCAGGTAGGTTATTTGGTGGTCACTTAGACTGTCTGGGAGACAGCCTGTTTGTTGTATGAGATTGGGGTTTGATACCAGTATCCAGTCTAAGATGGGCTGTCATTAGGATGTCCTATCAATTCTTGTGGGGTGAGAAATAATTTGGGTAAAGCCATGTAGGTTGATATGGGAGGAGGGGTAGGAGCTAGAGCATTCAGCCCAGTCTATATCAAAGTCTCCGAGTGGTATGGTTTCCTATGGGAGAGAAGTAAACATCCAGAATAGCAGGTTTTCCAGTGTAGCAATGTTATTGCCTGGTGGAATGTAACCGCCTGCAATGATTATATCTTTTCTGGAATTTAGTTTTAGTTTAGCAAATATTACTTCAATATCTTTTGTTTCATGGGTGTTATATTCAAATCTATCATTACGTAGGATATTATATCCAGGTGCAGTGATCTCATTGTTGTGGTGTTGTGGCTTAAGCCAAGTTTCTGTCAATACTGCTATCTCCAGTTTGTATAAGGGTAGGAGGGCATGCATGTCTGGTACTTTGTTGAGTACACTTCTTGAATTTAAGTTTAACAGTAGGAGAGAAGATGTAGGCCTTTTGAATACAGCCTCTGTGGGATTTACGCTTGTTACGCTCGATGAGTTGTGCCCTGGATTAGGGTGTATATCTCCACAGGAGGTGACATGTTGGAGTAGGTGGAGGCAGAGTCTATTAAGTTTGTGTAGTATTCTTGTTATTTTCTGGGAGGAGTGGGGGTTAGTTTTATAAGAAGGTTTGTTATAAGAGTATAAAGGAGGTTGTGAGGGGGAGAGGTCTGATGGTGATATAGGGAAGTGTATTAGTTTGATGGCAGTGGTTGTGGAATCTGTTTGCCACTGAGTTGTGTTTCTCGTATAAAGCTCAGTGTGATAAGAGGTTAGCCTGGAGAGGAGAAGTAGAGAGATGGAGGTTATTAGGTATATTGCAAGCATATTGCATATGAAAATATCTGTGCATGCAATGACATGCAAAAATCCCAAATTTCATAGCCTTTATTCCATACATCAGCAATTGGAGAATTTGTGTCATTCACCATCAGTTATTTGTTCCTGAAGTTCGTTTTTTCACATCCTCCCTTTTATTCCCATCTGGATCTGCCATAGAAGCTTCTGGTCTCTTCATAATACATCTTTCCAAATTCCTCCATCTGGCCTCCTTCTGTATATTTCCATTAACATCTCTGGCTGCTCCTGCTCCTTCTTCTTTACCCTTTTCATCCTTTCCTAAATCCATCTTCCAAGAGAAGTTTGCCAAATATTTCTATCCATGTTTTAACGTATTTCCTATAATTATCTCTTACCCACATTTTACTAACTTTTGTCTCCTGCTCCACCTTTTCTGGCTTCCTGTCCCTGTATTGTTTTGTAACTCAATTGGAAGCAACTGTGCTCCTCCATTCAAGCAACTCCCTTGAGTAACATGTTGCTGTTTATAGAAAAAAGAAACATATCCTTGAAAAATGACCATTCAGCTATAAATGACAATGGACAAGTAATAGAACGACCAAAAAAACAACAGAGCCATCATCTAAGAAGTATCTGTGTCTGATTCAAGATTAAAAAATGAGCAAGGCATATGTGCCACAAAAGACAGTTCTGATAACTCAAATTATCCTTACAACTATAGACAGTCGCATAGTAAGTTTCAAATAATGACAGCTACTTATTACAGCAAAATAACTTGCCCAAATCTATAATTTATCAAAGTAGATAGAGCATGTTGCACACATGGCACAATCCACCACAAAAGGAGATAGCATATAACATTCTTTATAGGCCTGTAATCTCTCACGTGCACCTCTTTAATCAGTCTTTTCTATGGCTTTCACCCTACCAGTCTATACTTTATGTCTGTTTTCCCATCTTCCTGCAGTATGAGAAGGTTATTAAGCTGCTTTCTGTATGACTAAAAGCAGTACACTGAGGATATACTCTAATCTAGTAATGACTGGTTTCAATGCTGTACAGAACCTATGCATTCTGCTTGCAAGAGCTCTGTTTTATACTGACTTTGGGAACAAACCCCTGATTCTGTCTCTAACTCATGGCCTCCAGTTAAACTAAACATGTCAGGTTTTTACATGTACTCTCTGCTTTGTTTTATATAATGCAGCTTGGTGAGGTCAGTGACAAAACATAAAAGAAATGGCATGGCAGATTGCCAGCAGTTTGTTTGCTTATGCTGAACATATGCTATCTGTTTTAGGTGCCAGTGAAATGTGACATTACTGGGGACCCTGCTTTTAGAAGTTACCTATTCAGAACTGGTTATTTTATGTATTATTGCTTTTTCTTTCTATTTTATATACTTACTGCAGAAGCAAAGCATTGTACAGTCTGAGCATATCAAGAGATGAGAAAAAAATCCCCAGTGATCAGCACACACATTTTTTCACAGAAAATGTTAAATGTAAATGGTTGTATGGAAACTTATGTTGAACGGTGTCCAGACATAGTCACAAGGGAATGAATGTCATCAAAAAATGGCCTTCACAATTTTGCTGCCAGTTTTGTTGCCCTTGCATGGCTTTTGTTCTAATGAAGTCTTTTTCTTCACTTTAAATGCAGCCCCCCCCCCCCACTTCACCTGTCTTACCTAAAAACAACTGAATTTTTAAGCTAGCCCTGGGTGTTTGCAAAACATTGAATTTGAAAGCTTCTGTTGTGCCAACAGAGTAGTATGCAATTGAAAAACCTGGTCTTTTCAAGCTAGAAAAAGGTTTCATTCCTTACACTGGTATACTGAACCTTGTTAAAATCTGACTGGCAGATATAAATGCCATTTTTAAGTGCATTCCATGTATATTTTTCCTGTATTATGTGCTATGAATATTCTGTAAAACAGATTCAATTTTTAATTAGCAAAATAGGAGGGCAAATAACATTTTAAAACTTCTTTTTGTTGATGTTTAAAACATGCACACTTTCTGGGTAAAATATGAAACACAAGATTAGGAAAACATTTGCTAATCAGCATTTAAGGTGTGCATTTGGATTAATATAGTGCTCCTCAGTTTCAGAAGTTTAGTTAAGAACTGTAATGTAATGGTTAATAAACTAAAGTGCAAACTTACCAATGTGGTCTTGAATCCTACCACATCTACAACACAAATCTATAAAAAATTATGTGCTTCATTTTGCTGCCAGGATGTGTCCTGAGAAAACAGAGTGCTGTTATACTAACTTACCTTACTGACAAATGAATGAGCAGAGAAATACATAAATTAGATATGTATGCACACCTGCAAATGTTGAGGAGTTTGCTAGGAATATACATTTATCAAAGGTAACAATATTTTGGTGCAGTAAATGCGGTCACATTTAATAAATGTATATTTAACTAGTGGCGATAAACTACTTTCTTATTCTTGTTATTTTAAATTGCCAGACCTCTGTGCGTCGGAAAATGTTACTGCCATTGTTGTTGTTTACATTGTGTACCAGTTCACAACAATTTTATTGCTTGATTAATTAAACTGTTGGAACAAGTAGACAACGGTATTTCATAGCATCAAGGGTTCCATTAGTTTTTAATGCTGTGGTACAAAAGAGCTTTTTAAACTGCATGCAATTTAGATTTTTCATTTTGCTGGTAAATGCACCTGCTGGGATTTGTAATGGTATATTTTCCATGTTGTCGTTTACAGGTATAAATTAGTTGGTGGATTTGCTGTTGGATGGTTTATCCATTCTGAACCCTGAACTGTAATGACCTGATATAATCACAGTAATGTTCCAGTTTTATAACTTTGTGCTCAAGTGCCCACAAGACAATATAAGGCAAGATCTTCTCTACATGTGGCCTGCTCTCCTTAATTACCAGCAATGTGACTTTCAGATCATAGCACAGTAAAAGGGAAAAGACAGATTTTTTTGTAATAAGTCAGAATAAATGTTTCATATTTCTCCATTCAAATGCTGCTTTAATTAGAAATAGGGGAAACTGTATGATATGAAAATACCTTATGCCTTTGTTAACCTTCCATTGTGACTATATAATTCCTTCATTTGCTGTATTTAACAGACTTGTATGACTGCACTGTCATTTTTTTTTAAACTCAGACTTGCTGTGCTTGTCTCTTGAAAGTGTTTCCCAACAAGCATCTTACAGTTAATCAACTGCAGCCCTTTAATATTACCCATCATAATAAGTAAAAGAGTGCACAAATTGTGCTGTTGTCCAGCAAATCCAGGAAGAAACAAAAAAATGTGTTTTGTAGATGGATTTAGATTTATAAGTTATTAATAAATACGCAACTCATAATCCTGGTCTGCATACCCGTGCAATATTATTTCACTGTATATGAAATGAGCAGTTCAAAAGGAGTTTTTTTTTGGCATTGCTCTATAATATGAAATAAATATTACTTTTGTACTGGAGTACAACTGTTATCTTCTAAATGAAAAGTCCCTTAGTTCATATGTATTGGGCAGTTTCATCTTGAATTTAATAGGATCTACAGGTGTGTGTTATGTATTCTTGAGTCCATGTAGGTAGCTTGATGGCAGATTAGTTTTATGACTTTATATTGCAGCAAAAACATTGATATGCTCAAGCATAGATACTTCATAGAAACTTGCTATAATATTAATTGCGAGACAGTGAAACTTCATCGAAACTTGCTATAATAACTGCGAGAGTGAAAGATAGAGGATTATGATCAGGTTGCTGATTATAACCTGCTTATTATGTGTTACAGACGTGGATGCCAAGAAGTTCGCCTTGAGAGCAAAGCTTGAGAGGTTACTCTTGGCACACATGTCAAGAACACATACGATTTATTCCTGCTTGCTGTCCATACCGGTACTGTGTCCCCAACTTCCTCAAATACACTTACCTGCTAGAATAGCAAGATGTGAAAACTACCTTACCAAAGCCCAACTTATCCTCAATCCAAAGAAAACTCAGCTTATGATTATAACCAATTCTAACAAAAACACTAACAGTCAATTCAATATCTACTCCACAAATGCTACTCCAATTGCTCCAGTGGCACAGGCTAAGCTATTGGGAATAACCATAGACTCCCACCTAAAATTTGATAGTCATCTCAACTTAACTATTAAAAAAGTACATGCCAAACAGGGTCACTCTACCGTATCAAACCATTTCTTACCAACAACACAGGATCAGCCATTGCTTGCTCCCACTTCTATCTACCCTACTCTATGCATCTCTCATTCTGACTAATCTCAACAAAACTGAACTAAGCAAAATGGAAACCAGCTATAACAGAATTGCCCGCTTTGCTGCAAATTGCTCATATAGAACTCATCACTGTACTGCTTTGAGACAGCTCCACTGGCTTGAACTGCCCAACCTCCTAACCTACAATCAGCTCTGCCTCTGTCATTCTATCTATTACCTCCCCAATAATTGTCCTGCCCTCAGAAACCTAGTACAACATCACTCAGCCAAAAGGCCTCTTAGATCATCAAGCAGACTACTACTAGAAGTCACCAACAGCTACAATAGCTTTGGAGATGCACTATATAGTAGTTCAGTGGCTAAACAATGGAACTCTGTCCCTACTAGCATTCAAAACACATCATCCAAAGCCTCCTTTAAAGACCTCATCAGGCAACATCTCAAGCAAAGTTGGCAGTGCCATGATTGCTCCCCAGGCTAGTGAAAGTGGATAACATATACATACTAAATCTAGAGCACTTGATAATAGTATTCAGTCTTACTCACAAACACTGGCTAATCAACAATGTATGTATTGTATCTGTGTACTACGTATGTATTCTACCTATGTTCCAAATTTCAGCTGTACACCACAAATCTATTAATTACCTTTATTTTTAAAATTAACATTTTTTTGTTTGTTCTCTCCACTGTAACTGTTTATGTGCTGCATACCACTGTAAAAACATGACTCTTGTAATTTGTGTGTATACTGATCATGTCTAAATAACTAAATGTGTCTGTAATTTTTCTTTGTGGAGCTTTTCTCCCCAGGCATCTGCTGAAAAAGGGCCTTTTCGGCTCAGTCAGACAAATGTAAAATAAAAATAAAATAAATAAATAAAATGTGTTAGTATCCATTTTCTGAAGGACATTGTCTGAAACTCAAATGTGTGCCATTATTTAGTGACTTCAAACCTCAGTGTTTTTCCTGAAAGCCACAGATTTTATGAGGAATAGACCAAAAATATGGATGTTCTGTGAGAATATGGACTGCTGAGAGGCATAGAGGTGAGTGTAAATATAATAGACTGTATTACACTGCCTTTCTGACAGTGTCCAGTAAGTGTTTTATGGCTTTGAAAGCCAGTAAAGCACTTCAGTTTTTTTTCCTGTAACCAAAAGTACATGGAGCAGATAAAGCTGGTGAATACTGGTAGATTTCATTGCCTGGAGCAAGATCTGTGCTTAACAACTTTAGCAGCAGGTGCTTAACAATTGTTAAAGTTGGGTCACACACCACTCAAGTGCTTAACTGGTTTGTCTTTTTCTGATTATCGGAGCATAATCATCACTCTGCATGCACTGCATTAAATTTAAAGGCTATTCTTTTACCCAGATTATCTCTGTTAGTATATTTCGAGTTTGCTAGGCTGTGGGAAATAGCATGTTTACTATGACATTTTTTTACATTAACAGTGGGCTGTGTATTTGTTTCTGTGTTATAATGGCATGGTTTTCTCCTTAGCTAAAACTACAATCAACATTTTCCCTCCTCTTCAAACAAAGCACATATTTAGTTAAAATTCTTCTTCTGCTTCCTTTCCTATTGCTCACAGATTATTGTGAATTGTCTATTGTACACAGGTCAGGTCAACTATAGTACAGAAAAGTTTCCAATTTCCCATCCACCCAGGTTCCTAACAATAAAGCATCAATCAGTTTCCCATTATTGTGACATGGCCTCTGTTTTCATTGTCACTTGTTCTATCTTCTAATAACACAGACTGTGAGTGATGCATGCTTAGTATTCACCATTTCCTATGCACTTACTTTCTAACACCAGAGACTCTGACTGTTGTACGCTTAGCGTTCACCATATCCTATGCACTTATCTTCTAACAACACAGACTGCGACTGATGCACGCTTAGTATTTACCATTTCCTATGCACTTACCTTGTAACACCAGAGACTCTGATTGTTGTACGCTTAATGTTCACCATGTCCTATGCACTTACCTTCTAACAACACAGACTGGGACTGATGCACACTTAGTGTTCACCATTTCCTATGCACTTACCTTCTAACAACACAGACTGCAACTGATGCATGCTTAGTGTTCACTATTTCCTATGCACTTACCTTCTAACAACAGACTGTTGTATGCTTAGCGTTCACCATATCCTATGCACTTATCTTCTAACAACACAGACTGCAACTGATGCACGCTTAGGGTCCACCATTTCCTATGCACTTACCTTCTAACACCAGAGACTCCGACTATTGTACGCTTAGTGTTCACCATATCCTATGCACTTACCTTCTAACAACACAGACTGCGACTGATGCACACTTAGTGTTCACCGTTTCCTATGCACTTACCTTATAACAACAGAGTCTGTGACCAATGAATGCTTTGTGTTTACCATTTCCTATGCAATTCTGCCTCCACTGCTTGTATTCTAATGTTAAACAGCAGATCACTAATTTTGTATTGTCTTGGATAATTGCACTAATGTTTCTGCTTTAGTCATATTCACCTTTTGTTTATGCACCAATTATATACTTGGAAAAGGGTATGGGGACACTGCCAAACTAGCCGCAATATGTTGGCATTACCACGAAACTTAACCAACCAGGTCAATTAAAAATAATAATAATAATAAAAAAGTGGTATGAGGCGATGTGGCTGTCAGCTGCCCTTGATGATGTTTTTGTACAGATAATCTATGCATGCCAGAGAAATTGAACTTTGTCCAGTAATGGGAGATAAGCTCCATGTTGTACTAGCCATGTTGCAGTGTAGGGATTCACAGTGGCATATGTTGAAACTAAAAGGACTTGTGAGTATTGTGCATTGGGAGATAATGACACTGCAGATAAGTGCAACTATAATGAGAATGATTAGAAACATTAACTGTTGTGGACTGCAGCACTGAAATAATTTGTTAAAAAAGGGGTATCTGAAGTAAAAAGCAAAAGATGCCAGGAACCATTCCACATGAGAAAGCTCTGCATTACTGACCCAGAAGACAGAGCAGAAGAAGAAGATGCCATTGCCCTTCTGATGAAGAACAAATCTGAAACATTATCAGGCCAGGCAGAAGTCCTGCACATTACTATGAAAAGAGTGTCTACAGGTGGGAGCAGAGGAGGCAAAACAAAGCATTTAATTTGCTATGTGACTTGTGCTCCTGTTTGTTCTTGCTTCCAAAAGTGCTTCCTTAAACTCCTGCACTTCTGCCATGTTTAAAAAAGAATATCCATAATACACTTCAGCTGTTGCCCTTGAAAACATGACCCTTTCATTTCAGCTGCTTCAGGATCTTTTTGTTGGCTTGAACTGACTCTTGCTGCTGTGTAAGTGTAGGAAGTGCTTCAACTGAAAAAAAAAAACACACATATATATATATATTTAGATATAGATATATAACATTTAATATATAAATCATGTGATATATAATATAGGGTCTATATTATATGCTCGAAGAGTCCTTTTTTCAAACATGTAAAGATCGACACGTAAAGAGCAAAAGCTGTAAACCGTGAATGGCCACTTCCGCAAATTATTTCCTAGGGAAAAAATTTATTTGGCCATAAACACAAAAACAAACTTTAAAACCCTAATCAAGTGGGGGGCTGTGCCCCCCGACCCCCCCTAACTAAATATACCAACTCTGAGATCACTCTACATTGGAGAAGAGGACAATTCCTGATAAGAGCCAAGTGAATTTTTATACAGGGAAAAAATTCATGGAAGTGTCCATTCCCGGTTTCCAGCATTTGCTCTTTATGTGTCGGCATTTAAGTGTTCAACAAA
This sequence comes from Protopterus annectens, assembly GCF_019279795.1. Lineage (NCBI taxonomy): Eukaryota > Metazoa > Chordata > Ceratodontiformes > Protopteridae > Protopterus > Protopterus annectens. The sequence goes on along the minus strand of NC_056728.1, from coordinate 152,815,121 downwards.
GTGACTCTTCCAGCTTGTAATATAGACCCACTGATATATACTAACTTCATGGTAGATTGTAGGAAAAAACTGAAAAGGCCAAAGACTTTGAATTACTGTTTTTGCGCTAACAGAGACCACACTGGTAGTGATTCTGAATGTGAGCTCACACATTCACTTTCCTCTCTTATGATCCGCAGCTGAATCCTAGAGTTATCCCATGGACAGCCACTGCTATCTACAGAGTTTACGAGACAAAGAGGGAAATGGAAATAGGTTGCCAGGTGTTCCTTCTGTATTAAATATGCATGCAGTCACACTACAGACAATTTAGAGTTTCTGGTCTATCTGTAGCATGTCTTTTGCAATACGGTATAAAGCCAGAGCTCATGAAAATAATCCATACAAGCACATGGAAGACATGTTGACTCCACACAGATGGCTGAGCACCAAACTTCAGAACGTCTTGCTGTAAGCTGACAGTGCTACTCATTGTGCCACTGTGCATCCCTTAAGCAGCATCTGACAATTTGCACCCTCATCTATTTCTCACTTAACCAAGGGTATTAAAGCTTGTCTGGCATAGCATCAAACAGGAGGATGTCTGCAGCTCTGATAATGTCCAGTAGTACTACGTCAGTTGAGAAAGAAGAGACAAGACTGCTCACCCTTAAAAAGCATGAAGAAAGACATGGAGAGATAATGGATGGCCCTACATGAGGTCAAATCTGAGAGAAATGGAAGGCATAGATGTGAAATTGTGATGGAGAACGGGACAAGACCTAAAGACAAGGAGATTCAGGAAACCACCAAGCAAGCCATACATGCTGTTATACATCAAATAAATACATAAGTATTGAGAATGGCCAAATGCTGAGTAAGGTAGATAAGATAGCACTGAAGAAGCTGGAGAGTTAACTGAATGCTGTCTGGAAGGAGAGGTGATATTTTTAGCTGACCAAATTTTTCTGATGAAGATAATGGTGGTCTGCTCAGAATCAAAGCTTAAAGCTAGGACTGTTCCATTCTGAGTGGGTATACATAGCATGCAGGTAAGTACATTTTTATTCTTCGTTATTCATTGATGCCTGTATTGTCAGTGGCCAGCTTCAGGGATGCATTGTGGAAACAGAGGAAGAGATGCGGGACATGGTCTGCTTCAAGTGATAGACAACAGTGGACAAAAGTTTTAAATTTTGAGAAGCCAATGCATTTTTGTATATTTATATTCTTAATTGTATATTGGTAGTTACTGAATGTGGAAGATAATGGATATGTCAAACGTTTGAAGTGTTCTTGTTTGAGGATGTATTATGTTGATGCTGGGTAGTAAATACACACTTGTTAGCAAACTATGTACAGAAAAGTTTAGTATTTTCAAGATGGTTGTGTTGCAATGGATTATAGTTAGACTACTCAGAGTACAGCGGGTGTGCAGGGCAGTGTTAAGGTAGTGTGACAGTGGGAAAGGCATAGATTAGTGTTCTTTTAAATGTGTTACAGGAAGTAATTTTACATTTTTAGGGGAACAGTCTCAGATGTTTTGTGACTGCACTGGTGCTTATGGTATGTTCTGTGAGGGCAAAAAAGTAAAAGGGCAACAAAGGGGTAAATGTAGTGACAGATGTTGCATTAGATGTTGTGATGCCCAGTATAGGGACAGAAAAAGATAAATTATATGTGAGTGGGATAGTCTGGAAACATTACAACATAGTATGTTTATGCTAAGAATGTGTCCTGTGGAGAGTGTGCTTAGAAAGTAGAGACTAATGATGTGGGTTACTATGGGGGAGTCAGACATCCAGGAAGTAAAGGGGTATCCACTGTCAGATATCTGGTGAATTAGAACATAGTGGGAACATTTGAGAGGGCAGGCATTAGAATAATGACAGATCTAATGAGGCCTAGGCCTAGCTCATGGGGTGCAGAGTTGGATCTCACTAATCCATTCAAGAGGCAGAAAAGAAAGAAAGGGTTGGGGCTGTTTTGTTTACAGCCAGCTAAGATGAGGAATGCAGTGAAAGGAAGTTAATGATGAGAGGGATGGGTGATATGGGAAAACTGCAAGAAGATAGTGTAAGCGGAGAGGTGTAATAATATCTCTGATAATGATTTTATTTGCTTTCTTAACTATAACAAAGACAAGAACACACTGAGGGTGCCTAGGGAACTGAGAATCAAATGTCAATTAGGAAGTCATACAGTCCGCATATCCCCTGGCTGCAGTATGGCTCTCTTTCCCAAAAGAAAGAGCTTCATCCAGCTCTATGGCAATTTAAGAATATGGGCTACTCAGTACAACTTCAATTCCCAGCTTCCAGAAAGGTTAATGAGAATTTCCTTTGATTTTCTAGCAGAAGGAGAGGTCTATTTGGCACAATAGATCCCTACATTAAAAGTGGTAAAAAAAACAACAGCAGGTTGACACCAAGAGGAAACTACTACAATCTCCCATGGCCACTGGCCACTCCCCAGTGAAGAAAAAGCCCCAGAATACTGCAGCACAATCAGATAAAACCAGAGATTCTTCATTAGCAACAAGGAGTATCTTGACTTTTATATTCAGCAGTTTAACAGATTTGTTCCCTGGTGGGTGTCTCAAATGATGTGATATAACCCCCGATGGAGTGCACTGAGCCAGAATTATCACATAAAGAATTTAAGCTGCAAGGAAAGGAAAAGGATACAGCAGCTCTGATTTGGGCTGTCCCTTCGGTCACCACAGTGGCTCCATCCTACATGACAGCCAAGGCATTAGGAACAGAAGACTTTGGATAACTGTTCAACAACTCAACACTTCAAAGAGAATCACAGCTGTATAAAGTTAAGAGGCATCATGCTAAAGGGTGCAGGTACTCTTTAAGGACAGACATTTTTTTTCTCTTGACAATTCTAGCTGACAAATAGTGCAAAACAAACCCCTGATGTGGATGGAGCTCAGTCATTTATGGATGGATAAGACTCTAATTGTGGATGCCAGTTATTTCTTAACATGTAAGTTTAATGTCTTGTTTTTTCCTCATATTAACTATACATATGTATATGCCCTGTCATGGTTTGCATGTTAATTGGTTCTGGCTACAGACAGGGGTCATGCCTAAAAACATAGTGTCAATTAACAAGAGTCTCCCTATATGGAATTGTAGAAGGGGAGAGGACATAGACTGTGACTCATCCCCATTGTGGAAATGGTATGAGCCAGAAGCTGCCAGTTTTTTTTTTCTTAGAGTAATACAAATGACATCTTTAAATGACTGTTTAACTATATGGAAGACAGCTACTCTTGGATTTATAAGGCATGAGATGATCTACTTGCAATGTATATCCTTTTTCTAGAAAGGGAAATCTCAGTTTATATTGGGTAAGAGGGCAGCCAAAGAAATAGTGTGCTTGTCCCCCCCTCCCAGGTTTCTTTCAGCGACCATGCAAACTACTAAATATCATATAATTACACGTTGCTGCTATGGAAAAAGACTGAAGGCCACTAGTAAGCTATATTAACTCTTTACTGGAATTTAAGTGGACTAGAAATGGTGCATAAAGTTGCAATGGTTATTTCTAAACTTGCCCGTAACCATATCCATGTTAACTTTTGTAGGGAATGAAACTGAGGCAAGCCTCACCATCACATGTGTTTAAAGGTTGAAAGGGATGATAAGTGACATCTTACAACAATGAGGACTTAAGGGGAGAGGCCATTTTTGTCTATTATATACTAGTATAGATGGCAAATTTCAAACAGTGGCCGACAGAAAAGGTAGCCGGGTCATAAAACCATTTCTCTCCTCCTTGGGTATGTTAATCTATGGAAATTTCTATGACCCTAACCAGGAGAATTATCCCTCCTTTATCAAATTTGAGACCACCCTAGGAAGAATAGTTCTTTGATTACAGTCCTAATTGTAGGGGACTTTAATGTGGTTGTAGATTTCAACAATGATAGGACACCCACTGAGAAACCAAGACTCAACAAACACAATCATGTTATATAGTCATGGATGACCGATTTTATATAAACAATACATGCTGGGTGCTATAAAACAAATCACAGGAATCTGTGTCTTTTGTCTCCCTATACAGAAACTGCCATCAAAATTGATTATTTCCTTATCAGTAGTTCGTTAATAGATAAGGTTAACATAGAGGGGATCATCCTAGACATGTTATTGGACTATGATTGGATGGTACTGAGCTGCATAAGTTTCTTTTAGGTACAGACAGTAAAGCAGACTGAGGTGAATGTTCTCCTACTTAAAGATCCAGGCCAGCCTACTGCAGCAAATTTCACAATGGAAAGAAGCAATACTGTCAGAAAAAAGGAAGGAAGGGGGGACAGGCCATTTTCAATAAATGGGAACATTTCAAGGAGGATTTTATCATTGCAAAATTTAAATAAACAGCAAAACAGGGGTTCCTCTGATAAGCTGGCAGCATACTGCCATAATATGATCATCCTTTACTCAGCAATATGTAAACACTGGCTGTAAAAAACTCATCATTCCTGTGTACAATCAATGTTAAAAAAGAAGTTAATGTTTCGCAGTTGTTCTCCACCAACACCGATGGCGAAGATTAAGGCTGTTATATCAAGTGAAGCAAATTTAGAGCCCCAAAATACTCCATATTGTGTATGAGTGATACAAGAGAACAGAGAATTGATTATTCCACAAATGGAGTGGTATATGTAACTATGTACTAGGACTGCCCCACTTTTTATGCTGGAAAAACCGAGTGTACCCTAAAACATAGAATATATGAACATACATATGACATGAGGAAAGAAAGGACAACTAATGCATTGTATAGGCATATTCAAGGGCACACAGACTACAAATTTAAATGTGTGGTTTTAGAGCAGGTTAACCAACAAAAAAGAGGGGGACCTTGGAGTCTTAGACTGGAAAAAGCAGAACTTCAATGGCAACTGTCCTTGAATGCTGGTAGCTGGCCTGGTTTAATTGATCTTTGTTCAATAATGTGTGTGTTAAGACTAAAAGCCTTGGAAAGGTGAAAGGAGTATTAGAAGACAGAAAAAAGTCATACACATAAAATGACAATAATAATAAAAAACAAAAAACAAAAAAAATAAAATAATAAAACAAAAATACCTTTATATTACAGATATTTAACACCTTATAGGGTATTTATAAAATTATTTGCTACAAACTACAGCACATTTATATTTTTATTAGGTTGGAAAGAAAGGGGTATGTAGAATGTGTTTTATCCCTTTAAATGAGGCTCTTTGGCACATCACATAACTGGTTAGGACCTGAAATAAAAACAGGGAAGTGAACTGGTTTAAACTATCTTTGAAAAAGTCTCTGAAGCAGAGATGAAAGTGCTGGGATTTAAACTTTTTTTGATTACTGACACTTTGTTTTTACAAGAATTGCTTTGGACTTTGGACTTAAACAGCACTACATGTATTTTTCACCTGCTTTTTAAAAAGAACTGCTCTGTTGTTTTTAAGAAACAGTAACACTGACTACTCTGGATTACTGGTGGTTTTGTGTTTACAAGAACTTTCTTGGACTTAAAAACAATGTCACTAATCAACGGAGCCTTGTTTTATGGTCTGTTTTTACTTGTTATTGGAATAAATTGATGAAGAGAACACAGCAAAGCTTTGGGCACTCATTTTTTGTTTTCTTACTTGAACAGAGAATCTACTCTTTTCAAAAGGTTATACGGCCTTCCACCCAAATTTCTTGAGTAACTTTAGTCAGACCATTAATTGGCTCTGGTTTGACAGGCCCAGGTAAAGATATTTTGCGTAAAGCCCTGATGATGGAGAAATAAGTCAAATGATTTGGATGCTGAGCTCAGGAAAAGTCACAGGACTGGATGATATCTCCATGGAGATATATAAAACATTTAACTCTGACCTGATCCCTATTCTACTAGCAATCTTTATGGAGAGTAAAATGAATCATACATTGCCCTACCAAACAAGGGCAGCAAATATTGTTGCTTCTGAAGAAGGCAAAGGACTATTGGAGCCGTACAGCTGTAGATCCATATCTTTGCTTCCAACAGAGGCTAGTTAAGTATTTGAAAGCCAGTTTGAAAAAACACATTTGCAATTTATGCATGATGCACAGCAGGGTTTTGTGGTGGGTCAACAGGGAATTTCAGGAGCACTCAGACTCTACTACATTATTAAACAAAAAAGCCAACTCCATGACCTACTAGATATTCTTTTCATAGGCTTCAATAAGGCTTTCAACTTCCTGTATTTGGATTACCTGTGGCATGTTCTATAGGAGTTTGGGTCTCCTGAACCATATATAACCTGGTATCAATTGCTATATATGAATCCCATGACTATGGTGGTGACAAATAGTACTGTCTCCTTGACCCTTGAACTGTTTATTGTTGTGTCTTTCAGCTTTTCCCGGTTAGGGGTCGCCACAGTGGAACTCCGGTCCGCTAATGATTGGCAGTTGATTTTTACGTGCTGAGTTGCCAGCCCTAATGCACAACCTTCAACGAAGGTACGTCGATTCACGCATGTCTCCATGCAGAAGACACTCTAGCTGAGAGTCGAACCAGACAGCGTCTTACTGTAAGGCGACAGCACTACCGCAGCACCACCACCGCGGATTGACCCTTGAACTGTTAAGGGGCCCTAAACCTGTTGTTACCATTCCTCTTTTTCCATATTGTAGAGGCCCTCAATCAATATATCAGGTACAATTGTCTGCAATGAGCATCAAAATTTAGGAGACTCACACATATACAGATACCTGGTTTGCAAATTGCAAAATGTGTGTGGCAAATCAACAGCAATATCTTTCTGAAATCTTCCAGGTTTTTGATAGGTTTGATGCAGTATCCAGGCTTAAGGTCAACTGGAGCAAATCAGTTTTATTCCCTTTAAATGCTAGTGGGTTAGCTCTGCAAAATGGCATGTGTTTCTGTGGAATTACACACACAGCTCAGAAATATCTGGGCATTCATATCACTAACAATTACAGTAGTATTAGCATCAGCAAGCTGAACTCTCCCTCTTAGTGTAATGTAAAAAAAAGAAACCTGCTTTATGGGCTCTGTTAAACTGTCTTTTCTTTGTCCATATTGTCATCAGTAAGATGTTTATTTTACAGAAGTTTTTTTTTTATTTCTATCATGCTGCATACGGGGGCTCATTCACCACCATTTGACACAGAAATTACAATAGGAAATCCTTTTCTGTTTGAAACAATTCCCACCTCAGGCTAGCTAGAAAGAAACTAATGGCCCAGGAGAGGTATGGAGAGCTTGGCCTGCTGGACCTACACAGATGTACCATTGCCTGTGATATGACCTAACTGACTGCAGCTCTAATGAGACCTAGACCACTATGGGTAATCCCTGAATTATACTTATTATCTGAACAGCTTAATACCCTCACCCCTAGAGAAAGCAGGAAGGTTTAGGACCCAGGCTGCACATGAAAATAACCTAAGGACCAAGATGGTAAGGGAAGGCATGCTCACTAATAGTCTAAGTGGATGGAATTGTATTTAGACGAACACACTGAAAAAAGTAGATGGTCAACCAATTTTATGGTGGGATTGGATTCAAGGGAATATTATCTGATGGAGTGAATTTGTGATGTCTGAAAGCAAAACTCTTTATAACATTGTCTCAGGGCAGTGCACAATGTCACAAAACTACCCTATGGTGGTACAGTTACATGGTCTGGGTAAAACTGTTAGAGTACTGAGTACTTCCTCACAGAACTAGGGAAACCATAATGAATGGGTGGTCTAAACTAATCCCCCATGACTTGGTAGTTATCAAAGTATAGATGATTGCAGTCATTTAAGGAAAGAGGACACATTGGTCCTGTCTTTTAGATTCACAAATAGAAAACAATACTAGGAACTCAGTTTAATTACTGTCATCCTGCTCGTCTTCTATACATCTCCTATAGTTTACTGATTTTAAAAGTTACATTTATTTATGTTTGTTTTCCAGGGTAGAGCACTGCTCTCTATTGACTCTTTTCAGACTCAGTCTATGAACAGTGTCTGATTAAGTGACACATTTAGGCAATGCAGGCTGATGGAATCAAACCTTGCACATCTGGACCACAGAAAACAACTCCTTAATCCTCTCAGCCAACTGCCAAGCTACATTTTTGTCAGGTTACCCCAGCTCAGTTAAAAAGGAGGGGCCAAGGGAATGTGAATGGCTAGAGATGTGGTGAAGAAGTAGCTAGTTATATACACCTACTTTAGACATGTGAACTGTGCTCTGCTGTCTGGATGACAGTGCATACTACAGAGCAGCTCGCCCCTGGGAAATGTATTGCAGAACTGATGAACCTCTTTCGCTGGATTCAAGCTATTATGCCAGAAGCCCCAGACCTCGCCTCCTTATAAAGGAAATGGTTAATGCAGGTATTAATGATGGTCACAGCTATTAGTTTTCAGGCCTGGGATTTTCTATATACAAACTTCTCTATAGACCTGCATTGTTATAGTTATCAACTCTGTGCTGCCCTAATCTCTGATCCCAATTATGAAAGTTGAAATTCCTTTTGGTGTATCTTTTTGTTTGCATGGGATAATTTGGTCTGATATGTACATAGTTTACATTTATTGCTGTTATGTTGCTCTTCCCATGTTTTTAACAAAGATGCTACAAAAAGTTTGCCAAAGTACTTCAAGTACACAAAACCCTGAGCACAATCCATATGCAGCAGGTCAGCCATCTTGGTCATGCCAGTGGAATGACTTCAGCCCACATATAATGCAAAAAGAGTCTTTAATATTTAAAACGTATAAAGCAACATGCAGCAATCCCTACTTGCACCAAACAGGCGCATACTTTGTGCAATGAAAGCACTGTAATAAACCTGTTAAAGTAGGAAGTGAATGCCTGTTTAACATTTACTTTACCCTATTTTACTTGCAATACTGTAACAGTTGCTGCAAAGAGGATAACACTGCCATATTATCAGGTCTATCTTGTAACATTGTTTTTAGATATATTTTTTAATAACCAGTGTATTTTGTAATGAGTTCTATGAATTTTTTACCAAGTACTATAATACACTGCACTATACTCCTAACATGTCTTCCCAATTACTACTGATTTGTCTTTGTCTATTGTAAGCCACCTTGGCAAGAGTTTTAGCTACATTTTAGAAATTAATGGTGCAGTCATTAATTCCATACAAAGAAAAAAACCTTACCGTTGTATTAATCCTGTAGTCCAGACTATAATGGCCTTCCTGCTTTTCTTTACTTTGCTCCACTCTGCTATACTATCCTACTTTATTCCCACCCACCCCAGATATCATTGTCTTTACAACCAACCGATCACCACCCCTACCCTCCCAGAAAAAAAAAAAAGATCACATATTGGCCCTGTTGCACATCACTTCCTGGACTTCAATGAAAAACCAATTGCACTTATAAGTACACCTACACTTGTTCACCCCTGAAAGCTAAGCAGTTATGTTTGGTCTGATAAACTAAACACTTCTGGTAAATCATTAAGAAACAAGCTTACTTTGATGGCAAGACATACAACATATCCACTAAGACTTTTGGCTTTTCCCGGTTTGGGGTCGCCACAGCGTTACTCTGGTCCGCTCATGATTGGCAGTGGATTTTTACGGTGCCAAGTTGCCAGCCCGACGCCCACCCTTCAACGAAGGCACGCCCATTCATGCTCGCATCTACCTGCATGTCTTTAACGTCACTTGACCGCGGGTAGGACATGCAGACTGCACACAGAAGGTGCTCCAGCCGAGAATCGAACGGAGAACCTCTTGCTGTGAGGCGACAATGCTAACCGCTGCACCACCACAGCTTATATACAAAATATCCAATGTTTAGAGGTAAATTAGTTTTACTTCATTAGTGGATACAAAATATCCACTAATGAAGTAAAATTAATTTACCTCTAAACATTCAGTACTATACTGCCACATCACCAGTACATCCCACTGACATAATTTCTGTTGTTGAGACCATGACTACGTTGTTATGATTCCTAACCCCTCTCACAATCTACTCAAACCCAGTTTTACTTTCTTTCAGGCAGTTACAGACAAGACAGTTAGAGAAGTACTAGAAAAACTCAAGCATCTTAACCAGAACAGCCAGCACTCTAGTTTTCTTAGACTAGCAACTTCACTAATAATAAAACTACAGTCCCACGTTGTAACTTTTCCCCTACTATAGGAATGGTGCCCCCTCAGTTCAATCATTCATTGATAATATCTACCCCTCCAAATCCTCAACAAGTTACCAGAAAGGCTACTGACACTCACCAGTGATGCCTTTCTTTGCACAACTGCAAACATATTTGAAATAGCTATATATCCTTAACTATATGAGCACATTAATAAATATAGCCTCCTAACAGATACACAATAAGGGTTTAGGGCAGGGCACACTACTCTAAGAGGGATCTCCTACACAGTAACTAACAAAAAAATTGCCATTGACAGAGAAAGGCTGCCTAACAGCTTATAAATTCTTTGACTTTACCTGAGCATTCAAAAGTGCTAAATATCAAATCCTAATAAGTAAACCTAAAGGACTAGGATTTAGAAGGCACAACCTTCATTTTTTACCAAGTACCTTGTCTAAAAACTTTCAAGGTTCACGCTACCCAAAAATATCACAATGTAAGGAACATACTCAGCTAGGGTTTTGTACCAGAACCAATTATTTTCTTGTGAAAAAATAATTATAAATGACATTACAACTTTATCAATACAAACAACATCACATTCTGTGCAGATGAAAAAAAAATGCTGCAGCAAAGTAGACCCCCACACCACAAATTCAACCAGAGCTCCAAAAAGACTTCAGTCATATTTACCAGTCATTTGCAAATGATAAACTCTCACTAAGAACAAAGCAGCCATAATTTTATTTGTCACCTGCAAAAGTTAACATTTAGTCCCTAGTCAGCAGTAACTGGAATGAAAATATTCAGATCATAATTTCCACCATACCTTTCAATTGCTATAATTTAGGTGCCGCAATGATTTTGGCTTTTAGATTTATCCTGGTCCTCCTTTGTGATGATCCTTAAAAAGTCAGACCTGTTTATGAGTACATACTTTATAAAATAAATAAACTAAGCCTATAGAAAGATTCAGTGCCACTAACTATATATGGTCTAGTAAATAATGATCTTCTATTTTGAAAAATAAGAAATGGGGTCCTCTTTTTGACCTTCTGCTCTATTTTTAAAGGCCAGTGCTATGATTTTTAATGCTTGGAGGTTGAGGTGTATGATTTCCACAGCAAAGATTCACGGGCCTCATCTTGATTCCAACCCTTACCTTCAAAACTCATACAATAGACAATAAAAGACCAGGCCAGATCCTAAGTCAAAGTATCCTTTGCCCCTGCTGGCTACCTTACCTCTCAAGCAAGACAGACCCCAGCTATTAATATACTTATTCCCTTATTTTAGTGCACTGTCCCTGTAGTCTATTACATAACACCCACATCATTCAAACAGCAAATAACATTATCTGTCTCTCTCAATGTTACAAGCATCACTGTATCTTTCTGCAAAAGGCTAATAGGCCACCTCTGCCTATTCATTTATGTATAAAAGGCACTGTTTCTCCTATAAAAATAACTGAAAATCAAAACAATTCACTTATTCCTCCAGTTTTAACAAGAAATAGGTGAAGAAAAAAATAGGGAAACGTGCCCTTCCAACTGTGACCATCTCACCAACATTCTAAGTAGAGGTTAACTTTGATATATTATGAAAAAATACTTCACCACCTCATACTAGTAAATTGCTGCATCTGCCTGTCTGATGAAAGCTAATTTTAACACATGTTGTAGATCACCTTTGTTATGTCTTCTCTGGATTACATCTCAAGTAAAGAGATTACTCAGCAACAACTCAGCACCTTTTTGAAAATGGGTTAATTTACAAAGCTCTAAACATTTTTCTATTTAGACTGGAGAGTATTGCTATACATCAAGTGTGATGGGTAAAGATGTAAATAGATTGAGGTGTCTCTTCTTTCTTATCTGGGAAGTGCTTATGGCTTATCACCTGTGACGTGTAAATATTAATTAAATGTTATTTGTAAATCTGTACTATTTAGAGAAGGCAAATACTGGAGAATGCTTGCCTTACCTTATTTGTTAAGGAGATTTTCGTCAAATTTGAAAGACTTCACTATGAACCAGTTGGATTCTAATAACATTTCCATTGTATTCCTTATGAGTCTATGCAACTGTTTATTTCAGACTTCTAGGCCTCTGAGCCTGGATCATGACTGATCATAGTTGTTGGACCAGTCCTTCTATGAATAAATAAGAATAGAAAAGGTCAATTAAGCAGTTGTCGCTTTTTGAAGGGTGACAGAGGCCAGGTGTGCTCTCCTGAGTTTGTAGGAGAGAGATGTGGCACCTGGGACTCAACATATATTCCACTTTGATGGTGACTAGGAACAGGAATTAGAGGAGGAAAGAGTTATTATGAGTCAGTTACTGGAAAGACCATGTTACAGAGTAACACAACTATTGAGGAAGTTGATAAAGCCAGCATGAATTCTGGTGACAGGAAAATTAGTGAGTGATTGTTAGCCAATGGCAGATTTATGTGGAAGGAATATGATTTGGACTAAGGAGGAAAAAGTGAGGATGAACAGTCAGCAGAAAGAGTGGAGATGCCAGATCTAATCTGGTACACTGTGGGAGTTGGTGTGGATCAGTGGTTGGACTGGGATTATAGGAATATTAGCAGCCGTAAAAGTGGAGATAGTAGAAGGGGAATGAGGAGGAAGGGTTGTTTGTATGTAAGGGAATTGGAGAAAGGAATGATGGATTGTTTAGAAAATGGAATATAAGCAAAGACTGATCAATCCCAGTAGGAAGTAAACTTCAGTGGCTGGGTTCGAGGGGTGGAAGGAAGAAAATGTCGAGTGTCTGTTGAAGAATTGGAGGATGGGATTGTGAGATAAAGGATTGGTGCTTATGACAAGGGATTTGATAAGAGCACTTATGGATTTATAGAAACTCCAGGCAAGATTTAAGTGGTGAAGGGCCAGTGGCTGAATTATAAAAGTGTGATGAGGAAAAGGAGATGGATGTATAAGGAGGAAAGCGAATGATGTGAGTTGAGTTTACTCTGGAATTAGAGCCAGTTTGTTTGACTGAAGAAGGGGAGGGTGAGAAGAGTTTACACGGATGTAGCAGATAAAGATGGTGGAGTTTTAAGGGGTTCCTCAACAGTTGGAATAAGGAGGATTTGCAGTGGGAAGAGGATATTTCCTGACAGCAGGAAATAGCGGTTTGTAAAAGTAATGAAGCTTGTTGCTCGGTTTAAACAGGATGAGGTGAATGGAGAAAAATTAAACTGGTAAAGAATGAGAAGGTTGGGTATGGTGAGAAGAGGAAGAAAGAATTTAATGGTAGAATGAGTTAAAAAGGAGCTATTCAAAAAATAGAAGATAGCAGACTAGATGCAGAAGGGGTAAGACAGGTATGAGTGATGGTCTGTAGTAGTGGGGGCAGATACAAGAAGGGTGGAGAAGCCGAGGTTAAGGAGACACAGATGAATAGAATAAGTAGACGGTTAGATTGGAGGTGCTGTGTTAGTGTGATGTCTGTCAGTGTAACTGGAGTTAGTATAAAGGTGCTGTGGGATCTATGACAAGTCAAGTTACACCTTTTCAGTGTGTATAATAATATGCACAGATGTTATACAAAGTTTGTATTGACGTAAGTTCAGTAACAAGAATTAAAGCAGAAATCATGTACCTGTCAAGTATGTATATGTTTGTATGTTAGAACTTTTGTTAATTTGTTTCATTAAAAAAATGGGCACTGCCCACTTAGAACTTTGAAGTCATTCACAAAATTAAATCTCACCCTTAAATTGGTTACTCTCAATGCCCAAAATTTACGAAATAAAGCAACTAGCTTCCATGCCTGGCTCAACCATTGGGCCTCAGCTTATATTAACCTTGAGAACTACATTCTAGGTGATGTTAACTTAGACTGGAACAAAATTAACAACCAAAATCCCACCATTTCTGTCAATCTCTTCAACTTCACTCAATTTACTAAGTCTATCACCAGACCCAACAAAACCAATCCTCCAGGATCCACTCTGGACTGGATCCTAACTACCCACCCTAACAACATATTAGACTCAGGCATCCTTCCTGACTCTATTAGTGACCACCTGCCTGCCTTTATCCTCTGAGCATCCCATTCCACCCCTCACCAGCACCTTTATATATATATATATATATATATATATATATATATATATATATATATATATATATATATATACTCATAACCTTACAAACTTCAACCCTACTACCTTCTCTAACACCCTCAAACAAACTAATTGGAACACACTAAATACACTCCCTCTTGATAATGCAGTCGATTATTTCAATTCCACCTTCCTAAATATACTTAACACCCAAGCCTCTCCACGATCTATAAGAGTCAAACCTAACCCCACACTATGGCTAACCATGGAAACCAAAAAACTTATGCAACAACGAAATAAATGCTGGAAACATTCTCAACGCAATAAACATCCTGAAACTCTCCTTAAATATAAGCAACTCCGTAACCTCACCAAAAGACATATAATCAAGGATAAACAATCCCACTATCTGAAACTCCAAACCAACCACTCCAAAAATCCCAAACAATTCTGGAACTCCATAAATTCACTCCTTCACCCACGCACCAAAAACAACCCCTTCCCTAATACTACTAAAACCGATCCAGAAATTGCCACTCTTTTTAACTCCTTCTTTATTAACTCCATAGCTGAACTAAGTCCTTCCCAAATACTCTACCCCCACAAATTAGTCACTCTACCCCAGCCTCTCAACCCAACCCCCCTACTTTCGAACTTAAACCTATTCCTACCTCCTACATAAAGAAACTCCTTAGCAAGCTAAAACCATGCTCCAATGCCCCAGATAACATTCCCTCAAAATTACTAAAAATTGCTGCAGATGGCATCACCCTCCCCTTTAGTATCTTAATCAATAGATCCATACAAGAATCTTATGTCCCCAAGCTTTGGCATGCTGCCTTTATACAAACCCTCCACAAGAGCGGCAAAAATAATAATATCTCCAACTTTCACCCCATAGCCATCCTCTCCCCGATATCAAAAATATTGGAAAAATGCATTCACACTCAACTAATGCCCTTCCTTACCACAAACCATCTAATCTCTCAAACCCAACATGGCTCCCGCCCTGGCCACAGCACTATTACTGCTCTTCTCTCATTTTTAGATATAGTCAACCACGCCCGCGACTCTGGAAAATTTGTCTCTACTGTGTTATTAGACCTCTCCAAGGCCTTCAACACTATCTCCCATACCCATCTTCTTAACCACCTTGCTAATCTAAACCTTTCTTACAACTCCCTATCCTGGTTTTCAAGTTACCTATCGGATAGATCTCAAGCTCTAAAATGGAAGAGAGGCACCTCAGACTTCCTTCCCACTCCTACTGGAGTTCCCCAAGGATCTATTCTTGGCCCAGTGCTGTTTAATATCTTTGTCAATGATTTCCACTCGGCCATCCCAAACACTAAAATAGTATAATATGCTGACGACTCCACAATAATCTGCTGTGCCACCAACCTCCCAGAACTTCAATCATATACTCAGACCGCATTCTCTGCCACTGAGAACTGGATGTTGCAAAACCATCTATCTCTAAATGCTAACAAATCCAAAATACTACTCTTCACTCCCTCACAATCCTCCCCACTTGACAAAAATTCTTTCCAAATTAGAAGTCACAACAATTCTACTATAGAAATTGTTCCTATATGCCAAACTATTTGGGGTCACCATAGATGTAAACCTAAAATTTGACACACATATCCAACTAATCATCAAGAAAACACATCAAAACTCGGCCTACTATACAGAAACATCCACTACCTCACTCCTTTTACTAGACAAACCCTTGCCACTACTTACCTTCTCCCTTCAATATTGTATGGTGCACCTATTCTAACTAACCTATCTGCCTCCATCCCTTCCAAAATGGAAAGTTGTTACAATAAAATCTCCAAATTTTTCATAAAAGCCAAATACTCCTCCCACCATTGCTCTGCCCTTCACTTACTTAACTGGCTAGAATTTCCAAACCATCTCAACTACCTCCAACTCTCTACTGTCCATAGGCTATTCTCTAACCCTACTATATGCCCTGCTCTTTCCAACATCCTACAACCATACATCCCTAACACGCCACTTAGATCTTCTCACCTAAACCTTATCACAGTCTACAAACCAATCTGGCCTGTTGGACGGCACCTCCTGTTCTTCTCCCTAGCTAAAAAATGGAACCCTCTTCCTCCTTCTCTACGAACTATTGAAAACATTGATAACTTCAAATCACATCTTCTTTCCTACTATCTCTCTAACTGGACTTGCAATTGCACCTTACCCACATAGCCTTCTTCTCTCCTCATTCTAAATCATGTTTTCCCTACTTCCCCTTTCCCTACTACCTAACTCCTCTAGAAATGACTCACTCCTCTACTCTATCTCATGCACATTTTGTATATATTGTATGTAGCTTGCTCACCATGTCTTCCTTTCCCCATCTGCATCCTGAAGGGTACTTTAACCTGAATATTTAATGTTTACTTCATAATGTGGCACTTTACCAATGTATCAGTTCATGTCTGAATCATGAATGCTAACTTTAATTTGAACATTTAATGTTTACTCTGTAATGTGGAACTGAACCAATTCTCCAGTTCTTGTCTTTGACTTATAATATATCTACACCCTTATAATAACTGGATTTTGCTTATCTTTTATATCTGCATTGTGAATTGTAACTTTAATCTAAAAATGTAATTTTTACTATGTAATGTTGGAGCTTTTCTCCCCGGGCCTCCACTGAAAATGGGCTCCTGAGCCCAGTGGACCCCCCGGTCATCAAACTGAAAGAAAGAAAGAAAGAAAGAAAGAAAGAAAGAAAGAAAGAAAGAAAGAAAGAAAGAAAAGTGTATCTCTAAAGTTGTTGATCCACTGGAACACATTTTCCATTACCTGTACAATCATATTTTTGCAGATGGTTGCAAATGTCTGACAGTTAATATTTATAGTGCAGAATACTTGCCCAATGACCAAATTAGTCAAATGTTATTTTATCATGTCATGTTCTGAAAACAATGGCATATACATTACTGTGTACTTTCATATGCTAATAAAATAATGGTTCAGCCAGGCCAGAGTCTTCACTGTATAAAATGTTAAACCTCCTGTAGTGGATGTCCATATGATATATGCAAATGACCCCTTAAGAACATACCAGTGTTTCATCTACATGACTTCTGAATGCCAGGGACTTACTTTTTAAGTCTTTATGGGTACACTCAGGCCAATAAAGCCAAAACCCACTAGCTGTAAACATGCCATGCTTTGGACATGTTGTAACCTCATCATACATGTGGTCTCTAATGGCCTTAACCCACCTCTAGGTGTACTACCGTTTCCACATATGTGTGCATACTTCCACAAATAAGCTAATGAGGGCTACCATCATTCATTTGCAGAACCAAGCCCCCTCCCCTGGTCTTATGTTACTGCTGCTTTACCTCCAAGGTTTTGATTGCTGTTGGTGGATTGACAGAACAGGACTACTCCTTAACCCCAAGCACAGCAAACTACTATTGGCTTCTCATTCTCAGCCTTTGCAACTTTGCTTCTCCAACATCTGCGTCATTTAGGTTAACTGAGATCATGTGGCTCAGAGTCGGAGCTTTGTCATTCTGTGCCACAGAGCAGGGGCATTCCTGTATATGGGCATTTAGAGTGCTCAGATCATGTGGCTCATAGTCGGAGCTTTATCATTCTGTGCCATGGAGCAGGGGTACACTATGCTATATGGACATTTAGAGTGTTCATCAACAGCAGTTGCTAAAATACAGTCTATGAATAGCCCTGTGAAGGAATTACTGTTCTGCTTCATACCTCTCATCTGTCCCTAATTTTTGCCTCTCATTGCCATTCTCTCTCATAAAATGTTTACTCCCCAGAGAGTTACCAGAAAATCAGTCTGTCAATAATACCAGACTTTAATGTTTCATACAACTTACTGTTCAGAAATGCATGCTGATACAAAGCCTGTTCTATTAACTTTTTAACTGACCTAGCAAAATTTAGAAATTGTCACTGATTTTGGACCTTTGTCCTTCCCTCATTATGTTTGGCTTTGTCAAGAATTTTTGAGTAAAGAAATTGAGTGATCTATTCTGCATCATTACACTGAAATCCTCTGACACATAAAAAGCTAACCTTTTCCTAGTTGTAAATGTTGGGTACATGGAGTTGTCCTATTTAGATCACTTCAGTGTTACCTTACTCCTTTGTCCTTTCATATTTGCCATGAGAACAATATGATCAATGAACATCAAAAGCATGAGAATGTTAATTTATTTCCCTACAACAACTGATTAATCTTTCTTTACTCCTGAAACCTGGCTAAGGCTTTTCTAGCCAGTTTGAGTATATTACAATCTGATAATGTTAATGATCTTGAAGCAAGTGTGTATGCAGCAAGTTAATTGGAATCATCATAGATGAGTACCACTTTAATAATTCAGACAATAAAATGACAGTCTAATAGGCACAGATGTATCAAAGTGACCAAGTATTTTGTCTGGATTAATTATCTCCTTGCTTGTAATAAAGCCCCACTTGATGCTGTCTATCCACTTTCAGCTAGTATGTTCCATAACAATGCATCTAGCAGTGAATGTAGAACCATCAAGAGTCTTTGTAGGAAGCTGTGGAGTAAGTTTTCCAATCCTAAGAAAATTACCTAATTTTCAACATGATCTCAGTCATGGTCACCTTCAGCATAAACACCATTTTGTCTGGTGACTTATGTATTCTATCATTGTTCATCAACTGCATGTAAGGATGCACTGGTCAGTCTTTGTGACATGCATTCACTCTCAAAGGACTGCAATAAATGTCCTCTTTCCTTAGTAATGGAAATTGTATGATACAAACCACCTGGTTAACAGCAACTCTAAACTATCCTCAGAACTGCATATCTCCTCATTGTCAGCTTTATTTCAAATACTATTTGCATAGCTTAAATTGGTATACCTCAAGCACTTTCAATCCTTTGAAATTCTAGCTTTACCAAAAATCTGAAGGCATGACCATGCATGAGATTTATGAATCATTGTGTTCACTTTTTATTTTGGGCCATTATTTGTCTAGTATAATCTTTATTAAGCAATTTTTTTCATTTTATTTTATGTTACCATTTGTTATCTGGGTTCTCATTTCTACAATAAAAGCTTGATTTTTCATCTCTCATCATCTACAATATATTTTTCATTTGTGGTCATGTTTCCATAATTTGAAGCAAACCAAGAAACACAATTCTCGTGTAGTATCAGAGCAGTCCAAGCCAGTAGTCCCAAATGTGACAGCTATATAATACCAATAATTCACAAGCAAGTTATAGTTTAATCACAAGAAAAATACACAAAAACAGAATGCACAGTAGAGTTGTAGTTCAATCACACATAACTATGCAAAACAAAACATACAGTTTAGTACCTTGGGACTTCATCAGAACCATAAACCCTACTTCTATGCTTTATATAAACAACAAAATTGTGATGAAAAGGCAATTAACTGCATCAATTAAAAAAAAAACGTTCACAATAATAATTGTATACACTTACTTTAATTTAAAGAAATATGCATTAAAATCATTGCTCTAACAATGACTACAATAAAAAAATGTTAAAATACAATGAGAAAGCAGGAAAAATAGTTAAATAACATGAAAAATAGCTAAATAACTAAAATGAAATAAAATAAAAAAATAATAAAAATGCTTGTTTAATCATAACTTAATTATATCAGTTCATAACTTAGCAGCCCTGAGTTTGTAAACTGGGGTGATTGACAATTGTTCATTTAACCTGGGATATGCTGGGGCATTTAATCTTAATTGACTTAAAAGTTTTGCACTATTCTATCATCTTTTCCCTGGAACCTCCATGGATATTCTGTGGAACCACCTCTAATAATCCAAAGTGAAACTTTGTGCAGGTCCAACAGGTTAACGTGTGTTTGTGAAGTGAATTATTAGTGTTACATTTAGATATAGCATAAACATGTTCATAGATCCTTCTCCAAAATTGTCTTTCTCTTTTGACTACATAGTAACATGAATACCCTGAACGTAAGGCAACATATATAACTCTCTTTCTGGCACAAGTTCCATCAACAAAGTGAACTTTAGTAACAGTAGAATACAGAATAATAAAGTCATGGTCCAATACATAAGGATATTAGTTACAAGCACCACATCTACGGTGCCCTTGGTAGCTTTAGTCTTATTACTACCCCCTTGATGTTCAAAAATCTCCTTAAAATTTCTACCTGTTTTAAAGACAAAGTTCAGTGTTTCACCCAGTTTTTCAAGAATCACTCCATCTACATTAAAAATGTTCCAGTTTTATTCTCAATATCATTGATCATATTAGAATAGGCATTATAAGTAACAACCAAGGAGTTGGTAAATGAACATGTATCCCTCTGTTGAGGGGGGGGGGGTGTCGAAGGAAATGTAACATCATGGTCTGCCCCTAATAGTTGTTTATACTTAATACCTCAACCATTAGAGACTTCACCACATATTCTAGAAAGTAAGTCCAAGGAGTTGGGAGGGTGGCCTAATGGTTAAGGTGTTTGTCTTACAAACACAAGGCACAGGGTTTGAATCTCACAGGGGATAATTGGCTAGGCTCACAATGGCACTTAGCCTAGTACTAATCTATGAACCAAGGGGTAACCCTTCTCCAAAAACATATCTGTTAACTTATCCTTTTAGTTGAAAAAAATCAGAATACATTCTGACCGACCTAACCAAATGTAATTTTAAAATGCTTTTCTTACAATGTGATGGATGGCAACTATTTTAGCACAAATGACTGTTACAAAAAGTTGTTTTTCTGTAAATCATCAACCTAAACTCACCATTCAATGTGTCCTTGTAAACTGTGACATCTAAGTAATCAATGGATTCTGTGGAATATTGGTATATGAAATTTTAAAAAAGTACTTTGATTAATGTATACAGTAAATTTCTCGAACATATCCATAGATCCCTTCCACAGTATAAAGGTGTCATCAAGGTATCTGAGATATACTTGCCAATTATCCTGGTATTTCGAACCCATAATATAAGCCTTTGCCCAGCTATACATAACTAAATTGGCATACGTGGGGTGCAGCAAGCTCCCATTGCTACTCTTTTAACCCGATGAAAATATTTTCTCTCAAAATAAACAAAGTTGTTAAAAAATATAATTTCCATAGTATCCATAATGAAGTTAATAACTCTGTCATTCAGGGTAGTAAGCTCTGTAAGAACTGAGTGACACAATGCTAGGCCATTGTGGTGTGGTATACAAGTAAAAATATCAATAACATCAATAGTTAAAATTATAATAGTACTGTTTAATCTTGGGTAAATAATCCTAAGAGTCCCTTTAAATATGTTCCACTGGATGTAAAGAACCTTTTAAGATATAGTCTACAAAGGCAGCAAGAGGGTAGGTTTTAAAACCTCACACTGCTACTATAAGTGGTAAGGTGGTTGCATAATGTCTTTGTGGACCTTAGGTATAGCTAAAATCAGCAGTATTAACGGATTCTATATTTAATAAAAACTCATGTTTCAGGTTCGATTACACCTTGTAAAATCGAGTCATCCAAAACTAAATCTATTTTTATATGCTACAGAAATTTCATTCTTTGAACAAACCTCGTAATTATTAGTATTGTGCAACAAATTACAGATTTAACTAATATAAATCATTCTGTCAATCAACACAACATCCCCACCCAATGCCTTCACCCTTGTCAGGTTTCATTATCCTCATAGAAAAGTCTTTTCTTAGACTTTCTTACAAAATCCTTTCTTCCTTAGATAAATTGTAATAATGGTGGACATTTAGTTTCTGTAAATTATAAAACTTTTTTTTCACATGATTTCTCAAAAATAGTTAAACTAGGGTTAATAGGCAAATTAAATAGACTTGTCTTCATAAAATGCATATCAGGAGTTGAAACTATTCTATTAGTGTTCTCTGCATTTAATTGAAAATTCAACTTCTTAGTGCAAGGCTTAAGCTGAATCAACAAATCAGTCATATCAAAAGGACTAAATGAAACAAACTTAAACCCCATACTAAAAACGATGAATATAGGGAATTTCATTAAATAAAGGCTTATGATTCCTTCTTCTTCCAATTGCCTCTCTTCCAGCCCCCATCTCATCTTGGTTTGCATGCGCAGGGGGGTTTGTGGGTGGGATAAAAAAATTGTCCTTATTATTATGGGTACCCAACTTTTCAGATTCCTTATAGGAGGAAAATTCTTATCAAATTATTCTGTTCAGATAGTAAATCATTAATAATACAATCATTTAAACCAGCAAGTTCATCAAACAAGTTTTTGATTTGGCAATTGTTCCACTTAATAATGAACTGCACAAGGTGAAAACCATGTTTATCAAACATAACGAGCAATTCCAAATGCTCATTGCTACCCACTGTGAGTCCATTTGAAACTTGTAAAGTCTCAACTCCTTTGGTACATGTTTGTTTTCTAAGCATTCAAACAGAAATGAAATAAATTGTCTATCTGTAAACTGGGCACCTTGTTGAGTGTTTTCTCAAAGGTGTCCATGGTAGAGTTCAAACTCCTATTAGAAAATGCTGTAGCACTATCCAAAAAACACAGTTCCTGGCTGAACAAGCCATTAAAATCCCTTGACATCATTGGTTTCAATCTACCCATCATTTCAACAATGTTGGTAGAATTTAGTTCATTGATAGTATTATGAAATAAGCTTAACTTGGTCTTGTCTGTGTTAGCTCTGCTGCCACCTTGAACATCAAAACCGGAAGTGGAAGAATCCATCTGAGCATTTTCTGGACCAGGGGGAGACACAACCAGTTTCTAACTAACTGAGTTAAATCTTCTTGGGATGAGGAAAATCCAGATTTGACATCACAGCAAGCGTTTACATTTAAAACTCCCCATAGTAACAGGCATATCCATATTAAATATAACCAGTCCCCTACTTGATGCTGCCACTCTGAAAATGTAAAACCAGGAAACAAAAACAACCCAGTGTGTGAATGCACAGCCAAAAATGAACAAAACCAGGAAATAAAAGGCTGACATGGGTTCCATGCACGCACAAAAGCTAGTTTAACATACATTTCATAGACTCAACAATGGTAATGCGCCACATCACTATAAAATTACACTATCGAACACAGCTTTAATAGCAAATATATTGGAAACAAAATAGTTCACTTTTAAGAGTGTTAACACAAGCTTATTTTATAAAAATGATCATGGATAAACAGATGTGCTGAACACAGCCAGAGCTGATGAGCCATATATTATGCAGCTTTTGATTTTTTCCTCACCTTTCTAGTCTCTCAAACCTATTGGCTGTGCTCCATTATTCACTTCTGTGTTAACTGCCCTTTTTAGATTAAAGTATTCAAAGACATGGACAGGTGCATATTAAATATTTATTCTTCATAGTTTTTTCTTTTATCTGACTTGCGCAGATTTTAGTTGTTAGAGATTTTCTTTAATCTTTGTGAGTCAGGGAATAATTTTAACAAGTTGTTTATGCTTATTCTTAGTTTCCACCTAACACTAATATTCAAACACTTTATTCAGGATTGGTTTGCTCATCCCTGGGCAACTGTTTAATAGTAATAAAACAAATAAACATGTGGTACATTATAAAACAAGCCATCTGCTGCTTAATTCCAGAGTCTTTTCAACTCAAATGTATATTTTGGTTTAATTAATGATTAATAATTAAATAGACAATTAATGTACCTAATGTAGATAATATTTTATAGATTACTTGTGAGACCCTTAAAAGATTTAATTACTATATTAAATTATGTGAATGTTTATCATATTAATGAATTTCAAGTTTGATTATTTGTGTTACATTAAACTCAGTAGTATTTGATCTTACCTTGTTCTGTAGCATTCAGTTGATTTACGACACTGAATCCATCATTTTCCTAGTCAGTTAGTTGAAACACTTTAAAAATGTCTATCACATCCTGTCATTCAGTTCTCTTCTTTAATATTCAACATAGCGTATGTACAATATTAATTCAATCCTCAAAACTGCTACTTATAAAGTCAGAACAGTGGTGCTGTATAAGAAGTAAGGTCACGGTTTTCATGCATTGTGTTCTAGTCAGCAGTCTCTAGAATACAATAACCTGATCTGACTCGGGTTTTACAGAACCTCTTCAGTGCATGTTTTCTGCTTGTATTTTATTAATGCTGGCACAGCAGTTCACAGTTATATCTGGTGCTTCTGGATGGCAAATGTGACAGAGACTACTGAGGTGCAGGCAAAGGGCAATACTGTCAGGAGTTCTAGCTTACTTTGGCTACCTTAGTGAAGCAGCTTACATACATCCTGTGACAGATCTTAGAAAATTATTTGTACAGTGCCTCCATCACAGTTCATGTTCCTGTGGTAAAAGGCAATAGAACTACAAGCTGAAGACAGGACAGGGAATTAATAAGTGATAGTGGCTGGTTTTGTATTTTCTTGTTTTTTTTTTTGTGTGTGTGTGTGTGTGTGTGTGTGTGTGTGTGTGTGTGTGTGTGTGTGTGTGTGTGTGTGTGTGTGTGTGTGTTACGTAGCAGGTAAGAATACACAGAGGGCCCAGTATTTGGAGGCATCACTTGATGAGCTCAAGAAAATAAGGAACATTTTGCGTGTTAGTGAGACCTGAAATGACCGATGGCAGCAATGATGAGTGTAGAGTATCTGTACTTGTGATCAGGGGATGCACCAGGCTCCAGCATGTCACAGGGCCAAAGCAAGTATCAAACAGACGTGACATATGTCATATAATAATATAGGAATTATACAGCGACATCACACACAGACACACACACACATATAGATATAGATATACAGTATATATATATATATATATATATATATATATATATATATATATATATATATAGATATAGATGTAGATATAAAAGTGCTCGACTCTGTTAAAGCTACTCCATCTTGTACATTAAAGGAAGTGGGAGGTTAATGGCTAAGCACCACTATGCCTCTGAAAAGTAGATTTAACAGACTAATGACACATAAAATTTACTAGATACAAACAGAGATTTAGTACATGGGTTAACTAATATTTCTAATAATTAGTTTTCTAAAATGTGAAATAAAACAAAATAATGCACTTGCAAATTTAGGGCATTGTATATTTGGTTGTGGACCACTGCACTGTAGCTGAATTGTCCACAGCCAGTTTGCTACATAACATTCATCAAGGAGCTGTAACCTTGGAACTTGTTATGTTAAATAAGGAGTGCAACATATCTCTCAGTAGAAGGGGCTATGTGGGGATAAAGCCCTATAGGAGAAGGAATAAAAAAACAGTTGTTTTGCTGTTCATGCAAATCATCATTCGTACATTAGGACATAGGCAGATGGGCTGAGACAAACTGAGCCGCAGATGAATATTCTGAATCAGAATTTAGTATATAAATTATGTTTTACTAAATTAATAGTCTGTACACTACTTCTGTAGTTATCTAGAAATTACATATGGCAAATCATATATTTTCATTTACTACTCAGTATAGGAAAAAAAAAGTCACCTTGTCTTATTTTGAATAATTTGAAAAATCCCTATTGTTTTAAAAAATCGTGAGTGAATATTTTGTGCCATTGAATGCAGCATGTGCCTGTGTGTGTGTGTGTGTGTGTGTGTGTGTGTGTGTTTGTTGTATCTGTGTGCAGCAGTGTTTGTGCATGTATGTGTGTGTTGTGTGTATATACATGAATGAGTGTTTTGTGTGTGTAGGTCTGAAACTATCGTCACCAGATGAACCTCAGTCTGACATTTTTCCAATTCCTTACCATATGTATCCTATCACTCTTTTTAAATCAGTCATTGAATTTCTGTGTTCTGTATGGTTGATTAGACAATTTTGGTAATAAAGGCTCCTTTTTAGCTACAAGAGCCTTTCTTACAGCTTAGCAGATTCTTTTTTCTTCACCAAATGTATTCTTTTTGTGTATGTAATTTGTTGCTTTCTGAAAAAGTCCTTTTCACCCTTTAAATCTGATGAAAATGTAAAAGGCTTGCTGGGTCAAACCCAGGTGCATGGGGCACTCTGATAATTTTTATTTTGTTTATTTTACATGTCTCCAGCCTCAGTATTAGCTATATTTCTCTGATTAGTTTATATGCACTTGCCAGGATGCTGAGCAGCAGTGCGTGTATTCATTTCTACATTTTTATTTATTTCAAAGAGCTCTATAGAAATTTATAGCTGACCTTTTAACAGTTCATTAACAGTTATATTCTGCAGGGATAGTGAATGCATATACATTTGCCAAATTGCTTAACAGTTCACAGATCAATTTGTTTTATATATATATATATATATATATATATATATATATATATATATATATATATATATATATATATATATTGTAGACAAACATAACTAGTAAAACAGAGAGTGTAATTCATTGGTGGGAATCCAGGCGTGAAGCAGAACTGGACCACTGATAGAGCAAATGGTAAATAAGTTTGATCACCAGACAGCTTAGGAGTCTGGAGTTCATAGTGAGACTATTAGCATAGTCAGAAGTAAGCCTATTGATGTACAAACTGGATTTCTACATGTGATACCAGTAAGTCCACTTTAATGACAGATATAGGTCACTAGATGGGTACTTGGGGTGATGAGTGGTCACCTGCTAGTGGGATATATATTCTTCTTTGTAGGAAGCAGAGGACTGAAACTTATTGCTATGTTAGAAGCTGAAATCAGAGAAGGAAAACAGTGTTGTAAGAAATAACCAATTTTATGACGAAGAACCAGCACAAAACTAATAAACTGAAAAATTAACTGATAAAAGTATAAAAGCCAGTGTGTGGTCAGTCCTTTTATTAGTTTATTTCTCGGCTTATTAGTTCTGTGCCAGTTCTTGGTCATAAGTTATGTGTTGTGAGAAATGTTGAGCTAAGGAGGTGGATTTAAATTTAAAATACTTTATTATGGAGATTTTAAATTCCAAAGCACCTTTAACAGAGTGAGAACAATTAAAATGAATAATGAGCAATACAAACTGAAACCATAAGGTAAAATAACAGGAATAAACAGACATTTAAAATTTCAGTTAGAAAATTGCTTCTGCGCATAGTAACAGTAAACATACAGTGATTACTGTAAACTGTGTAGCTATGAATGTGAATGACCAGGTAAAAGGTGCATCAACCACAAAACAATAAAAAAGTCTGCCATGCTTTTGCCAAAAGTCAGATGAAGCAAGTAGGTCTTGAGGTATCAGCAGAAGAACCCCAGTGTACGGTATTCTCATAGACGCTGCACCAAATTCAACAAATATGGGGCTTGGAAAGCAAAAGAATGAAAGCAAGACAACTGTAGCCACATCTGTGGGAACCACCAGCAATACGTGGCAGGCTGGGCACAGTGACTGCTGTAGACAATACAGTACAATAAGCTGCTTGAGGCAGGTAACTCACAAGTCATGCAGTGACCAGTACACCAACACTAACATTTTAAAGCTTTTACAATGTGTGACCAAAAGCTAGTGTAAGTTCCACAGGACAGGCATAATGGGATAGTAATGTGTTGTGCCAAAAAACGATCTGGCAGCAAAGGTTTGTACCAGCTTAGGGACAGATGGTCTTTATTGTTATGAAGTCCCAGATTAAGGACATTAAAGTAGATTAAAGCTGCCCAGATGAGGCAAGACCGACACATGAACAATGGTTGAGACAATCTATTGAAGGATAATGTGCTTGGTCTTAGCAAAATTCTAACTGTTGTAACAATCATTTCACAATGACTGGCATCGAGTTCCAAAATATCAATAAGTTATCCAGGATCACACCCAAACTGTGCTCCTTGCACAAAATCTCAAGTTTGTTGCCCCAAAAAATAATATATGATGAGTGTGGCAATGCATTTGCATCTCTTAGAGGGTTATCAACTCCATGACCTCTTTGCTGGATATGTTAAGCCTTTGCTGTTTTCAGAATAGCCATTGATGAATAGCCTTGAAGTTGTTGACAATGAAATTTACTGTAGCCATGTCTTGCTAAGGAAAGCAGAGTTAAAGCCCATATATCATCAGTGTTGCAATAAGATGTTTAACCACACATTTTGACCAATTATACCACAGGTAGCAGAAACACTGTGAAAAACAGTGCACCAAAGATCGACTCACATGGCATGCCACATTCCAGAGGGTACAGGGTAGAAGAGTATAAACTAGAAACCACACTCTGTGTTGAGCCTGAGAGAGAAGAAATGAATCAGACAAGGACCTTGGAGGACAAAGCACAGTGTTATAACTTCTCAGTCAGGATACTATGATCAGGGAGTCAAGGGCAGCTGTGAGATCCAGGGCCAGGCAAAATATCTGATCTCTGGCCATCAAGAGAACATTCACTGCTATAGAGAATAGTTTCAGTATTATGGTAAGAGTGAAACCCAGACTGAAAAGGATCAAGGCTGGAAATAACTCTCCTTTTCTAATTTCTTCTATTCTATCAGAAAGAAAAATAAAGGTAGAAAGGAAAAAAAAAGACCAAGTCAAAATGGAGGCTATGACATTAGACAGTTAGGGGTGATGATAACTAAGTGGTTAAGATCAGCATATCTCTCAAATGTACAGATTTTCACAGAATGTCCAGATTTTTGCCTCATATTTTTGTTTTTTTCCGTCATAATAGTTGTGGTTTTCTAGCAAATTACCGAGGATTGAACTCACTAAATAGTGACACACATTTGAGTTTGAGACGTTATATCCTTGTGAAAATGCACGCCAGCACAATTCCTGTTGTTCTAGTCACTTTGTAGATTTATAAGAACAATATTTAAAATCTGTCCCTATTTTTGGGCCTTTATCACTCCTATTATTTTAGGAGTTGTCCAGAATTCTTGCACTTAGTGGTTGAGAGGTATGAATACATGTAGGAAACACAAAAGAAGGATAAGAATGGCTATACCTGATGAATAAGAAGGGGAAAGAAAAGCAGAAGGAGAAAATGCACACTTTGAAGAAAGGGCAGGAACACTGTAGGCCATTACTAATGGTATGTTGGGGACCCTATATAACAAAATTGAAAACTGGCTTTTTATAATTATTTCATGAAGTTGTGAATCAAATATATAAGCATCTGACAATTTTCAACAATTTAATACAAATAAAAAATAAGCCTGTTAGGATATGAAATCTGAAAATAAGATTGATGTGATTAACAGGTAAATTAGCTTCATGCATAGGGACTACACAAATGGTAAAGTTGGAAATTGTGCACAATGTAAATAAAGTTGATTGAATCAAAATACATTGCTTGATAAAATATTTAAAAAGATACACAAATATTCATATTTCATAAGACAGTCTTTAGATAGGATTCAAGCTAATTATAGACAAGCTTCTCAGTACCAAGAAATGAAAGTTAGTTATAGAATATATTTGCGTCTAAAGATAATTTCTTAGTGTAGTGAAGACAGAGTCCAGTCAGCACAGCAGAATATAACATACACACTTTATTAAAACCACAAACAAAATAAAAACTAAAAGATAAGCACTTTCACACCCATTACAGGTGCTTCATCAGATCTACTGTTTAACTAACTAAGCAGCATCTAAATATACTATATTTTCAAAAATGCTTCCACTAATGGTGTGTTCACAGGGACAAACTGGCTAGTCTTCCTAAAAGATGTACCTAGAAATAGTACATTATATAAAGGGCTTTCAGAGATATATTCCAGACAAAGAGTCTCAAGTCAGTGAGAATGTCATTCAGCACAGAACTCTTAGCTGGTATGAATGAGAGCCCTTTAGTTAAGACTCTAAGGGAAGACTAATAGGGCATTAAAAGACAGGATACATAAACTTAACAATATTCTGAAAAGATACTAGGCATGCTCTAGCTAAGTATGTTTTAATGCATGATTCCACTCATATTTTGTCTTCCCGGTGTTAGAGTTAGTTGCACTCAACACAGACTAGAGGTGGTGACATCAGAACAAAACCTGAGTGCATAGAAACCAAATGAATTTTATAGTTACAAGCAGATCACTACAGATGTTTTAATGGCACTGTACATTTAAAACCTGTACTGAGATCAAGAAGCCTACCTCTGTGAAGTCTGCTACAGTGTATTTAAATGGTGCTTAGTTAGTTAAACAGTAGATCTGATGAAGCTCCTGTGATGGGTGTGAAAGCACTTATCTGTTAGTTTTTATATTGTTTGTTATGTTAATAAAGTGACTTTTATATTCTGCTGTGCTGACTGGACTCTTTCTTTACTATAATTTTGGATTTTTGGTCTGATCCAGTCATATTTCTGAGTAGTTTTTGTTGACTTTTATAATTTCTTAATGGTTAGCCTTTGTAAGATCCTCCATTAAAGTAGATTGAAAAATCTCAAGCTTAAGAGAAGACTCTAACAGAATATAATAATCTTAAGCCTAAGGGAAGACTCTAATATCCAGAATATAATTGCACTGAGTGCATCAAGGGTCGGGGGGGCATCTAACTCAAATGTCATAAGGTTCCTTCTTCAAATCACAGTTAACAGCTCATCAAAAATAAGAATAGCAAATACAGTCCTGGCCGAAATGCAAGCCCTGTCTGTGACTACAGAAACACCCATGGAGGTATGAGAAGTAAAAGCAGACCTTATTGTTAGCAAAATAATGAGCAGCCATTTCACATTCCTTTAATGACAAGGATGTTCGGGTGAAAGGTCAGGTTAGGTAGCACAATCTGTCCACCATCCAGAAAACCATGGCCAGTCAGCTGCTGTGAAGATCTACCTGGACAGGTAAACTGCCATCTTGTAAGAGATCTCATTCTGATAATGAACACAATGCACATCCAGATTAGGTATGTTACTCCAAAGAACCCTCTCCCTCCAACAACATTCTGACCTGCACCTGTCATGTTGTAAAGAACAGATGCTTTGGTCATATGCTAGCTTATGGTCTTTAAGTATATTAGGGCACCCATGAATTGTGGATTGATGAATATATATTTTCTTTTGCTGGATGCAGAAGTGGCATCAGCATATGACAATGGAATTATGTCACTGTTAAATTATAAGAGAACAACTTTTACATTTTTGCATACTTCTCAGTTTGTGTACTTGAGGTATAGCAAGCAGTGTGAGCAATTCATTAACTATAAATACAGAAATTTCATGCAAAAATTAAACAAATGACTACATAAAAACCTAGCATAATAGTACAGTTCACCAACATTTTATATTTAAATTTTGAAAATGTATGCAACTTTTAAGGGCTATCTGGTGAATAAAAGTTTGCTTTACCTTACACTATTTTCCTTGCATGGTAACATTTCTAGTCATGTCTAAAGAATATGACAGGCCATCCATCCCCTTTTGATACTATCCCCAATGTAGCAGCATAAACACTGAGAAAGGTAAGCTGCTCCATTATCAACCTTTGTGGCACTCTAACCTCCCGGTGGTAGGAATAATCTTTATTAATGCCTGAAATTATCATCTATGCATGTTCATTAAAATAGGAAGCAAACCAGTCTAGCATGGTGGAGGCTAGACAACTAAGAATTCAAATTTTGATCAGGCTACCAATCAACAGCAGATAGTATGCAAAGCTGTGGGGCAAAAGGAGCAATCTCCCTGGGTGCTGTCTTGTTGAGAGTCCAATTCATGCTAGTTAAATAAATAAAATATTTTGAAGAAATATATATTTTTTTTCTTTAAAGGAAGCAGAAGAAGCAGCAAAAAAAACATCCTACACACATCTGAAACATTCTAGTGTACCTCATTCCCCATTTTCGCATCATCTCACTTGGGCACTGCCCAGAAACTTGTGATTGGCTGTGAAGGTGGAGGGGTTGGTTGGTACAGAGAAGACAATTACAGGGCTTTATATTAGGTGCCACAGCATGCAATTTATTTGTTTTGGCTTGACTTATTTGATTAATCACTAGCATGGATGCACTAGATATTAGTTAAATAAAAATTTAATTGAAAATTTGAAAAAGCTTCATTCTTTTCCTGGGTCTGGAGTGGTCAAATTCAAAACGTGAATGCAAACTGATTTACCTGCTTGATCAGAAGAGGGACTACTTTCACTTTAGACAGGGCAGAGGCACAAAAACAAACTGAAGGAAGTGTGTGTGTGTTACGGACTGACAATGAATGAATGAACAAATTATAAAATTACTTATTGCATTGAATCTTCTGCATAATCATTGTCTTTCTGACCCCATTCTAATGGGGAATGGGAGTACTGTGGACTGGACAACAGCAAAGGCCCAAAAATAAGAACATATTGAAACTATTGGTCTTATAAACTCAGAAGAAAATTGCCAGATGAGATGAGTTACAGGCCAGGATTGGTTACAGTTTTGTTAGTATACATTTCCTGAGTGAGGAAGTCTGAAACCCAAATGTCCATCTATGTTGTCTGAATATCTGTCACTGCTGTCAGTGAGTTCAATCAGTGATGGGCAAATCTCTCTCTCTCTCTCTCTATACAGATATGTATATATATATATATATATATATATATATATATATATATATATATATATATATAGTTGCTAGAATAACAGGTTTTGTGTTAGCATGTATTTTTCTGAAGGATAGGAAGTCTGTCATTATTTGGTGACTTGATCAATAATGGTGGAGGCACCAAGGCCAAAAAATAGGGAAAGATTTTAAATATTGCTCTTATAACCTTAGACAGTCAGTAGAACAATAGGTTTTAATAAAATCTACCGTGTTTCAGTAAGAAGACTGGAACAAATCAGTCTGGACCCAAAGGGCAGTTTTATGGAAGAATTTATTGAGAACCGAGAATTGTGGTGGCAACTGTATCTCAATGCAACAAGATTCCAAGGGTCAAATGAAATGCGTTCTATTAATTGTATTTTGAAGCTAAGACATTATGCTGCTTAAGTTTTTATGTTGATTACCTAGGGTGTTTTTAACATTGGCAACAGAAGATGAATTTTAATTATTGCTGTTATTTTTCATGATTGCGTTACTTTAATATGACTTAAAAGAATGAAACTAACAGAATGCTTGTGATTGGCTGGAATGACATGATTTTGGGCACAGATTTTAAAAATGAACAGTGAGTAAGTTTTTTACTGTTCTGATGAAGTTCTTTCAAAGTGGGAATGAAAGCACTTAACTTTTATTAAAATTATATTGGTGCGGATCCATGGCTCTGGTTCTTCTTACTACAACAAGGTTGATTTTATTACTGAATAATAATAAAAAAACGACCATGAACCAGTACAAAAGGAGCACCTTGGAAGAAACATCACACTGCTACTGAGTTTAATCCTTTAATTCCACACAGAAACAGAGTACAGTCAGGCAATAAACCACATTAGATTTTATTTTTGGTATGTGTATGTTTGGGTTGGGCTTTGGTTTCTCAAATTAATAGGTTTTACATTTTCTGAATGATAGGAAGTCTTAAAATCAAATATCTGTCATTATTTAGTGACTTGATAATAATGGTGGTGGAACAAAGGCCAAAAAAGGGACATATTTTAAAAGTTGATCTTATAAACTTAGAAAGCTACTAGAATAGCAAGGTTTGATAGCATGCATTTTCTTAAGGACAGAACATGTCTGCCATTATTTAGTGAATTCAACTACCAGTGCTTTTCCAGAAAACAATGCATTTTATGAGAAATGAACAAAACAATGAGAGAAAAATCTGGGCATTCTGTGAAAATTTGGACAGTTGAGAGGTACAGTGTCAGATTAAATGTAATGCCAATCAAATGCATAAATGTGGTTTGGCTTAATTTTTTTTTTTTACACAATTACATTTTTGGAGAAACAGGAAGTGAAGAACAGCATTTAATATATAAAGAGAATTACTAGAAAGAAATTCAGAATTATAATACAGACTTTTTCTTGACTTCAGAAAAATGTATTAGCATTCTCTTATCCTGTCAAAGATTCATGTTACCAAAGTACTGATATTTTAAGTCTCCATGAATGGTCCCTGTCTGATTATATTTTTGGATTTGCTTACTTATAAGTAAATCCAGTCCACAATCTGGATATTGGTTGTGTGGTGGACAGGGCAGGACTGGTGTGTCAAATTAAAATGTAATGCTTTAATGCAATCTGTCTTTGCATACAACCAAATTACCTTCTTGGAAGAAGCAGGTGGTGAATTGCACTTAATAAATAATGACAATCATGAAAATGATTACAATTATAACAGACTTCTTTAATTCAGAAACATGTATATTAATTTTCATTCTCTTGGTCTGTCAGTGACTCGGGTTAACAGCACTGATATCTTAAATGTTCCTCTTTTCTGGATTTGCCCCCAGATTCCATTAAGAAGTGGAAACTGATTGATAAGGAATGGCATGGAGGCAGTATTGTGGGATATCCCCTGCTATTGCTCCAAATGCTGTTGTTTGTTGCTGCTGTACAGGGCAGATAGGGAATTTATTGGCTATTTTCTGGAGGGGGTGGAGCTGGAGGATGATAGATAAGAACTCTTACTTCATCAAGGCTGCTTTATGTATTATTACTTGATTATTTTTGCTGACTGGACTTTCAATGAATGCTATGTTGTTTTGTGGGTGGGGTTAGAGGAAGAAAGATATGAGTTCTTAATTCATCAAGGCTGTTTTTATCTGTTATTAGATTATTCTCTTTACTGATTGGCTTTGATTTTCATGGTATATAATGGAATGGGTGTGAGAGATGATTTATTTATTAATTGTCTTTTTGTTTGCCAATAAAGTCTGACTGTGCACAAGTCCCATTTTCAGTGGAGGCATGGGGAGAAAACACCCACATAAAATACACGCTTACACTGAACAACAATAAAAATTAAATACTTAAGCATTACTTTGCAGGTAGTACTGAGAGAAATAGTAAAGGCATTTATCATATACTTTGCAAAGTCATATACTTTAGAAGTTATATATTCTACATAAGTCAAAGACATGTTAACATGCAATAGCTGGAGATACAAGAGCAGTGATAATGCACATAGGTTTAATATATGTATAAAGACATTACAAAGGTAGGATGCCATTAGAATGGGATTTTTTTCCAGATGGCAGGGATGTAGTTTTCTGTAACAGATCAGTTTATGAGTAGAGGTACAGGGTATGTTATAGCATCTGCAGCAAATCTTAGATATTCTGCTGGCAGGCTGTAAGCAGCTGATGTGATTTTCTTTTTAGTTTTAGCAGGAGTTTTTTTGATAGAAGAGGTGCAAACTGGTCAGAAGGAGAAATGAATTTGGTGGTGATTAGTACTGTTTGTGATAGTAAGATTGGTGGGTGGCTTATTAATTAGGGAGAGGACAGAGTGCATGAAATGTGCATTGAACTGGGTAGCTATACAGATTGAGATGTTAGTGGTAGTTGGTAAAAGCATCATAGTTCAGCCTGGGTGTAATAGTCTTTGGACTGCATTGCAGAAAAGCTTAAAGTTCTGCAAGCAGGTGTCTTGGAGACTGGAAAAGTATTTAGTCTTGTTTGATTTGATTTTTTGCTTAGAAAGGTTCCAAAGCTGTCTTAAATACTGACATATTTCTGGCATTTTGACAGTAGACTATGCTTTCCAAGTTTTAACTCCATTTAGCATGAGTTGCCTGGTTTATTCTGTGAGACGTGGCTCAAGGCTAGATTTCATTCATTTTGATCTGATGAGAGCTAGTTCATTTAGTATGTTAAGGAATCTGTTGTTAAAGTGAGTTACAGCATTATCTAGGGACAAATATTTTAGAATATCCCAGTTGTGTTTGCGGAGGTAGCTAATGAAGGTATCATTACTTAAAGAGGAGAGTTTATGTACATTATTATAGATTATGTGTTAATATGCATGATTAGATTGTCTCACAGCAAAGGTCAGCAGATGGTCACAGATGGTTTCGGGTAGGTAACCAGCGGTGTTGATTTTGTAATGGGTGGTGATGAGGATATAGTCTAATGTAGACTCCTTATTATTGTCTATTCAAATACCAGTAGTGATAACTTGGGTAAAACCAAAGATGTTGATGGAGAGTGCAGCAGAGTTGATAGTTTATATTAACGTCACCTGTAATGATGGTTTCCTTGTTGATATTATACAGGATTTCTTCTAGTAATGGGATGCTGTCTCCAGGAAGGATATAGATAGAAGTGATGCATATGCTCTAGTGTTTGCTGATTTGCAGGAGAGGGAGATAATTATTTCAGCACTGGGAAATTTGGGGTGAGTGAGGGGGTAGGAAGTGATTTCAAGGTTTTTTTTTGTTTATCATAACTATGCCACCAGGTTACTTATGCTGTTCATCATTCAAAATGATATTGTAACCTTAAAGGTAAGTTTCTTGGTCTTTAATACCTGATTTTAGCCAGGTTTCTCTGGCTATTAGTATTTCAGGGGTGTATTAGGCTATAGAGGTATGTAACTGTGGAAGTTCATTGCAGATGCTGCTAGAATTTAAGTTCAGCAAAAGTAGACTATTACTTTGGTTGGCTAGAAGAGGAGTAGTAGGGGTAGCTGAGGTGGTAGAGTTGCAAGTGTGTAGAGAGGGTCCAGGATTAGAACATTTATCACCATCAAGAGCAAGCTTAGATGAAAGGTGTGCATATTAAATATTTCTTTATATTTACTTTTCACCTTTCAATTATCTGTGTGTAGTGTGGGCTCGTAGTTGGTGTATTTGTAATGAAAGTATGGGATACGATATAGGCTGGGTGCTATAGCAGGGTTGGAAGGGGATGATTTAGAATTATGGTGTAGTGCTCTGGAGCTGACATTGAGGTTTGGTAGCAATGGAGTGTGATAAGATATGGCAAGGGCAAGAAGAGATAGTAGAAGTAGAGGGAGTAAGTGAAAAGGCAGCATAATGCAGTTACAGTAGAGAAAGGTAGGTTTGAATAATTTAATAAGGGGCTATTCAGTCGAAAAAATTAAGGTACTTCTATTTAAATTAAGGTGGGTGGATGGAATAATAGGGGGAGGAGAAAAAGTAAAGTGATGAGAGAAGGTCCAAAAAAGTTGGCATGATGTAATAAAGCTATGTATAAAAGGGAAGTGCAAATAGGGTGGCTATAATGTATATGATAAGTTATAGGTATGAAGTGATTAGGCTTAGGGAAGTATAAATGTAGTGAGTGTATAAAAGTGAGGGTGGGTGAGAATTGGGGGTAGGGTATGGGGCGTGAAATGAACCTAAGCTAGGCAGGGGCTTCTAGAGTTGTTCTAGCCCCTTAGGGCCAGTACATGGCCAAAAACAATCAAAAGAGTTTGCACAGAAGTACCTAAGTGTGTTTACTAGTTTTAATATACAAAAGTAAATCTTGGATTATGTAGCCTTCATCAAGGCCATTTTTATCTATTGGTCAATGTTATGCTGTTTTATGGGGGGTGAGAGGGTGAGATGAGTTCTTATTTCATCAAGGATGTTTTTATTGGTTAGTTGATGGACTTTCAATCAATGCTAGACTGTTTTAAGGGGTAGAAAAAATCAGTTTGTAATTCATCAAGGCTGCTTCTACCTATTATTATTAGTTGAATGAATGAACAAACGAATGCTATTTACATAACAATTTTCTGAGAATGGTTTAATTGCAAAATCACTGCATTTTGCTTTGTTCTAATTTACATAAATTTCTCTTTTGCATTAGTGCTTTTCTGGTTTCAATTTGTACTGTAGTGTTTGCCTCAAATGACTTGTTGAAGAGTAATTGTACATATCATGGTGGATCATAGGAGAGGGAGACAGTGAATTCAGAATAAAAATAACACAATTTTTTTTTACATGGAAGTTGAAGGACTTTCATGAAATTTCATTCATGCATAGCATGCTAATGCTATTCATTGTTCAATTGCTTATAACTTCTCAGATGTACATTATTAATATCTAAGTGTCTGGTCCAGTCCAGATGTTAGCTTCATATATGGCTCTGTTTGTGCATTAAAATGCCTTGCATACTTTTACTGGCTGAAAACGTAAGCACTTGACCTGAATTTAATGTTGACACAGGAAAGTCATTTTTTTCTTGCCATTTAGTTTTGGATGCTTAAGTAGTATCACACTTAAAAGTGACAAAAGGACAAGAAACAGTTAGAAGGCTACAAGCTGGACTTGATCTTGAGCCTCTTGGTTTTATGCTTTTGTGAAAAGTTGTTGTCAAGGTGTCTTTCCTCTCATAAAATAAAATGTTGCTGTTTTGGAGGAGGAGGTGGGCAAATGAGGGTCTCACCTTGGGCTCCAAATGGCCTAACTAAAAGCAAGTATGTGTGGCACAAAACACAGGTGCAATCAAAAGATGATCTAAAACATCTGTCTTCCTGGTATATTTTTTCCTCCAAATGGCCTAGTTATTCCTGTAATCAACAGTATCTAATGTTGCAAAGCAGTTAATCAGGACAAATGCAGTATAAAAGCATTAATCTTTAGCTATATGGAATGTTGTCGGTATTATGATGAATACAAAATCCGTCTTGATATAGAAGGTGATTATCAAATGACATTACAAGTACAATGTTTTAAAACAGTATGGTTTGTATTTTCATTGAATAAGGATTGGTCTTGGGGCCT
The DNA here is from genome assembly GCF_019279795.1 of Protopterus annectens. Lineage (NCBI taxonomy): Eukaryota > Metazoa > Chordata > Ceratodontiformes > Protopteridae > Protopterus > Protopterus annectens. The sequence goes on along the minus strand of NC_056728.1, from coordinate 152,776,445 downwards.
CTACTGTTTGGGATATACTTTTCTGAAGTGCAAGCCAAAACCAGTAGTCTGTGGCTGACCAAGTTTGCAGATGATTGCAAGTTGGGTGCTGTCTTAAACTCCCCTAGTGATGTGAATATCTTCCAAGAGGGCCATGCCCAAACAAATAACTGATGCCAGAAACATGGTCTCAAACTGAATGCCAAGAAATGTATCATTATCCCCTTTGGGGAAAATGGAGTCTTCATTTATTATTGCATTAATAACAACATACTAAGCAAGCAATCATTCGTGAGGGACTTGGGCACCCAGGTTGATAGCAACCTGACTTTTGAGCGCCATGTTGCCTCCGTTGTACGGAAGGCTTTCTACATGGCGCATTTCATAAGCAAGCGTATTTCATCCAGGAAAAAGAAGGTCATAACATCCTTGTACTCCTCCCTTATCAGACTCATTATTGAGTACAATGCCTCCTTCAGCATGTACCTTGCCAAGCACATGCAGCAGCTGGAGAGACCAGAGAGGTTCCTGATCAGGAAAATCCAGGTTCTCAAACACCTGTCCTATACTGATAGACTGTCCCTATCCTTCTACTCAGCCTCACACAGACAGCTCAGAGGTGACCTGTATTTGGCATACAAGGCCATCTCAGACCCAGCCTTGATGGAGTTGCTGCATATCTACAAGTCAAACTACGCTCATGCAACCCACAAACAAGGCCTCAACCTGGTCTGCAACATTAATAGAATTTGTCAGAGGGATAGATTTCTGTCCCAAAGACTCCCCCATCTATGGAATAGACTCCCTGTCCATGTCAAGCATAGTACCTCTGTAGCCCTCTTTAAGAGGAACCTGGATGACTGGATGGGAAACAGAAAATACACCCCTTGTATCCCACCTGTGCTCCTGCCTGACAGGGGAAACAAGTGATAACTTTGTGGGAACATGGGTAAAATGCTTGGCTAGACTTATAAGGGCCTCCAGACCAATAGCGTATTATCATTCCTTGAACCTATAAACACAATAAAAATTCAAGAAAGAAAAATGGTCCACACCAAAATGTCACTAACATTCTTTTATTAACAGATTAAGTGCCTTTCTCCAACTTTGTGGACTACCTCGGAATAATGCCATCATGTGACACAAACTATTAAAATAATTAATCTAATTAATCTAACTGCACCTTACAGAAACCTGTGGAATAATTACCTTACCTAAAACCATTGCAAAATAAACAACTACAAATATATATTCACAAATTATAACTGTAGACTTATAGATAGAAATATACAAAAAAAAAGAAAAGAAATAATGGCATTATTTTGAAGAAGTCCACAGAGTTGGACAAAAGCACTTAATCTGTTAATAAAGGAACATTAGTGGCATTCTGGGGCAGACAATTTTTCTTTCTTGCTTTTCTTGGATTTGTAGTTGTTATTTTTTCAGTGTTTAATTTAGGAGACAAAATATATGCAGCTTGTTTTTGAACCAAAATTCTAGAACTTTAGGACTGCATAAGTGAAAACTTGTGTGCGTTATGACTTGTATATAGAGTTTTTAATTTAACTGGCAGTAGAAGGTACATATGCACATTTCAGTAAGAAAATGTCTGTTTATAGGGCAACTGAATATGTTTAAGCCTAATGAAGAGCAGAGGACTAATTATTGTTATTGCCTACAATGTATGGCCTTTTATATTGGCAAAACAGACAAAATGTTAAAGGATAGAGTAACGGAAGACTTATATAACATTCGTATCTATTCAGCCAATAAACCCAGCCACTGGGGATGCACAAGCCAGTGCATTTCCTTGTGCCAGTCCCAAGCCCGGATAAATGGGGAGGGCTGTGTCAGGAAGGGCATCCAGCATAGAATTTTGCCAAATCATGCATGCAGACAACAGTATAGCTATACATACCAGATTGGTTGAGGCCCGGGTTAACAATGACCGCTACCAGTACTGTTGGCCAACAGGGTCCTGGTGGAAATTGGGCTACTGTTGGCTGAAGGAAGAGAAGAGGGGCAAGGCATGCCCAAAGGCAGGTAAAGGCTAGGACTGTGGTAGTAAGGTTCAGAACTTTGAATGTTGGCAGTATGACTGGTATAGGGTGAGAGCTAGCTGATATGATGGACAGAAGGAAGGTTGGTATATTGTGTGTGCAAAAGACCAGATGGAAGGGGAGCAAGGCTAGGTGTATTGGAGGTGGGTTCAAATTATTTTATCATGGTGTGGATGGGAGGAGAAATGGCGTAGGTGTTATCCTGAAGGAACAGTATACTAAGAGTGTTTTGGAGGTGAAGAGTGTCGGATAGATTGATGTTTATGAAGCTGGAAATTGATGGTGTAATGATGAATGTTGTTAGTGCATATGCTCCACAAGTTGGGTGTGCGATGGATGAGAAAGAAAAATTTTGGAGTGAGTTGGATGAAGTGGCGATGACTGTACCCAAGAGTGAGAGAATGGTGATTGGAGCAGATTTCAGTGGGCATGTTGGTGAAAGGAACAGTGGGGATGAGGAAGTGATGGGGGAAGTATGGTGTTAAGCAAAGGAATGCAGAAGGTCAGATGGCAGTGGATTTTGCGAAAAGGATGGACATGGCTGTGGTGAATACGTATTTTAACAAGAGGGAGGAGCATAGGGTGACATACAAGAGTGGAGTGAGATGCACACAGGTGGATTATATCTTATGTAGAAGGGCCAGTCTGAAGGAGATTGGAGACTGTAAAGTGGTGTCAGGAGAAAGTGTAGTTAGGCAGCATAGGATGGTAGTTTGTAGGATGACATTGGTGATCAAGAAGAGGAGCAGGAGTGTGAGGGCAGCACCAAGGATCAAATGGTGGAAATTGAAAAAGGGTAATTGTGAGGTGGAGTTCAGGGAAGAATTAAGACAGGCACTGGGTGGCAGTGAAGAGTTACCGAATAGCTGGGTTACTACAGCAGAGCTAGTAAGGGAGATGGCTAGAAAGGTGCTTGGTGTGACATCTGGAAAGAGGAGGGAGGACAAGGAGACCTGGTGGTGGAATGACTAAGTACAGGAAAGTATACACAGAAAGAGGTTGCCGAAGAAGTGGGATTGTCAGAGAGATGAAGAAAGTAGACAGGAGTATAAGGAGATGAGGTGCATGGCAAAGAGAGAGGTGGTGAAAGCTAAGGATAAGGCGTATGAAGAGTCGTATGAAAGGATGGACACTAAGGAGGGAGAAAAGGACCTGTACCGACTGGCTAGACAGAGGGACCGAGCTAGTAAAGATGTTCAGCAGGTAAAGGTGATAAAGGATAATGAGGGAAACATACTCACAAGCGAGGAGAGTGTGTTGAGTAGATGGAAAGAGTACTTTGAGGGGCTGATGAATGAAGAGAATGAGAGGGAGAGAAGGTTGGATGATGTGCGGATAGTGAATCATGAAGTGCAGTGGATTAGTGAGGAGGAAGTAAGGATAGCTATGAAGAGGATGAAGAATGGAAAGGCTGTTGGTCCAGATGACATACCTGTGAAAGCATGGAGGTGTTTAGGTGAAATGGCAATGGAGTTTTTATCTAGATTGTCTAATGAAATCTTGGAAAGTGAGAGGATGCCTGAGGAATGGAGAAAAAGTGTTTTGGTACCGATTTTTAAGAATAAGGGTGATGTGCAGAGCTGTAGTAACTACAGAGGGATTAAATTGATCAGTCATAGCATGAAGTTATGGGAAAGAGTAGTGGAAGCTAGGTTAAGAAGCGATGTGATGATTAGTGATCAGTAGTGTGGTTTCATGCCAGGAAAGTGCACTACAGATGTGATATTTGCTCTGAGAGTGTTGATGGAGAAGTACAGAGAAGGTCAGAAGGAGTTACATTGTGTCTTTGTGGACTTAGAGAAAGCATATGACAGGGTGCCTAGAGAGGAGTTGCGGTATTGTATGAGGAAGTCGGGAGTGTCAGAGAAGTATGTAAGAGAAGTGCAGGATATGTACGAGGGTAATGTGACAGCGGTGAGGTCTATGGTGGGAGTGATGGATGTGTTTAAGGTGGAGGTGGGATTACATCAAGGATCAGCTCTGAGCCCTTTCTTATTTGCAATGGTGATGGGCAGGTTGACAGATGAGATCAGACAAGAGTCCCTGTGGACTATGATGTTTGCAAATGACATTGTGATCCGTAGTGAGAGTAGGGAACAGGTTGAGGAGACCCTGGAGAGGTGGAGATATGCTCTAGAAAGAAGAGGAGGAATTAAGGTCAGCAGGACTAAGACAGAATGTGTGTGTGTGAATGAGAGGGAGGATAGAGGAATGGTGAGGATGCATGGAGTGGAGGTGGCAAAGGTGAATGAGTTTAAATACTTGGGATCAACACTTCAGAGTAATGGTGAGTGTGGAAGAGAGGTGAAGAAAAGAGTACAGGCAGGATGGACTGGGTGGAGAAGAGTATCAGGAGTGATTTGTGACAGACGTGTACCAGTGAGAGTGAAAGGGAATGTCTACAAGAGGGTAGTGAGACCAGCTATGTTATATGGGTTGGAGTTAGTGGCATTGGCAAAAAGGCAGGAGTCAGAGCTGGATGTGGCAGAGTTAAAGATGTTAAGATTTGCACTGGGTGTGATGAGGGTGGACAGAATTAGGAATAAGTATATTAGATGGTCAGCCCAGGTTGGAAGGTTTGGAGACAAAGCCAGAGAGGCAAGATTATGTTGGTTTGGACATGTGCTGAGGTGGGATGCAAAGTATATTGGGAAAAAAGATGCTAAGGATGAAACTGCCAGGTAATAGGAAAAGAGGAAGGCCTAACATAAGGTTTATGGATGTGGTGAGACAGGACATGCAGGTGGTTGGTGTGACAGAGCAAGATGCAGAAGACAGGAAGAAATGGAAACAGATGATCCGCTGTGGCGACTCCTAACGGGAGCAGCCAAAAGAAGAAGAAGATCTATTTAGCCAATAATACTTTGCCCTAACATTTAGGGGAACCAGTGAACAACACACCTTCAGGTTTCTGGTCATTGATATTGTAAAACCTGGTTTACATGAGGGGGATGTGAGAAACCTCACTGAAACACAGGAAGTTAGGTGGATTATTCGTCTGAGAGCTGATCAGGGCAGGGGCTTGAATGAGGCTGTTTTAAAGGGACATGGTTGTCTTTTTTATATATAATAGTTTTATGTATTAAATTTGTAGAGGGGCTTGAACAAGTTGGTATTTATGTCATATTTTTATATTTAGATGGCAAGTGCTTCACTGTATTTGTGCTGGGTTATTACTTTATTTGAAATGTGTTTTTTGATTGGCTATCATTGATTTGCCTTTGATATAAATTAATTGATGTTGCTTAGTGAACAGTTTTTATGGTTACCAGTTGTGCAAGTCAGTTTATTGTTTATTAAACAGATTTATTGTATGACCCCCCTGGGTCCTGTTTTATTCCATTGTTACCATCTGTTTTTATTTGATACTTTAATTCACCAATGAAATATTCATTCCTGTCAGTGTTTTTTTATTGGACAGAGAGCTACTTATGTTGAATATAAAGAATTATATTTAAAACTGTTCTGACAGACTTCCTAGTCAAAAGGTGGCTCTGTTCTTGCTCAACACCAGAACATATTATATCCTAAAATATGAAAAAATACCTGTTCATACCTTTACATCTCCTTACTCTCCCTTCTTCACTTGCTTCCTTACTTCTATAAATTTCTCTCTTCTGGCTTTCTCTTTAAATATACCATAAGCCTGTTTTTCTCTCACTTTGTATTGCAATTCTTGTTTATATTATACTAACTCACCTTTGATTTCTTTATAAAATGGCTAAACGTTTTCTAACTAATTACATCATTATCATATAAATTGTATCTATTCTTAGCCAATGTTTTCATGTTATGCCTAATTTGGTATAATTATTTAAACTGTATTTGTTTTTGTACTATTTTTAAAAACTATAAAATTATTGTTTTTAAAATGTTTTGTAACACTTTGGAGCTTTTCTCCAGGGGCCTCCACTGAAAATGGACTCCTATCCAGTTGGACTTTACCAGTAATCAAATGTAATTAAAAATTACATTGTGAAAGGTTCAGTGGTTTAGAAAGATAAACCCAGGCTACGGCGCTGGTGACCTGAGATAAACTAGCAGTATGTACAACTGACTGAGATGGCAGGGGAGGATGATAAGACTGTCCTTCCTGGGGTAGAGGGTGGGACAGAGTTACTGCATAAGTCTTGTGGGGGAGGGGGAGGGATGACAATGCATGACATGGGT
>NC_056728.1:152742736-152767736 GCF_019279795.1 Protopterus annectens | reverse complement strand
GTTCCTCTTTTGGTTGCCTTTTTCCAGGACTTGGCAATCTGGCTATTTTTCTCTCTTGTCATTATCACAATTTGAGCTTTTATTTGTTTTTGCCTGTTTCCAGATCAAGGATATATACTTCCCATGTGTTTGCAAGTTTTGTCTTTGCATACATGTGTACTGCTCCTGTGTTTCTCAACCCACATCACTGACATTTGTTTTCTTCTCTCTTACCTACTTTTTCAAATGATTGTGGAGTTTTGTACCATCTATTTAGTATTCTTGCCTATTGATTCCAAAGAAGCTATGATGGTCTGATTACTCCTGCTATCTTCGCCATATCTTCCTCTTCCTCCTAATCCTCTGTTTTTTTTCATCCTTCATGCCATCTTATTTCTCCTATATTTTGTCCATCAGTTTTCTCTTTTCCCCAAGTCTTTGTCAGGCATAACATCTCTTCCTTTTGCCTTCTAATTCATCCAGTTGATTGCCAGCTTCTTCACCCTTCTCACATTTTTCCATTTCCTATTTCTCAGGCTATTTTTCTTTTTTTTCTATAGCTTTCCTTTTTAGCTTTCCTTATCCCACCAATTCTAGTTCACATTCTTGCCCTACCAAAAACCCTTCTGTTTTATGTCTCATTAGCATTGAGTTCAGCTTCTTCATTCCCAGTACCTTCATATTTCGTTTTTCTGTTTCCATATTCCACCACCTCTTGTTTTATGTCACAGTTTTTTTTCTGCTAAGCTTTGGTCTGTTCAACTCCTGCAGTGGCCTGTATCTATTAAAGAGTGGCAGCAAGTGTCCTGTCCAGATCTTTGCATTATGCCATCATTTACTTGTTGTTCCCTTTGCTTTCCTCTTTTTTCCTGTTTTGACTGCTTTGTTTCATACCCATTTGTGGCTACTGCTCTAGGCTGCAGACATCCCATCCCCAGTATTTCTACTTGCCTGAGCTGTTCTTGCAGCTCTTCTGACTGTTTACCTTTTTATATGATTGTGTCACATAAGATTCATGTCTGCCTTGTGCTTTTTTCTTTAACCACCATGGGTAAATAATTTAAGCTGTACCCTGTTCTAGCACTGATTGTCCTTCTTATGCTTACTCCTCATCTGATGGTATTCGGTATATCTTGCCACTTATTTAAATCCTACTCTATTTCTTCTTTTAAACTCTGAGGTTTTCATCCATAATCCTTAATACCATTTAACATACTTACAGTCCTTGATTGGTTTTCCAGCCTTCCAAAGATCTTTCCCTTTAATGTCTGTCCCCTACTTACTAAAGAATGTTTGATGTTGCATTCCAGGTCTGCTATTTCATAAATTATTCCATATTATTTAATATATTCTGCCCACACTGCTCTGCATTTCATAGCACCAGAAGACATTTGTCTACAACGATGAGGATGTTTGTCTTTCCTCTCATCCGCATCAAAGCCTTTCTAGATCTTCTCCTCCTCTCCTTAGTAATGACTCTATAACTAGGGGGACTACATGAAGCCTTTCTAGATCTTCTCCTCCTCCTTAGTTTGTTTGTGTCTTTCGGCTTTTCCTGGTTAGGGGTCGCCACAGCGGAACTCCGGTCCGCTGATGATTGGTAGTTGATTTTTACATGCAGAGTTACCAGCTCTGACACACAACCTTCAATGAAGGTGCGCCCATTCACGCATGTTTCCACGCAGAAAATGCTCTAGCTGAGAATCGAACTGGACAGCGTCTTACTGTGAGGCGACAACGCTATTGCAGCACCACCACCACGGGTCTGTCTTCCCCTCCTTAGTAATGACTCTATAACTAGGGGGACTACATGAAGCCTTTCTAGATATTCTTCTCCTCTCCTTAGTAATGACTCTATAACTAGGGGGACTGCAGGAAGCCTTTCTAGATATTCTCCTCCTCTCCTTAGTAATGACTCTATAACTAGGGGGACTACATGAAGCCTTTCTAGATATTCTCCTCCTCTCCTTAGTAATGACTCTATAACTAGGGGGACTACATGAAGCCTTTCTAGATATTCTTCTCCTCTCCTTCTCCTTAGTAATGACTCTATAACTAGGGGGACTGCAGGAAGCCTTTCTAGATCTTCTCCTGCTCTCCTTAGTGATGACTCTATAACTAGGGGACTGCATGGCATGATAGTCTGCATCCTTTTCTGGACCTTGTTTCTTATCTCACATCTTTTGTCAGGTCACAATTTACTTTTAGGTTAGCTGTATGAAGGCTGTACATAACTTTACAAACCTTATAATATTTCTCTCCCCAAATTTATTCTTTCTAGTGTCTCCCATACGTAATGCCATTCCACTGAAACAAAATAGTGCTTTTGTTGTTGTTGTTGAGGTTGTATATGATGACTCTTCTCTTTTTCTTTATTTGTTTCACATGTCCATAAATCTTAATACTTCTCTCTAGTTTTCCAGTGAAGTCCTTTCTTGTAAGGACCCAGATTGTCCTTGGCAGATAATTTCTGGCATATTTTTTGCTATTCTTGTGCAGAGACTTTTTTGTCATGATCAGTGCTTCATTTATTGTATATACTGGCCTAGATTCTCCTGAGTGCATTACTTCTTTGCCTTCTTTTAGCAGTAGAGTGACCTTGGTCATATCCATTAGCTACCTTTCTTTGCTATCACATTTATTGCACACCCATGCTAATAACACTTTTAGCTCTTTAATTAAGTCAGTATAAAATTCTGGTGTATTATCCATCTAGACCATCTGCCTACCCCCTTTTAGTTGTTTAATTGCTTAGGCTTTCACATCTTTCTCAGGTATCCTCTCCCAAATCCATCTGTATTTTCTATTAACTTCCTTGGGGTCTGTTTGGTTGCATAGGTGTTGATCAAGTACTTTCTGCACCCGTTCCTTAGTGGTCTCATGTCTTTTACTTTTAGTTTTGTCTGTCTTTTTGTTCTGTCTCTTTTCCTTTAGTTTCCAAACCAATGCTCTCCCTATCTTTTCCGCTTGGTTTTACGATACCGTGCAACTGTCCAGATTTTCACAGAATGTCTATATTTTTGCCTCATATTTTTGGTCTGCTCCTCATAAAACTTGTGTTTTTCTGGCAAGTCATTGAGGATTGAAGTCACTAAATCATAATAAATAATGGCAGATGTTTGAGTTTTCAGACTTCGTATCCTTTAGAAAATGCATAATAATGCAAAATGTTTTATTCTAGCAACTTTCTAAGTTTATAGGAGCAATATTTAAAATCTGTCCCTATTTTTTGGGCCTTTGTCCCCCATTATTTCTGTCTTTGTCCAGATTTCTTTTGTTGAGAGGTTTGTGTCCTACCAGAACTCCATTCTACTAATTGTACCTCTGCCCCTTCTATAGTTGTTTGCATTGGGAATCTCACCCTTTCTTTCTTCCTTCTCTGTGTATCTCCTTTCAAGAACTTCTAAATATATCCTTTTCTGTGTTTCTTCTAGTTGTTTAGCTGCTTCTCTAAGATTGAATTCTTCTTCCTTTCTTGTCATTCCTAATTTTTGCATTATCCATTCTCTTTTTGCTACTTTTACCCCTTTCCAGCATCCTGGTCTCCCTCCTCTTTATTTTCCATACTTTCTTCCAGGATTTTTTTTTATTTCAGTCTTTATTTCTCTACTTCTTTTCTACTGTATACCATTTGGGTTCATTCTGTTCATTCTGCCTCTGATATTTTTCATAGCTAATCCTTCTTTCAGTTCACATTTTATTCTTTCAGGACATGATCCACAATAGTATTTGCCCCTATTTTTATCTCTTCTTCAATTCTTGCCTTATTTTCTGTTATCATAAACCAGTCTGGCCTGCTGCCCATTTTCCAATCCATTTTTGGAAAGGTAACTTGTAGTTTCCGTCTTCATTTGTTTCTCTCCAACTGTCTAAGTAGCCTACTTTTCTCCAGTTCTTCCATCAACTCTTGTTAGTTTTTTCAAGTTTTTCCCAACTCAGGCACCTTCATTCATCTCTCCCCTCAGCTCAGTATATGTTTTCTTATTCCATCCTTTCTGTCCATATTTTTATTTTATTTTTTCTTTTTCATTCCCACAGCTGAGAACTATGACCACCTTTGCATATCATGCACACCAAGCAGTTTGCTGTGAATTCCTTTCCAAACAGGCCACTGCTGATCTTCTGCTCTTTGGGGCCTTTTTCTACTCCTCTTGAATTCATCCCTCCCTATCTGTCTTTAATCAAGTTAATTCCAGCATCTTGGTTTTCTGTGCTACTCTTTGCTGTCTCATTTTCCTTTATTTTCTCTGTTCCTTGCATGCTGGATCAGTTTCTAACTCTACTCAACAGCCTCTCCTCATCTTTTGCTGTCTTCCCTCCCCATCTTAACTCACCTGTTAAATGCCTTTCTGTTGTGTTGCTTCAGTTAACATTTCTGCTTGGGCTTTGTCTGTACCACACACGTCAACATCCTTAACTTTCTTCCAAGTGCTGACATTTCTTCCTTCCTTCCTTCCTTCCTTCTACTTTCCCTTCATCCTTCTATATATCTGTCCAGCAGAGTTTTCATCTCCTGGCTACCAACTTCTTTTTCTTGCACTCTCTCTTTGTTTTCTTGAAACATAGGTAAGTACTAGGCTAACTGCTCTTTTTTCCACTTTAAGCCTAGGTAATTTCCCTGTCAAATGTGAGAATCATACCCTGTATCTTGTGTCTATGAAGTAAACACCTTAACCAATATACCATTCCCAACTCCAACATGATAATAAACTGTTCCTGTTTCCCCATGTTATAGGATCATAGGAAGTTACTAGGCTAATGGCCCTAGGGCCCTTACAAGCTTAGCCTACTTCTACCCTTATTTCCGTGATCAGCACCAATTTCCCCTATGCAAAAGGGACACAGGTGGGGCTGTCCTTCACTACCTGCTTTCCTGCCCCACCACAAACATTAGTTCCCAGGCTACTGGCTTACCTTCTTTACAAATTGTTTTCCTTTATCTTTAGTAGTGTCCTTTTTTCCATTCCAGTCTCGCCATTTGCAAGATTTTTTTTCTTATGACAACTACTCCTATTCAAATTTGATAATATTGTTTCTATTATGTAAGTATTTCCAATTTATTGCATGATTGCTTTCTAGCCACTGTTTCATGTTCTTGTTTTCCCATATTTCTGACAGATTTATTCCCAAAATATTACATCAATAACCTTTAACAAATAACATTTACTCTTTGTATCGCACAATTGTTGACACTATTCTATTTTTATTGCCACTTTTATAGAGTTTAATGTTTATAAGTTGCACCCCAGCATTCATCCTTTCATTGTCTGCATCCAGATTACAAATCAAATTGCAAGAGCTGAAACAGAGTTCAGCCATTGTTTCAAATGATTTTAAAATTGTCCCTGCTGTTTGCACCTTGCCGTGAACCATGACTGTTATTTTTCATTATACATGTTGTTACTTACACTTTCATTGCTGCTCCAGTGTCTTACGCACAGGTATTAAATGTTTTTTTTAAGCCTGCCTGTCTCAGAGCATTTCCTTCATTTCTTTATGATGTCTTTCTTGTGTTTTCTATGCCAGCCTCATCACCTACTGTTTTCAGAGTTGCTCACCCTTTTTTTCTTTCCTTCAGGCATTGATTAGTTTCTAGCCAGCCAGCTAAACTGCTTTTTTTTTCTATTTCCCTCAAACTTGACTCGCATCCCCTGCTCTTTTCCCACCCTGTGTGGTCTATCTTGCAATCTAGGGTCCCTATTTTGCTCGACTCTTTAGTGATGTGTAATTATCTATGTCCCTCATATGTAAATTGAGTGTATGTGGTAGAAGCATGATGTTATCAGCAAACATGTAGCTATCTGTTCCCTGCCTGACTGGACCTAATGTTATCAGGTTGGAAGAAGTATGATGTCATTGTTAAACATGTAGCTGTCTATGCACTGCCTTGTGGGCCAAGTGCTATCAGGCTGGCAACAGATGGTTGTATAGGGGTTCACTGTATCCTATGGTTCTAGGAGCTTGTAGCAGCTAGAAGGTTGTATCTAGTGTATGCATTAATTCCAGATTAATGTGAAGATATTAGTACTGTATTACTAGTATTTAGATATTCTACTAATAGGAAGAAACTAACAGCAAATTTCTGATATTTATAGGGATCAATAATTTATGTTTATAGGGATTTGTGTTCTATGCTTTTCCATGTTTCTTTAGAGAAGAAATATACAGCACTGATAAGACTTGGCAAGGAAGGGATGTGACTAAATTAAGAGAATACTATGCTGTGAAAAGGAAGGGGACGCATTTCTCTACTTTGGGGGGGGGGGGTTGAGCACAGCTTGGTGCAACAGAGTGATTATCCAAGTAGGTAAGAGGTAGGGTTTGCAACTCCTAGTAGCACAATGCCAGTGGGCTAAGTTGCAGTAGAGAATGATCAGCTGTTGCAGCTGTAAGTGGTTACCATGATAGAAGGTTTGGGAAAACGTAAGGGACACAGTGGCTGTAGTGTAGTTTTGAACTGAATCACTCCTGACTCTGCAGGCATTGCATCCTGCTGATACATAATGGGCAACTCACAGCAGCCCAAACAAATGAAACACAATGGTGCTCACAACAAAGCCATTTAAGGTATAACAGAACAATTACTGCCGCTTATTTCCTGTCTCATCACCTTGCATTTTCATCTTTCTAATAATAATAATCAACTCTCTTTCCATGTCCTTAATTTTCCCTCCTGCTCATTACTTCTATTCATCTCATTCTATTACTCTGTATAATTTGGCAGCAGAATCCTGTATTATTTTTCACATCCATACGTTACTAGAAATATAGTCAGTATTTTGAATAACTATGATTTGTTTACTTGACATAGGCTATCCACTTTTGCAGTATGTCATACTACTTGCAGTACATGCTGTATTCCTGATTACTATTTATCCTAGTAATATTTCTGTAAATGTATTTCAATATGTTTGTATTTTTGTATGTTGTAGAGATTTTCTCCCTTTGTATATAATTACTTATCGGCTACTGTAAAATGTTTTTGGGTGTGGTTTTGCGGAGCCTTCCTCTCCACTCATTCCAAATTTTTAATCTGGTGCAGGGCTTATCTTCCCTTGTTTAAATGTTTTTAATCTGTTGTGGAGCTTTTCTCCTCAGGCCTCCACTGAAAATAGGCCATTGGCTCAGCCAGACTTTCCTGGTTATCAAATGACAAGTAAACAGAATAAAAAAAAATAAATAGCCAATCAGCTATATAGCTTGTCAGAACAGACCAGCTAGAAGGAGGTTATGTGGTAAATAAAGCAGCATCAGTGAGTTGTTCTGCACTGAGGACAGGCCAAACAGACAGAGCTTAACCCAAAGATGGTTCATAGGTAAGTCAAAGATGGTATGTAGGTAAGTCAAATATGGTTCATAGGTAAGTCAAAAGACTCAAAAGATGGTAAGATGGTTCATAGGTACAGTGGATATAAAAAGTGCACACAGCCCTGTTAAAATGCCAGGGTTTTGTGATATAAAAAAATGAGTCCACAATGAATGATCTCAAAACTTTTCCCACTTTTAATGTGGCCTATAACCTGTACAATTCAATTGAAAAAAAAACAAATCTGTTAGGGGAAAAAATATAAAAAATAAAAAACGTACAATAAGCTGGTTGCATAAGTGTGCACACCCTTAAATTAATACTTTGTTGAAACACCTTTTGATTTAATTACAACATTCAGTCATCCTGGGTACACTCTTGCCATCAATTAAAGAGACTCTGATTAATCCCAAATAAAGTTCAGCTGTCCTAGTAGGATTTTCCTGCCATTTGCTCAGTTGACTGCTACAGCAAATGCCATGGTTCACAGAGAGCTTACAAAGCATCCAAGGAATCTCATTGTTGAAAGGTATTATTCAGGAGAAGGGTACAAAAAGATTTCCACAGCATTGCATATACCATGGAACACAGTGAAGACAGTCATCAAAAAGTGGAGAAAATATGGGACAACACTGACGTTGCAAAGAACTGGACATCCCTCCAAAATTGATGAAAAGACGAGACAAAAACTGGAAAGGGAGGCTGCCAAGAGACCTACAGCAACACTGAAGGAGCTGAAGGAATTTCTGGCAAGTACTGGTTGTGTACTAAATGTGACAACAATCTCCCATATTCTCCATATGTCTGGACTATGGGGTAGGGTTGCAAGATGGAAGCCTTTTTTTACACAGAAAAACATCCAGGCCCAGCTAAAATTTGCAAAACAATACATCAAGTCTCCCAAAAGCATGTGGGAAAATGTGTTATGGTCTGATGAGACCAAAGCTGAACTTTGTGGCCACAATTCCAAAAGGTATGTTTGGTGCAAAAACAACACTTTGCATCACCAAAAGAACACCTTCCCTACGGTGAAGTATGGTGGTGGCAGTATCATGCTTTGGGGTTGCTTTTCTTCAGCTGGAACTGGGGCTTTAGTCAAGGTGGAAGGAATTATGAACAGTTTCAAATACCAGTCACTTTTTGCCCAAAACCTTTAGGTGTCTGCTAGAAAGCTGAAGATGAAAAGGAATTTCACCTTTCAACATGACAATGACCCCAAGCATACATCCAAATCAACAAAAGAATGGCTTCACCAGAAGAAAATTAAAGTTTTGGAATGACCCAGCTAGAGCCCAGACTTAAATCCAATAGAAAATCTGTGGGGTGACCTGAAGAGGGCTGTGCACAAGAGATGCCCTCACAATCTGACAGATTTGGAGTGCTTTTTCATGGAAGAGTGGTCAAATATTGCCAAGTCAAGATGTGCCATGCTGATAGACTCCTACCCAAGACGACTGAATGCTGTAATTAAATCAAAAGGTGCTTCAACAAATTATTAGTTTAAGGGTGTGCACACTTACACAACTAGCTTATAGTACATTTTTTAATTTTTATATTTTTTCCCCTAACAGATGTGTTTGTTTTTCAATTGAATTGTACAGGTTATAGGTCACATTAAAAGTGGGAAACATTTTGAAATGATTTATTGTGGTCTAATTTTTTTATATCACAAAAACCTGGCATTTTAACAGGGGTGTATACACTTTTTATAGTCACTGTAAGTACTATGCCAATTGCCATTGTGGGCTTTTATAAGCTAAGCCAATTTCCCTTTCATAGGTGAGAATCAAACTCTGTACCTTGTGTCCGTGAGGTAAATACCTTAACTATTTTGCCAGCTGGCATGCACACTAACTTGGTTGCTTTATTCTAGGCCTCCCTCCCATCCCACTATTATTATAGCCTATATTTTGTTATAGAATTTATTTACTCTTCTTTTATTTTATTAAGTAAACTGTAGCCTGCAGCACAGGAATTATAGTCCCCAGCTTACTCTCAATCTCAAAAACTGCTTCTTAGCTTCTCCTAACTCTAGGAGTGGCATAAACCTGTGATAGCCTATGACAACTGATAGTCTCTTTTTTTTCCTTTTGCCCTCACTTTGCTTGGGCTCACACTGCTCCCCTACGCTAACCCCATTCCCACCCATCCCCAATTACTCTAAATTTATAGTTTTACCCTAACGTGCACCTCCCCTTCCCCCTTCCCCTTCATCTCAACCATGTGTAATCATAATCTATCATCCTCCCTTCTTACCACACCCCCACAATCTACACTCTCCTTACCAACAGTAACACTACTCCCCACCCCTCCCCACCCTTCTCCATCCCTAGCTTATTCATCTAGCACTTTACCAGACTTCTTGTAGCAATTATTGTAGCACACAAAATTCTTACCAGCACTAAATGTTCTACAAGGAAACAGCTCCAGTACTTATTATTAATGCCCACCCCACCAGGCATGTCTACAGGTCATTTCCCTGTTCAGTCTCCTATTAACCTGGTGAACTTGGACATCCTGAGGCAATGTAGCAATTGCCTCATGTACATTGACAACCCTCTCCTCTTACATCCCAACACTTAGACTTGTGAGAGATGCACTTATATATCCAAATTGATAGCCACGCACTCTCCAGCCAAGACCGGAATAGCTGGTCAAGAGGAGAAGTTCAACCCATGCACCACACCACATGGAACACATAGCCCTCCAGAACACACACCAGCACTGCCTTCACATAAAAACACAAACCACACACCCACCTTCATGGAGGCTCTCAATAAAAATCTACACAAACAGCAGAGACCTCCAAGAGTGAAGAGCACTCAACCACCACAACACAACACTAATCACGAGACACATAACTCCTAAGCAGCGGACCACTCAACCAAAGCCCTTAAGGCAAAACAGCATGCCCAACACACTAGTCATAGGTGACTTGATAGTGAGGCACACTGATGTCCCACTCACTAGGCTGAATAAAGAGAAAGTAACAGTCAGCTGCCTGTCAGGTGCCAGGATCCACCACATAACACACACACTTAGGTCCCTCAACAACAGGTACAAATATGACTCTGTCATTGTACATGTGGGTGTGAATGACCTGAGACGTACCTCCCTGGACTACATGAAAAGAGACATGGAAGAGCTCTTGGATTATGTAGCCCAGCCGGGTATGACCCTAGTCCTGAGCAGCATCCTACCATCACCCAGAATGATACCACAGTACAAGCAGAAAATGATCGATTTCAACAACTGGCTAAGTTTCTGGTGTCATTCTAAGGGGATCCAGTATCTGTCTGCCTGGGATGACATGATTGACAGACCTCGATGCTTTGCCAGAGATGGCCTGCATCTGTCACCTCTGGGCTTCCGGATACTGGCCAAGGCTCTTTCCACCCCTATAGTGCCTTTTTTAAGTGGCGTTCCAAAGATCAAATTACCACTGTAACAGCTACAAACAAATGCAATCTGAGGGTTATGCTGGATGGAGAACATTGACATTTGTGCCATAACAGAGACCTGGTTCAAGGTAGCAGAAAGCACCCCTGCACTATCAGGCTATATCTCATTTCACACCTTTTGGCCCCAGAACTTGGACCAAAGCTCCAAAGGCGGTGGTGTTTCCATATTCATAAGAGATGCACACACCTAAAAACTAGTAGCCCAACATAATGCATCTGAGATACTTCAGGTGCAGCCAACATTGGGTAAGACAGTGATTCAGGTCATAGCCTGCTATAGGTTCCCAACCATGTCCCAAGACTCACACTGCACATTCCTAAGCACCCTGGAGAATATTAGGGTCCAACCTAATGCTCTCATACTGAGCGACTTCAACTACCCCTCCATTAACTGGGAAAACTACTCATGTATCAATACACTTGCCCAATGTTTCCTGGAATTCATTAATTCTAATGTCCTGGACCAGCTCGTTCTTACCCCTACTAGAGGTAGCAACATCCTTCACCTGGTCATTACTAACATGGGCGACCATTGCTACCTACACCAATAGTCAACTCCTCCCTGGTTAGATCTGACCACAAACTAATCACCTTGGAAATCTACATCCCTACCACCCCCCCCACACGCAAAGATAACCACCATGAAAAACTTACCCAAAGCTAACTTTGGGCTCTTAAAAACAGATGGCTAACTTCACTGCACCCATGCAAATGGAGATCAGTTGCATGACAGCCAAATCATACACCAATGGACTGTACGAACATGTACACAAATGCATGGATCTCACCATACCCAACAGAACCAAGACTCTCTCCTCCAAAAAAAGAAAGCCAATCTGGTGGTCCCTTGCCATAAACAAACTCTACAACAGAAGGAGGAAACTGATGCAGAATAAGGTGAAGTCCCAAGACTGAAAAAACTCCCTTATTATCCTCAACAAAAAGTTGAGATCCCTCATCAAATCCTCTAAAGCTGGCAATGAAAACAGAATTGCAGCAGATAGTAAAGATAACCACAAGCCCTTCTATGGTTATGTAAAGAATCTCCAAGGCAATACTCAGATTTGCTCTGAGCTACTGCACAATGGTACCTCCTATACCAAGCCAACAGATATTGCCAATATACTGGATGATAGATTTAGTGCCAACTTTACCCATCCCCCCAGGGACCAGTCACAATACCAGTAGATTGCCAGGCAGCCAGTATTACTGCTGCACAAGTTAAAACTGCACTGTCCAAGGCCAAGAATACAGCTTCTATGGGACCTGACAATATCCCTGGCTGTGTTCTACATAAACTACAGAGTGAACTGGTACTTCACCTGTGTGCCTTGTTCAATCACAGCCTCACCTCAGGCTTTGTCCCTACAGAATGGCACACTGCCACAGTCATCCCTCTCCACAAAGGAGGAGCGACTACAGACCCTGGGAACAATCACCCCATTAGCCTGATGAGTCTGATATGCAAAGCTATGGAATGCATTATCATGGACCTAATAAACAAGGATATAGGGAATCTCCAAACTCTGGAGCCCACACAGTTTGGTTTTGTGAAGGGTAGATCATGCCTGCTCAACTTGGTCAACTTCTTTGAGTCAGTCACCAGAGCTGTGGATGAAGGCAAGGTTGTTCATACAGCCTACCTTGATCTGGCCAAGGTCTTTGATAACATTGCCCACTCAGGAATCATAGAAAAACTCACGAAGATAGGCATCAACTCCTATATCACTAGGTGGGTTACAAACTGTCTCACAGGTAGAACCCACAATGTAAAAGTAGCTGACTCCAAGTCAAACTGCTGATCAGTCACGAGTGGAGTCCCACAGGGTTTGGTCCTGGGTCCTCTCCTATTTGGTATCTACTTCTCTGAAGTCCAGGCTAACAAAAATGGACTCTGGCTGACAAAGTTAACAGATGATTGCAAGTTGGGAGTTATTATTAACTCCCCGAGTGATGTTGACATCCTACAGAAAGGCCTCACCTAGACCAACGACTGGTGTTAGAACCATGGCCTTAAGCCCAATGCCAAAAAATGTGTCATCCCCTTTGGGAAAATCCTGGTTTCTATGAATTGCCACATCAATGGTAGTCCACTCTACACAGAAGGTGTTATAAGAAATCTGGGAACACAGGTTGACAGCAACCTCTCTTTTGACCACTACATTGCCACTGTGGTCAGAAAGTCCTTCTATGTGACAAATCTCATTACTAAAGGTTTTGCATCCAGGAAGAAAGAGGTCATTGTCTCCTTCTACTCTTCCCTTATTAGGCCAATTATTGAGTACAATGCCCCATTTGGCATGTACCTCACTAAACACTTGCAACAACTGGAGAGGCTGCAAAAGTACCTCACAAAGAGGATCCTAGGCCTTAAACATTTGTCCTATATTTGACAGACTAAAAAACTCCAACTATTCTATGTCTCATATCGCCTACTTAGAGCAATCTCTGCTTGACTTACAAAGACATGTCTGACCCAGCTCTGTTAAAAATGCTACATCTAAAGAAATCCCAATCCCTTCACACCACACGCTCCAGAGACCTCAACCTCATTAACACAATCAACAAAACATGCTGGAGGAACAGGTACATAACCAAGAGACTGCCCATGCTATGGAATAGACTTCCCACACATATCAGTCAGAGCACCTCCTCTTCAAGTGAAATCTTGATGAGTGGATGGGAAATAGAAAATTCACCCCAGAGATCACGCCAGTGGCTTTACTTGACAGAGGCACTCAGAATTAAGGTCAGGTGGCACGATGCCAGGGTAATCCCATGGGCTAGGCTTGTAAAGGCCCCAAGGCCATTAGCCTAGTACACACCTATGAACCTAACACTACATACTAGTTTGTAAATTATAAACATTGTCTCTTCATTTGTAAGCACGTCTGTTGCAACTACACTTCTCATTTGCCTAAACTGTTTCTCCATCACTGCACTCTTAATTAAACTTACAACCTCTCTCCACTACTCTGCTTCCTAACACTCACCTACCCCCACACAGATTCACACACTCCCTTCTCTTCTCATTCATTCTAAAGCATTCCTCCTCTGTTACATACTTGCCACCCTTAACATACTGCTCATCTTTGTCTTCACAACTCTTCTTCTACTATCCACTTCTCCTCTTATCACACTAATATATCTCCCATAAGCCCTCCACCTACCTCTTTTTACCATGCTAGAGACTTACAAACTCACCACACTTGTTTTATATCTCCCTCTCTATTTAACATCTCAAACCCACTGCTAGCCAAGACCAAATAAATCCTGCACTGCTCACACCCCCTAAAAACTAAAACCTAAATATCACTACTACTGCTTTAAGATTCCTACTCTACTATACACTACCAAAAGCATATTCCTATCAAGAGATATACACCCCAACCCCAGGCTTCTTCCCCTGTCCCTCTCCTAAAAACCTATCTTCACAACCACCCTCACCCCAATTCCTTCACCAAGTGACTAACCCTATTCTTGCTAAATATACACAGCATTCTTAACAAAGTCAGTGAATTCCATTCATGGATGGCCCACTACTCTCCTAACATAATAACTCTCACAGAAACTTTGCTCAAACCCCTTATCTCTGATAATGAACTTCTTCCCCCTGGATACCACATCTTCTGCTTAGACAGACTCCATAAAAAAGAGGAGGTGTAGCGATAATTGACTCTGACCACCTTAATTTGTCCTCTCTGTCCATTCCGCTCCCCAATTTTCACCATGCAGAGCTCTTCATAGTTAACTGCAAACTTAATAATCACAAAAAACTAGCAATTACTGCTATATACATTCCCACAGGTAAAAAAAATATCTCCATTTTAGAACATATTATTTCGTGGATCGCACACAACATATCTAATGAAATTATAATACTAGGTGATGTCAACATCGATTGGCAACCCCTAACCTCCAACTCCCCTAACTCTCGTATTAATCTTCATGGCTTCACATAAATTATTTCTACCCCTACCCATTTTAGCATGCCAACCAACTCCAGCTCTACCCTTGACTGGATCCTTGTATCCAATCCAGACATATACAGCCACCTGAAAACAGCACTACCTGACCACTGTCCAACTTGTATTCAAAGATATTCCCTTCAACAAATTAGGCCTCATAAGTACAAAGACTGTTGTAGTCTCTCTAATTTCAACCCTGATGTATTTAACATCAGGCTGTCCTCCACAGACTGATGATGCAGTACACAAATTTAACCACATTTTTCTTGATTTCCTTAACTCTCTTGCTCCCCTTAGGAAAACCAGAATAAAATCTCTCTTTGCACCCTGGCTGTCTCAATCCACCTGCTTGCTTATGCTAAGGAGGGATAATGTCTGGAAAAACTGGCTAAAAACAAAATCCCCTATCCATCACCAACCCTAGAAAGCACTTTTAAATTTGAATGAAAACATGTCAACTGTAAGAAAAATTTCTTCCTAAAGCCTCAGACAAGTCATCTCAGCAACCCTAAGAAATTCTGGAACACTATCAATAAGATCCTTCATCCTGGTAACCCCTCTACATCCAACCATGTCCCAACAACACTTCCCTCAACACTGCCACTATACTAAACTCCTACTTCATTGACTCTATCAGTAAATTAACCCAGAATGGCAACGCCTTTAACATCTCTTATCCCCTGCTCCCTCTGGCCAGAAACTCACCTTCTAACTCAAATCTGTTCCCGCTATTTACATAAAAACTCTGCTTAGCAAATTAAAGCCATGCTCTCCCTCAGCAGATAATCTACCTCCCGTCTTCCTTAAGCTTGCTGCTTGCTCTATAGCCTACTCTATTTCCACCCTTATTAACCAATCTATCTGTGAATCTACTGTTCCCACAATTTGGAAACCATTTTACACCATACCAGTCCAGAAGGGAGGACACTCAGCTGAACATTCAAACTACTGACCTGTAGCCCTTTTGTCTCCCCTCTCTACATTACTGGAAAAATGTGTACACAAGCAGCTCATGGACTCTCTTCCTCAAGAAAATCTACTTACTACTACCCAACATGGATTCCATTCTAAAGTAACCACAGCATGACTACTGCCCTAATATCATTCACACAAACTATCTCTCAAGCCAAAGAAGATGATAAACTTCTTTCCTTTCTCTTTCTCGATTTCTCTAAAGCATTTGACACTGCTTCTCACCACAAGCTCCTTTCCAAATTGACAGATATTAGTCTCTCTAATCCTTCTATTTCATGGTTCTCTAGCTACCTCACTAACAGGCAGCAGGCCGTAGAATGGCTCACTTCCTTCCCTCCCTTTCTCCCCATCAAGATGGGAGTTCCTCCAGGCTCCATTCTAGGTCCTTTACTATTTAACATCTTTACAAACTACCTCCACACCTCGTGTTCTCACTCAACTCTAATACAATATATGAATGATTCCATGATTATCTCCATTTCTGATAATCTCTCTCTGACCTTCATAACTTAACCCAAAACTCTTTCAACTCTGTTGAAAACTGTCTTACTGATAATCAACTCATACTCAATCCCCAAAGAAAACAAAAACAATATCCAGTGCTCACAAATTCACAAAAAGCCCTAAAGGAAAATTTACTGAACTCCTGGATCTGCCACTGCCAAAACCCAACCTTCTTCTCACATTACTCTTAGTTTTACATTTCCCTTACCTATATCCTCTCTGTTCTGTCTATGAACTGCTCAAGACTACCCCACCTACCCCACTGGGATGTACTCCTTCTCTTATTTATACATCCCTGATCTTGTGACTACCCACCTGGGATGTACCCCCTCTCTTATTTATACATCCCTGACCTTGTTTACTTGTTCTTCTATCCACTACAGTAACTGCAATTGTTTGCTTGTCTGCCTGCTGATTTATTTAAACTGTACTGTACTTAATCATTTTAGTTTGCATATATAGCTACTTCTGTATTTTGATTAACGATCGTTTTCAAAGCTTTGTATACTCTTAATTATTATTTGTATCTTCAATATGTTCTGTTTCGGATCTCTTCTCCCCAGGCCTCTGCTGAAAAGGGCTCATGTTCAGTCGGACATACCTGGTCAACAAATGTCAAAAAAAAAAAAAATAAAATAACTCCAGATTATGCTAAGGACATGGCCATGGTGTATCCCACTGTGTTATCCTATAGGAGCACCTGGTAATAGACTGTGCAGATAGGTGATGGCTGTGTTTGATGCAACATCATCAATAGAATGGTGCAAAGGTCATGTTGAGCAGGACAGGATAAGTTAAAAAAGCTAAACTACTCTGTATAGTGGAAAAAGCAGTGACTAAGTTGAAAATTTTGGGTGATGTATGGGTGCAAAGTCCTCATGCACTGAGCTTGACATTCTTCTGTGTACAATGCTTAGTAGATTCCACTAGCAATGCCAGCTTCATGTTTCATGTTTGAGGATGGTACTACAAGAAAAAACATCAGACTGCTAGAAAGGGCCTAGAGAATGATTGAGAACATAGTGATGTTGATAGGGCTGTTAGCCATCAATAACAGCCAAAGGGTACTGGGCTTATATGTGGTAGGGGTAGTAGGAATGTGAGAAAAAAATATGGACACACATGAGGCCTGGAAGAGGTCAAAGTGGTAAAACTGAGAAGGATAGAAGGAGGATATTCAGAAGTCACAAACACAGGATAGATGGAACAAGTAGTATAGTTAAGCATTACACAGAGGGAAGCAATTCCCTGAAATGCACTACCTCACCAGTGGTAAAAGGTGGGGGCTTCATAAGTGGCTTGGAAGTGAACTTGACAGAAGGCAAATACGGAATGTGGGAAAGGCTGCAGTGTAAAACTAGCTGTAACTGTTCCCCAATTAAACTGACTGAAGGCCTTCAGTCAGTACCATCCGAAGCTTTGTAGGGTCTCATCCAAATTAATTCATAGGTTTTGTTTTAGGGCCCACATATGTTCACCATCTACAGATTAAATTACTTTCTTTTACTAGCACTGCTATATATGTATGTATGTATATACATATATATATATATATATATATATATATATATATATATATATATATATATATATATATATATATATGTATATATATAAAAAAGTACACTTTTCCTGTCTTGGATTATCCTGCATTACTGTTGCAGTAATGCAGACTATGTAATCCTGTTGTCTCATTTGCTATGGTTTCCTTTATTTTAGGATTAATAGCGGATCTCAAATGAATATGATCTAATAAAATTAACTACAAATTAAGTGACAATTAGCAAATTAGTCATCTAGTAACAGAAGCAATTGATGAAAGATTAAATGGATGCCATTTGCACTCAGACCGTATTCCTTAATGCAGATAAATTACTGTTTTAAGGTGACATCAGTAAACTATATGCAATATGGATTTAGAAAAACTACTTCTGAGTTTTATTTAGTGCACAGAAAATAATCAAGATTCCATGTGTTCCTCCAATGTAAATTAACATTCAGACACAACATTATATTTAATCTATGTAGTGATAAATGCAGATCAGTAAATATACAAACTTTATAGTGATTCTGCTAACTAACATATAAGTCAGGAAAACAAGCATTTGTATCCTTTTTCCATTGCAGTAAGAATACATTTTTCTAATGCATTTTTCTAATGTAGCTAATTAGATGCATCTATTAACAGCACAAGGGTGCTAATTTTATGGGTTATACTTACCAAGAGGGGAAATTACACATTTATACTTCTCAGGGACGTGAAATTACACACACATACATTTTGAGTGCTATGATTTTGGATCCTCTCTTATGGTTTTGAAAGATGAGAGTTAGAGAAGTGTGCACACAGTCTTAAAGGGAAGAGGAAACTTTCCTACCTCTGAATTTTTACAGTCTCATTCAAGGCTCTAACTAGTACTCTAATAAACTGCGTGCCAACCAAATTCAACTGGATAACCCTGCTTCAGTTATACATGCAAAGAAACACCAACATCCTACATTTTGTATTATGTCTACATGATTTTGCTTCCACCGCAATAGACAAAACATCTCATGGAGAAACACCTAGCATTTTGATAGCAATAAACACAGTCATTAGTGCCAAACCTCAGTTTTATTTTTGCTTGCTTGGTAACTTCAGGTCAAACACCTTGGCTATTCTCTGGAGCAGTGCGTGTAGGATATGTAGGACTGTATTTGCAGATGCTGTTTGATACGGAGTATATGTCAAACCATTAGAGGGAGCAATGCCTCTCTGCATGTACTTAATTACTCAGCACATCTAACACCTGCACATTCTCCAGTGCTGCAAAATATATATAAGGATCATGAGGCACCTCATCTTGGGCTTCAGCTTAAGTGAGAAGGCAGACATCCTTACCAATCCCATCTTTTGAATCTGTCATGATGGTTCATGTAAAGTAGAACATTTAGCTTTTGGTGCACGATGAAGGAAGGTTAAAGTGCATGGCAGTAATGACGCCTCTCTCAACTCTGACAAGATGTATACAGGAGATATATCAAGCCACCAGTGTGTGAGCAATTTCAAGGAGTTTGTAGAACATTTTATTTTATTTTATTTTTATTTTACATTTGTTGACCGGGATAGTCCGACTGGATGCATGTCCATTTTCAGCGGAGGCCCGGGAGAAAAGCTCCAAGGGTAAGCAGATACAGCATTACATAATACCAGCATTACATATTACAAACAGATTATTTACAGAGATTACATAAGTAAGCAAGTTAAACATTGCCATGAACATTACATCTACTTTAGTTGACATTAAGGAATAGTTTAATGGTACCTTGTACCTGCTATTTTTGGTGTCTCCCCATCCATTTACACTGCAATGATGGCATATGAAGGACTTGGTAGCAAGTGTGCACTAAACAAATAAGACTGATGCCTAATGTAGGTTCTTCTTGTTTATCCTGGTTATTAGCTTGGCAGTGGTTTCCTTCTTGTGCAGATAATCTATGATGAATATCAGTAATTTCTATGGAGACTATTAGCTGAGGTATGGAACGCATGGAGGACCCTTTCCCTGAGGGCTGGTACCTGCAGGAAGTACCATTTCAATGATTTCTTGAATGGCATAGCCTGGGCTACCTTCAGTGAGGGACTAATGCACCTATCCCATATTATTTGTCCCAGTGCTATTTTGATGGCGCTTGCTTGGCTCTGGATAACATAATAATTATGGTGTACACACTGGATTCCTTTTTACTGGGGTGTATGGGGTGTAAATAGACCTATATCTTGATTAGCCACTCAGTATCAGATCAGCCTTTTGTTCTGTAATGACATGCCCCTTCATCTTCTTCATCATTTGTAGGTGTAACAGCAGTACATTTTTTTCATATTAAGCCTTCTACAGCCAACCACCTCAAACTTTTGCTTCCAGTACTAAGAACCAAGCATTGTGTATATGTCTCCAAACTTTATGATGGTTGGCAGGTTTTAAATACCACCCACTTCCTGCCTCTTTTAATCTTTACACCCTGATTTGTGCTTTTTTGAATGGCTACACATCTGTAGTTGCACTCATTGTATCACCATATTAGACGTCTGAACTGCAGTGTTGATCAGTACTGTGACGGTTTCTCTGTGATGGGGTATTCACTGGTGACTGCACTCTGTGACAGCAAATGTTCCATTCCCTTATTCATCTGATGCTGTGCAAGAGACAGTTTGAGTTCCCATGATGCAGCATGGAGCTTCGTATGTGAGGTTGTGCAGTCATTACTGCAGCATCTCCATACCAGCAATGGTGGGTGTGATTCAGGGGTCTGCTGCACCCATATATTACATGTCATGAGCTTTGGTAATGACATCTGTTTGTTACACTGTGATTCCACACTTGAGCAATGTGGGGCATGCTCACATGTGCTATGGAGATGTTTTCTTATTCCCACAAGTATCTGTTTATTACACTACATATGTATAAGTATAACAAACGTTCTGCAGGTTTGATGTTATATGTATATTTATGCACAATACATGTGCATAACTGACTATTTTAGGAGGTTCAGCAGGGGAAATGAAGTGTGGTAAGCAGATAAGGTGGACTAGAACATGGTCAGTAGTAAAGACCATGATAGTAAGCCAAGGTAGACCGAAGTCTGCTCACCAGGCCAATCTTTTTTGACCCAAAGAGGCACTTTGATAACTGTAATCAGCCCTGCTTTTATTTACTTACCACATCAGTATGGGCTTTGCTAATGAACTCCTAATGAGGAGAAACAATTACTTTAGGCACATTCAAGTTCTCTATAGAAATGCTACCTCAGCCTTGAGAGTGCCCATTACTGTAGTGGTTCTGGGTTCAATACTCATCCTCACTTTGTCTTATTTTTACTTAGCTTTCCCCAGAACTGCTTCATGTAAAATAATTATTTATGATGATGATCTCCTTTGTAGAGGCAAAGACTTCTTGCAAATATAATATGCTCTTCAGGCAATTTTGATAACATCTTCCTATGGTTTAGTTGCAAGCACTCTACTTAAATGAAAATCTTTCTTGACTGCATTTCAGAAAGATATACATAACAGCGATGACCTAAATGGAAATAACATTTTCTCAGTCAGTAACTATGTTTTGGACCTACACTTTATCCCGCTTTCTCTTTGAATTCATATGTTGCTATCGCTATCATAAAACATTTACACAACTAAAACATGACCCTTAACCCATTAGATACTTGACTGCAGAGTCTGAAGGTCTTTAGCAAAAATCATATTGATACGAAACTCCAGTATTTTCTATTTATTATTTACCAGAGAAACTCTCAGACAAATTTCCTGTACAAATAACCAGCTGCTGTAAAAACATTCATCATGCTATCTGACTCTAGGACTCATTGTATCAGTCTAAACACAGATCAGAAGCCATCCTGTTCTTTGTTACTGTCTATGAACTTCTGTATTGTAGCGTCTGTGCACCCTGAACTGTAGCTACTCAATATTATCCACTAGAGTTACCACCTGTCCCACTTTGCGAGGGACAGTCCCTCTTTGGGCAGTTGTGTCCTGCAAAAAAATTGTAAAAATGGCAAATGTCCTCAGATTTTAGGGCAAAATTATTTCCTATATTTTATGTAATAGTTGCATAAAACAGTTATTTTGTATCTGAAACACCTAAATGTTATAAGAAACAGAATAAGCAACTAAAATGCTACAAGAATAAGCTTTTATTTAGGCAAAAAGTGAAGTTCTGTCATTTGTACTGGCCGTGGGCGTGTTTTGGCCTACAAAATCTGATGTTTGTACCAAAAATGTCCCACTTTGGGCATGTGAAAAGGTGGCAACCCTATTACCCACTAAGACTACAAAATTCAGGTAGTTTCACAGTATATATTGGTCACCTTCTCCATTTCTTTGACCAGGTGTGCCTTCACAAAGTTAGCTCACACAATTTGAAATACTACTGATTTAGTTAACAAAACCCTGTATTCCTTTAAAACCTCACTTCTTAACCCCTTAACCTTACTGTTTGCATTTCATCATTGCATTGTTATGCACGCATTTTTTTTCCATTCTTGCATTATATAATGCATTACATTGTGGTATTCTTAAATGTCTATTTCTGTTGTATTTCTTTTCTATATTGATGTATCAGCTTTCCATTGCCTTGGATCATTGTTGGAATATGACCAGTCAAACCAGTTCACTTACCCAGTTATCAGAATTTGTCAAAAAAAACAAACAAATAAGCAAGTAACACACACATGCGTACACACATACACGCACATGCGCACACACACACACACACACACACACACACACACACACACACACACACACACACACACTGTGTGTGTGTGTGTGTGTGTGTGTGTGTGTGTGTGTGTGTGTGTGTGTGAGAGCCATACCAAAAATGCATAGTACACATTAATGTTCTTTTGCTCAAAGAAATATAGAAACCTTTGAATTAATTATATATAGCGATGGTGTTTTTTGCCGAAAAGATACTAAGCTCATAACAGACAACCCTAGCAGTTACAGGACACAGTTTTTCGTTGCCTCATGATTTACATACCCTGATTATTCATAGAAAAAATAAAGTTAACCAACAGCATAAGCTATAAATTTCAAAGGGTCTTCTGAATTCACATATCAAAACTGTAAACAACAGGAATGGGAAAAAAAAAACATAGCACAGTACCATAGCTGTCTAATGGGCTACCGACTTGTTAAACCTTAGACAATAAAAATCAGAGCTAAATTCTAATATTGTATGCATGTATGTGTGTATGTGTGTATAATTATTTATATATATATATATATATATATATATATATATATATATATATATATATATATATATATATATATATATATATATATATATATATATATATATATATATATATGGGTCCACTTTTGAATTTTGAACTTACAAAATCCCGAAGTTCTATATATCGAACCGAGAACCTCGAGATCTTGTAATCTCAAAAGTAATAAAAAAAATAAAAACATGTAAAACCATGTTTTTGCAGGGGCCCACACCCCCTGCACCTTAAATATACTAACTTCGAGATTGTTCTACAGTAAAGCAAATGGTAATGGGGATTGCTAGACAGTGCGGAATGGAAACAGTACTGCTCTCTTCACTGTAGCGTGATCTCAGAATTACTATATTTAAGGTGCAGGGGGTGTGGGGAGTGCAGGGTGGGCTCTTTCAAATTTAAAACGTGGACATACACACACACATATATATATATATATATATATATATATATATATATATATATATATATATGTATAAAAATGATCAAGTAATGGTATTGTAAATGGAGCAAATTACTGTGATCTGCACTGAAATATTTTATAATGTATACTTAAATACTCAGTCTCATTTTCATGATACTGACACTGGGATGGACTGAAGGCAAAAGAAGAAGGTGTGGCAGCGAGTACGGTGGCTGGACAGCATCACTGAAGTAATAAATATGAAGTTTCAAGAAATGAAAGAGGCAGTTCTGACTGATGGAACCCTAGCATGCTAAAGTCTTTGAGGTCACAAAAAGTCGGTCTTTAGTGTTCAACAACAACAGTTTCATGAAAGTGGGATCTGTACTTTTTGTCAGATATGAGCTGATATGCTACATTGTACCAATGGGCAATCAGAGTTATATATGCAGATTTGGTGGTATCAGGATCAAGTTCCTGTTTTCAGTTTTCTGTAACTGTCATAACTCTTCAGGGGTTCACAGACCTGCCTAACAACATGGCATCTACTTAGTATATATATTTTATTTTGAATCGAGATTTTTAGTCATAAGGCAATATTTAGCAGTTTATATATGTTTCATTTTAGATACTTGTGACCTACACAGTGGATATTTGCATATAAGTTATTCTATAAGATATAGCTCTATAGTATATTTGTTAGTGTGGAGAATAAACACCCTTTTTCAGGTAAGGTATATGCAGTAAATAAATGCTATTCATCATTCAGATCATTTAAGTTATCACGTTGATAGTATTCACATTTTCTAATGTAAAATAATTTTAAAATCATGCAGGGACTTGTTATGGTCTTGTTCTGTTATTTCAATATGTTTTTGTATAATTCTATATAAATTTATTTAAAGCTATGTTATTTAAAATAAATAGTAATGATTTTATAAGGAGAAATACAATTTTGTTACCAGAATTTGTGTAAAAATGATAAACATGATAGCGATATCTGATTTATTTGAGCTAGGTTGAAAACTGAGAACAATAACACAATGCAATCAGCCTGTGACTTTGTAACAATGCAAAGCAATTACTTTTTTTTATCTGTCATGAACAGAAAGAAACTACTGGAAAGTAGTCTTGTCATTTAGCCAAAAATGAGAAATGTTTGGATCTGAAGGAGAATTCAATAAGTTTGAGTTTTTTTTATTATTCTTCATTTAAGTATTATTTTTTAATTGCAGCATATTATACATAAAAATCTGGTACAATCTTTAAAAATAAATAGGAACTAACTATAAATGGGCCCTGTTGTGTTTTTATCTTTGACAAGCAAGTAATTGCCTCTCAAATTTATCAGTTTGTTTATGCGAAAAGCATTTAGCAAGCCTAGCTCAAAAAGCATCAATTTCATCATTATCATCTTATTAATTTAGCCAAGCTATAACACAGCTGATTATTCCTGAGTAATATCTTTTGCAGCACATCATGTGTGGCAGAACCATCTGTACAGTACCTATTTAATAAATAAACCCTTGACTAAATGTCTCTGTTTATTGAGAACTAATGTTTATAGAAAATATAATGGAGCCCGATAAATAACGCAGCTCCATCAAGCTGACTA
>NC_056728.1:152637736-152737736 GCF_019279795.1 Protopterus annectens | reverse complement strand
TGACTTACCATTTGTGGTTTATTTGCAAAGCAAAATAAAGAATTCCTTTAGATTTTCCAGACTGTTAAAATTTCCAAAATTCTTTATTTTCATTTACTTTGAGAACTCTGCATATGCTTTTGTGAAAAAAAAACAGGGCCAAATACTAGTTTGTATGGCATAATTACCAAACTACATTTACAAAACAGCATGCCAATGCCATTGTTCACAGTAATTATACTAAACATGACGTTTGACTTATCCTTTTTTCATTTCTTTTGACCTGCTCACATCATTTGGATATGATGTGATATGATGCTGTGATGCATACTGTACCCACCATCTAGATTGATTGGGTACAGACACCTGTTGGTACACTCATGCAAGGTATTCCCAGCACAGCAGCTTATAGTCTGTCTTCAGGGTGATATGGGAAAATCACTAAGCTATGCACTGTTCCCTCTTCTACTTTGTGGCCTTGACCTATCTCTGCTAGGTAATTATTTGCACTCTTTGCCCCTGCTGTCTGTTAATTATTAGCCCGTTCCACAGGCAATCTGTCATTTGCTGTGACCAGGCAAGTGTCAGACAGAAGAGGGCATTATTTGGATAGCCATCAAGGCTGGTTCAAGGCTATTTTCTTTTTAACATCCAAAATGCAGGTGCCTGACAGTGCACAGAGGGGCATGAATGGGATGACAGTGGAGGACATCTCCTCATTTCTGTCAGCAGTGTCCCCTCCAGGCATCCATATAATATTACCTGAGACACAAGCAGTGATATTCCTCATCTCTATAAGGAATTTATTACTGTCCAGTGTAACCCTAAGTCCACTCAACCCCTCCTTCACTCCTGGGATAGGTAAGCAAGTCACATCCCTTCACCCCCCTCCCCCTGCCTATTTCTCCCAGTTTCAGGGCCATTAGACAAACTTTGGTCACTAGGACTCAGTTGGGAATCTGTACCCTAGACCACAGAACCATGCTATCTTCTTGGGAATAGTTATATACTAGGTTTGTTTACTGTATGTTTCTTGACAGTGCAGTGGGACTTATCCATACAGCCTGTCATCAACCTTGACATATTACAGAAACAGTTCAATTACTGAAGTGATTAATGCAATATAACATACTGCATGCATTCATAACAAGAAAGACTAGTCATTACTGCTCATTAGTAAACTATAGGATAACATGTTAATGGACACATACCACATGGAATTAGAAATCACTTTTTACTTCAAGCAGTGAGGAATAGCTCAATGGGCATAAAATATATTATAATTAAGCAGAGGTAGTCTACAGACCAATTAATGGAAAGCCGTTCTGTCTTATTTACCTGTATTAACAACATGTTACTTTTGTTCCGTTTTCATAAATGATCCACTTTTACAGTTTTACAGAATGTGACTCACTGTGCAGTTTCTTCTTTTTTTATTAATTTGTTAACCAAATAAGCCCATTGAATGCATATCCATTTTCAGGGATGACCTAAGAGCACTGACTGGCTAAGTGAGTTGATCGGTGTCACACAGTAGGCAAACAGAGGTGGACTGAATCAAGCCTTGTACCATGGGCTAAAAATGCTGCTTTTTAACAGTGCAGAGCCTTAATCATTGGTTTTAACTGCAAGACCTTCATCTGCATGAATGGACAGTCTGGTTCTGATGTTTTGTCAGGCATTCTTCACATTCTGCCAATGCATATCCACAGTGATGTAGCCAAACACCTTGTAAGCCATCACATGCACATTAATTTTGGTGTAGTGACAATTGTTCCAACTCAAATGTCCTGTAATGCCATTCTGCAAGTGTTATAGTGTAACTGTTTTGCTGACATGCATGAACAAAATGCAGCTTAGTTTAGCAAAACACATACTGATTTTTTACTGTGCATACAGCTTTGAGAAGGAAGCAAGTTGTAGACCTAGAAAAACAAGGTATAAATTAAACAAAAATTAAAAAAGGGATAGCACATAGGTAGTTTAGTCAAAATTATATAATCTTGTTATATTGCTAGATATCAAATTAAATATTTAGGGTAAGAAGATTTTATCCTGTGCACTTTATCCTTAGTTAAACATTTAAGTAATAAACAACAGACTAAAAGTCATATATGTGCTCCTAGGTTCATAGGTTCATAGCCCATTAGTTTGTTGTGCATTTTATTCCACAGCATAGGAGTCTCTGGGGACACCACTTGTGACCGCTGGAGAGTCTGACACAGCGCCAGCAACTCTAACCCTGAGTCAAGGTAGGCTGTATGGACTGCCTTTCCATGTGGATTTCCAGATTTTTTGTTTATGATCAGATCTCACCAATGAGGGATATACTCGTGTGGAGCATTTTGTCCCCATGTTTGTGACAATGAGATCTAGTATATTAACAGTCTAGCTGTTCCATGGCATTTTATTTTATGAATGAAAACAGGAATGGGCTAGAAAAGTAAAAGGCTGAGGTAATGTCCCAGTCTATATTCGGTAGTTGAAGTCACCCAATATGATGGTGTTTGAGAAGTGTCTTCAGGAAGGCTGTGTGGGGTTCCTGAGTTTGGTGGAGTGGTCCGGGTTTAACCCCAATCCTACACCTTACCTTAGAAAAAAGCCTATGCATAACACTACCACTGCAAAAGATACTCCAACACACTCCACATACATCAGTGCATACACAGAACACTAAATCAGCCATCTTCTATAGCCCTTGTCTAGCCCTAATCCTGAAACACTCAGAAACACACTCATCCCTAATGCTGAAACTTTCAGTATATCTGAAAGTTTCAGCATTAAAATACCAAACCCACCCTTACCTTACCCACAAGCACTCAGTCTTCCTTGTATTCACATCTCCAGCCAGAATTGTAGCTAGGGTGGAGTGAAGGGGGGCTGTCCCAGGTGCAAGCTCTAACAGAGCACCAATGCATTATTCATTCAAGCCCTTTAAACATTTGCATGTATTACGCAGGTATTTAAACATTTAAATGCCATGGATGAGCTTTTTTGTTTTGGTCTTCCAATTTACAGCTTCTTAACTTTAGTTTCAGGATTTATGTGTTCATAGGAGGTTACTAGGCTAATGGCCCTAGAGCCCTTACAAGCCTAGTTATGTCATACCCTAGTTACTTACAAACTTAGCCATGTTATACTCCAATTACCCCAACTGACCTTGGTTAAATAGGCATTATTCACATAGTGAGGCTGTGATCAACGCCAACTACCCCTGTCCATGAGGGACATGGGTGGCAGCCACTCCCTGGGTGAATTTGTGGACACCCATCCAATTGCCCAGGTTGCACTTGAATAGTGTCAGTGAGGAGCTCTGCTTCATGTGAATTGGGAATCGATTCCAGAGGAGCAACAATCTCTGGGAGATATATTTGTCTCTTCAGAGTGTTCTGTTAATGTCACAGGCTAGGCTAAGATCCCTGGAGCGAGTGACTCTTCTCCCATTTAATTTGCGGATCTGCAACATTTCCATTAGTGCAGGGTCAGAGACTGCCCTGTAGGCTAGGAACAAGCCACCTCTCAGCAGCTTATAAGATAGAGTACAGTGACAGGGCTTTCAGACTATCCACAAAAGTCATGCTTTGGAAGCCCTGAGGTTTCCTGGTGAGAAACCTCTGTGGTCTCTCCAGCTGCTGTAGATGTCTGGTGAGGTACATACAAAAGGGGGGCATTGTGCTCTATTAGTGATCTGATGAGGGTAAAGAACAGTGGAGTTACAACATCCTTAGATCTGAATGCGATGCCCCTTCTTATGAGATGCACAACATAGAAGGCTTTCCTTACCACTGTGGAAACATGGTGATTGAAGTTTAGATTGCTATCAACCTGTGTTCCCAAGTCTCACACCACTGGGCTTGAGCTTAGTGGGGTGCTGTCAATATTGTAATTAACAGGCAATTCCTACTTGCCAAAGAGGATAATAACGCACTTTTTGCATTGAGTTTTTAGCTGTGGCTTTGGCTCCAGTTGTTTCTCTGTGTCAGGCCCTTTTGTAATATGTTAACATTGTTGGGGGACTTAATGATTGCTCCCAGTCTGCAATCATCAGCAAACTTGTTAAGCCACAGGACATCTACTTTAGCCAGGACATCTGAGAAATAGATTCCAAACAATAAATGGCCCAGCACAGATCCTTGTGGTATGCCACTGGTGACTGGCCTGCTGGTAGAGGTGGAATCCCCAACTTTGACAGAATGCATGTCTTCTGTCAGTGAGCCAAATGGCTACCCATCTGGTGATGTAAGGGTTAATCCTTAGCTGGGAGAGTTTCTCAATTATACCTGAGTGGAGGATTGCGTCAAAAGCCTTGGCTAGGTCAAGATAGGTGATATGCACTGCCTTACCATCATCCAGAGCTTTGGTGACATTCTTAAAGAAATCTACCACATTTAGCAAGCATAATCTACCCTTAATGAAGCTTGGTCTGGGTCAAAAGTTTGAAGTTGTCTATGTCCTTGCTGATAAGGTCCATGATAATTCTTTCCATGGCCTTGCAGATGAGGGTGGTTAGACTGATGGGTCTATAGTTCCCAGGGTTGGCTGATGACCCCATTTTGTGCAAGGGGGTTACTGTTGCTGTTCTCTACTCTGCTAGAACAAAATCAGTTCTCAGGCTATGGTTAAAGAGGCCACAAAGTGGTTCCTTTAGGGCTTGTTTCAGATTGCTATGTAAGCAGCCTGAGATGTTATCTAGTCCCACTGGGACCATGTTTTTGGCCTTGAAAAGCAGAGATATGACCAGCCCTCTAGGGATACTAGGCAGAGGACTCGTCTCAGAAATGCTTTGGGGTATAGCTGATGGGGACAGGGGAGTGAAGTTTGTGCCAAATCTCTCAGCTAGCAGGTTGGCAATTTCCTCAGGTACAGTGTGAGTGGTACCATACACTACTGGTTTGACACATAGCTGGGCATTCCATTTTAGATTTCTGACATAGCTAAAGAATGTCTTATGATTATCCATAGCTAGGGATGCTATTTTAGCTTCATAACTAGCTTTAGAGGACTTTACCAGATATCTCATTTGCTTGTTCAAACTGTAGAGGGAATTCTTCCTCAGCTGAGTCAGTTCTCTCATGTTCTTAGACATCAGTTTCTTCCTCTTGTTGTATAACCTACTTATACTTGAGGTCCACCAGGGTTGGTTTTCTGGGAGAACCTGTTTTTTATCCAGCCAGGTATAAGTATAGCCAAGTCTATAACGTTGCTTAAGTATTTATGCAGAGCATTTGTGTACACCTCTGCATAGGAGTCATTGTTGACTGTGTCTGCAGAGGGTTTGAAAATTTTTATACCATTGGTTAGTAGGCTATACATAGTTTTGGAAAAATGTTTTAGTTTTATTGGTCCTGTGGGGATGTCAGGTCTGATAGTTACTTTGAATGAGACTGATTTATGGTCCGACCTTACCAGGGAGGGCAACACACAGAGGGTTGCAGTGACACCCCATGTTAGTGAGTACTAAGTCTAGGACAGTTAAGCCCTTTGTGTAGGTATTTATAGTGAAAAAGTCCAGGAACCTCTGTACAATCATGTTTGTGCTTGTGTATGTTGCCCAGTCAATAGAAAGTTGAAATCTCCGATGACCAAGAAGTTTGGCTGTATGGTGAGTGACTCCAGCAAGTCCAGGTAGGTGGTGTGCTTCTCTTGGTTCAGGGTTCAGCTAACAATGATGTGGTAGGATATTCTGCCCATGATTAGTTGTACCTGGGTAGCTCAAGAGTCTCAAGGTGTACGTAGCTTTAATGAAAATGGTTACACCTCCACCTTTGGTTCTTTCATGCTCGTTATGAGGTCTGAATGTGTGGAAGGCTTTGTAGCCTTGCAAGGCTGGGGTGCTTTCAGCAGCTTTGAACCCTGCCTCAGTGATTGCACAGATGTCAGTATCTTCCAGAGTGAGGAGTGCTTCCAGGGAGTGCAGTTTTCTGTTTAGACTCCTAGCATTAGGCAGCATTCTGTGAGTTTGTCTCAAGTGGATTGTGTTACGTTGAAAATGTTGTTGTTTTGACAAAGCCTAAAAAAGGCACTATAGGGGAGGCAAGAACAGTTGCCAGTATCCAAAAGCCCAGAGGAGAGAGGTGCAGACCATCTCTGGCAAAGCAGTATGGTCTGTTGACCATGTCCACCCAAGCAGACAGATACTGGACGCCCTGGATTGGCACTTAAGCTAAGCCAATTGTTGAAGTCTATCATTTTTTGTCTATACTGTGGCATCATTCTGGGTGAAAGTAGAATGCTGCTTAGGGGTAGGGTCATACCAGCCTGGGACACATAATCTGAAAGTTCAGTCATGTCTCTTAATATAGTCCAGAGAGGTACATATCAAGTCAATCACTCCAACATGGACTATAACAGGGTTTTAAAGGTACTTGCTGAGTGACTTGAGTGCATGTGTGATTTGATGGATCCTGGCCCCTGACAGACAGCTGATCATGAGTTTCTCCTTATCCAGCCTGATGAGGGGAACATCTGTGTACCTCACTATGGAATCTCCTATTACCAACATTTTAGATTTTGTGGTGTTTTGCCTTAGGGGCTTATTTGCTGAGACACTGGCATGTGTGTTTTGTGTAGTGGTTTCTATTCGCTTTGCAATGTGCGCAAGTGGTTTGTGCTTGGGAGGAGTCTAATCTTTTGGTAAGCTTCTAGTGAGTACATCTGCATATGAAGGTTTATGTGTCATAACCTTATCTTGTGTGAGAAGTGAAGTGTGCATGCTGACAACCTGTTTGATGTCTGATTTGTTGTTACGTGAGGGGACTGATTCCAATTTCATAGTGTAATTACATCTCCCATATAATAATATTTGTTTGTTTTAGGAGTAAGTTGGTTGTCAGTATACATGAGGAAATTAATGCATTGCCTTAAGATGCCAATGTCAATCAGGCTGACTAGAGAAATGGTGGGAAACTGACTGCCCATTATAACAGGTTTATACCACAAGTACTATTAGGAAGTGGGCTAGTTATATCTGTTTTTGCTCTAGGATTAACAAAGGGGCTTATTTTATTGAAAGTTAGGGATGAAAAAAACTGTGGCAACACTGTTCAGTGAACAGCTTAGTTACCCGCAGTGCAGTAGGGAAGCTTGAGAGGGTACCAGTGGCAGACGTCTAGGGAAAAATTGTGTTTTATGTGTTTGCATCTATACAGGGCACTGCTAACCCCTGTTGTACAGTGCATAAACTTGAGGCTTAAATACAGATGAAATTAAACACTTTTAAGCTACTCCACCAACAGGAAAACACACAATGAACTATCCTCCAGCAATCCCCAGCTCAGACAAGGCTGGATCTACACTCTTCTGCCACAAGGATGCAGGGGAACCCCTCTTAATGTAAGATGGCTGGTTTAGTGCTCAAGTGTAACAAAAACAGACTAGATTCAGCAGATCTGAATCTAGACTATACTGTCTAGGCTAAAGTACAGTTGAAAAACAAGTGCAGAAAATAATGCAGTCACAGCAGTAAAAAAATAAATAAATAATGGAGATAATGAGAAGCAATGTGATTTAAAAAGTGCAATAGAAACACAAGGTATTTTCTTGATTTTTGTCTTGGATGCCTTGGATTAAAGCAGAATCACCCTGGAGCTTTTCAAAAGATGCCAAATGTAGAGCAACTTCGGTTAATTGGGAGGGCATGCCGATTTACCTAGCTCTTGCTCTGACTTTGTTTCCAGTATTCAGTAATGAGTAGTCTCATTGACTTCCCAAGCCACTCACTCTGTTGACCAACTAACAGTTGGACCACACACACACACACACACACACACACACACACACACACACACACACACACACACACACACACACACATTTGCATAAGTGAAAATCGACGATCTGCATGGAGATCTCGGTACAGTGGGGAATGGAAATTCATCCACATCCCCACTGTAGTGCGATCTCGGAGTTAGAATATGTAAGTGGGGGGGTGTGGGGGTGCGGGGGGGCTTCCCCCCCTGCAAAAACGTGATAGTTGTATAGGAGTTTTATTTACATCAGCTCCTATATGGCTATCATGTGGTGGTTTCGCCAACAATGTCGAGTCAAATGCGTCGAGCATTTGGTTCGACATTGTGAACAGTAGTTTTTTTTTTTACTTACGGTATTACCATTCGTTTATTTGAATGGAAAATGTTTTTCCGTTCGAATAAACAATAGTAAACATATATAAATATATGTATATATATATATATATATATATATATATATATATATATATATATATATATATATTGGATTGTTTCCACAGGGGCGATATAATTTCAGTGCAGGACACATTCCTATTATTACTATGGCTTCTCTAGTTTTCAGGGTTTTAACCAGAACAGATACAATTTTCTAGTTTCTGGTTAAAAGAGGATCATTCAGTGGTGTTAACAAAGCATAAGAAATGCATTAATCTACTTATGTAGTTGCATTATGTTGAAGCTACTAAGATAATCCTACCTACTGTGTATTAGTTATGAAACAATTGACACCAATGATAAAAAGTCAAGGTGAGTCTCAAAATGTTCATAGGTTCATAGGTTCATAGGTTGGTACTAGGCTATCGGCCCTAGGGCCTATACAAGCCTAGCCATAACAATTCCCTGGCTATTTCTTCCTACAGTATTTATTTCCCTGGACCCCTGTCTAGCAAGGTGACTGACATGATCCCTGGGGTGAATTTCCTATCTCCCATCCAATCATCAAGGTTCCTTTTGAAGAGGGCCAAAGAGGCGCTCTGCTTGATATGTATGGGCAGTCTATTCCAGAGTCTGGGGAGTCTCTGGGTCAGGAACCTATCCCTCCAGGATGTTTTGTTCATTGTGATGACAAGGTTTAGATCCCTGGAGCGTGTGTCTCTGAGGGAATGGGATTTCTTTAAGTTTAGCATTTCCAACAGCTCTGGGTTTGACATGGCCTTGTATGTTAAGCAGAGATTGCCTCTGAGTAGAAGATATGCGACAGAGTATAGTTGAAGTTTTTTTTAGATGGTCAGCATAGGGCATCTGCTTTAGGGCTGTGATTCTTTAATTAGGTATTCTGAGGCCTTTCCAGTTGTTGCAGATGTGTTGAGAGGTACATACCAAATGGGGCATTGTATTCTATAATGGGTCTAATGAGGGATGAGTACATTGAGACAATGACCTCCTTTTTTCTGGATGAAAACTCCTTATTGATTAGGTGTGCCACATAGAAGGATTTCCTGACTGTTGTGGCGATGTGGTTATCGATGTTCCTATTTGATCAATACTCCTATGGAGTTGCTAACTAATTAAATTAATGGGTTGGTCTGTTTCTGTCTGGATTAATAAATTCAGCAGTACAGTCATAACTCCACACAGTATTTATTTATGTAACATTTGTTAACTGGCTAAATGCCCCTGTCCGTTGACCATTTTCAGCCACAACCCGGGCCAAGGTGGCAAAGCAAGTTACATGCACCAAAAACATAACAATAAATTTTATTAAATACATTGTGAAAATAGGGGTAATGCAAATGGCAGACAACTACAACGTACATGAAGCACAGAAGGAGAGTTTGACAATAATACTTAATATTTCATGTAATAAACATACACTCAGCAGTTTGTTTACAATGTTATGGTCATGAGGTAAACGCACAATACTACACACTATTATAATGTTAATAATAACATAGCTGCACACAGAGTTCAAGACCCTTGTTGTCCTTATGATAGTAAATAACCTGTTGAGGAAAATTTCAGGTCGACAGACCGTTGTCTAACTTATAGACTGTAAAATACAATGAAACAGTTAAGCTGCACCTTTTGATACCCTCTGTGAACTGAATTTTATGCACTGTATGCATAACTCTTCTTAAGAACGACAAGGTTATTGAAATTCCAAAAAAAAGATAAAACTATTCTACTTGAATTAACTGTTTTCTGGATGTAATATGCTTCAGAAAATATTTATTTTAAGTACTTTGTCATTTGCTTTAAAACTAGAGCTGCCACTGACCGGCTAGATGGAAGGTCCACAACAGTACAGACGTGTCCTATGGAATAAAGTCCTTTTGCAAGACATTTTTTAAATATCTGAAATTAGATTTACACACCCTTGAAATGACTACTGCATTCTTACCTCTACACACATGTACAGAAAGACATCTAAAGGATATTTGTAATACCACCCATCTATATAGCTGGCCAACAAATGCCTGATGAGCCATTTTGCTATTTGTCTGATGGGTGAAATGTTTGCAGTAGCTTCACTTGCTCTCTGTATTACTAATAGCTCTTTAAGGTGGAAATTACAAACTGTGATTGTGTTTGCACATGAAATGGATTTTATTAGTTGTTACTAGATGTCGGTGCCAGTAGGATACCACTGCTTTTGCTGTCTGTTTACAGCATAATTGTTCATTGCTAAACAACAGTGAAATGCCTGTATTATCTGCCTCTTACAAAAAAAATGTTGGCTGTAGCTCCCTACTTTATTTCTGATTTGACCCTCCTTGCAGGATTTCAATGCTTTTATTTCTTTTTTCTGATTATTTTAGCTGTCTTGTTTAAGGCCACCCCTGCTTCCATCCAGGTAGTATTTCCATCATTTTTGGCCTTATATCTAGTTAACTAGTTAGCTGCTTTGTCTGTTATTCCCACCTCTGTATTTAGTTTTTGATAGATAAAGACTGTGTTATAACAGTATAACTGTTTATGTTATCTTATTGTGTGTCTTGTCTACCTAACCTGTTTTCTTTTATATAAATTCAAACATACCTCTCAATGTCTTAGAGTAAGAATTCTGGACAAAGCCATGAATAAAAGTAGTGCAGGGGCCCAAAAATAAAGACTTTTTTTTAAAATACTTCTCTTACAAACTTAGAAAGTTGATAGAATAACAGGTATTGCATTATCATTAATTTTCCGTAAAGTATGAAGTCTGAAACTCAAATGTCCGTCATTATTTTCTAAGTTCAGTCTTTGATGATTTCCTACTAATCTGCCAGAAAAAACACAATTTTATTAAAAAAACAGACCAAAAATATAAGGCAAAAATCTGGACATTCTGCAAAAATCTGTACAGTTGAGAGGTACGGACAGGACATAACCTCCGTCCTTACCACAAGCAATTATTATTTAGCAGGAAAGGCCATTACAATCTATTGAAAACAGTGAAGTGCATTACCATTCCCCAGAACTTTATGAGGATGTCACTGAACTTAACGGACATTACATCAAGCATAATACTGTACAGAACATCCAGAAATAAGTGCTGTATGTGGAATAACACAGCAGATGTGGTAAATTATAACAGCGGTGAAAAAATCCATATGCTGCAGTGATATCAACAGAAGAAAGGCAGAGGGTGTTAAGGAGTTTTAGTTATGTTCTAATAAGATGGAGTTTATCGAGTAGTAGTTGAGCGGCAAAAGACAAAATGGGGGGCATCATTTTTCAAGGAATGGTTATTGACACTATGCACAAGGCTAAAGGGGGAGAGTTAGTGGGTTTTGAGGAGGGGATAAGGTTGGTTTTGTGTGTGTGGCAAGGAATTGGGTGGACAGAAGGATTAATGTAGAAGGAGATCCAATGGTGACCCAACCAGACCCTTGATATATCTTCAAATTAGAACAAGGCCTGAATGGAAGTCTGGTTACCAAAGTAGGTAAAAGAAATACCTCCAAAGGAGTAAAAGAAAGATAATGTCAAATAGCAGTGCATATTATGCATGCAACAAACTCAAAATTCAAATAACAGAACAACAAACAAATAAGGTTTGATCAATTCATTATATATATATATATATATATATATATATATATATATATATATATATATATATATATGCAAAATGGGAGTGTCTTACCCATTTTTATATAAAACATCTTACTCAGTAATCTGTTATTAGTGGTATAGCAGTATGGTGTGAATTTGTAGAATTGTCATCACTTTGTAGGTCCAAGGCTGTAAGGAAAAATAGAAATCAGGAAGCACACTCTTTAAGAAAACAGCTATTGACTTGGCAGTGTGCGCACAGATAAATATTTTAAACTCCCCATCTGTTATGATGCTCCAGTGAATTTCAAATGCTATGAAGAAAACTAATTCCATAAGGAGGTTAACACTACAAAGCCGTAAAACTGAAACATTTTAGATGCTTGCAGAAAGGATTTTGCTGTATTTGGTTAATGCAAAGCTGTTTCCTCATTTTTGAAAAACAACAAAGCCTGCCTTTTCAAGGGACACTCCAAAACCTTGTTAAGAACATTATAAAGCAATAATACAAGAAAAGTGGGTTTGCCAAAATGTTATAATCACATATTCATAATGCTTTTTGAAAGTTATTACACTTCAGGTTGACAAACTTTCAAAATTAGTCTTTGTTAACCTAGATCAAATTTCTGTTTCAGCACTATATATATACATTAACCCACAGTACTGTATATAAATTAATCCACAGCACTATAAATCTATCTATCTATCTATCTATCTATCTATCTATCTATCTATCTATCTATCTATCTATCTATCTATATACTTTTTTTTACCCATTCAGACTTGTTTCTTTTATAAGTGGTAAGTCTAGTATGTATACTGATAAAATCTGATATTTTAGGCATTTATTGTACCTGTTTTGAACACAACAATGTGCAAGGGCTATTGTCTTCAAGTAGGCATTAGCAGGAATAACCATGGTTTGAGAACATAACTTTAAAAGAAGAACATTTGGCCATTATGTGTGCTGGCTGTGCAAGGTTCAATTCCCAGACTGAAGCTCACTCATGCAGCAGTTCAAAAATGTATTAAGAAGTTTGTAGGCAAATGGCTAGATAATGAGATGCAAATGAGAAACATGTAAAAAGTGAATCCGCCCCTTTGCTAGTTACTTTGCAATAAGTGAAGATGCACAGTTTTTCTGCTAGCCTTATTGATAACTGTTTTGAGCTGCTTGTCGCTACTACACAGCAACTTAGTGCACCGAACAGTGCTTGTCAACTTAGGATTGTGACTTCTAGGTGGAGATATAGGAAGAGAATATTGAATGTAAACTTTCTGGAACAAGAATT
The DNA here is from genome assembly GCF_019279795.1 of Protopterus annectens. Classification (NCBI taxonomy): domain Eukaryota; kingdom Metazoa; phylum Chordata; order Ceratodontiformes; family Protopteridae; genus Protopterus; species Protopterus annectens. The sequence goes on along the minus strand of NC_056728.1, from coordinate 152,724,739 downwards.
ACTTGATAGAATGGACAGGGAGATCATAAGGGCTTTTAGTGAAGTGGCAGGACGGGTTGATACAGACAAATAACTGGTGTCAGAGGCAAGGACTAAAACTAAATGCCAAGAAATGCATAATAGTATCCTTTGGGATGTCATCCATCCCTGGTAACTATCATATTGACAACACACCCCTTATAGTTGACCCAGTAGTCAGGGACTTGGGGACACACATAGATAGAGATCTAGCCTTTGATCATCACATGTCTACAGTGGTGAGGAAATCGTTCTATGTTGCACAACTTATAAACAAAGATATGCCATCTAAGTCCAAGGAAGTCATTGTTCCACTGTATTCGGCATTCATCAGACCTATCATTGTGTACAGTGCCCCCTGTGGTATGTACCTAACCAGGCATATCCAACAACTGGAACATTCACAGAGGTTCCTCACTAAAAGAATACAGGGCATAAGTAATATGTCCTATGCAGACCGCCTTAAGGCCCGATCCCTGTATTCTGTCTCCTACAGGCTTTTGAGGGGAGATCTATGCCTGGCATACAGGGAACTGTTGCACCCCATTCTGATGGACCTCCTGCATATCCACAAAACAAACAGTAGCAGAATTACCCGTTCTAAAGAGTTAAACCTTGCCTGTGATATAAATTGGGCCTGCTGGAGACATAGGTATGTATCCCAGAGACTACCCCGTCTGTGTAACAGGTTCCCCATCTATGTGAAACAGAATTTCTCCCTAACCCAATTCAAGTGCAGTTTGGACAATTGGATGGGAAACCAGAAATTCATGCCTGGTTTGGCACCTATGTCTCTAATGCAAACAGGTAACCTGTAAATGGTTAATTTCCCAGGCCCATGCTTAGACTTATCAAGGGTATCAGGACTTGTCAGAGATTTGAGATGCATGGCTAGGCTTAAAAAGGCTCTTGTGGTCATTAGCCTAGTAAACACCTATGAACCTATGAACCTATGCACAGTCAACAAGTTGTAACTGGGGGACTGCATTGTCTTGCCTTGTTATTCCTGTGGATAACAGGGCATATATAGCCCTCACTATACTTCCCATGAGGACTTTTCAGAAACATACTTTGGGCACATTGGGTATCTCTCAGTCTTATGGCTTGAGATGCTGCAGCAGTCCCTCATTATACTCATGGCCCATGTGCATGAGCATGCCTATTTCACAGTATTACCACTGGGCTAAGCCAGTACCATGCATTCCTCCTGTAGAATGACACATTCGTCTAAAGTGTTTGGTGGGATAAATTGCACCCATGTGGCTATAAAGGTCTTATTTGGATCACAGATGATCCAAGGAAAAGTTGCCATTCGATCAGATGGTAGGTGGTATGTGGTAACATGTCATAAATGAGCTGCTTTACTAATATATTGCCCAGCATCCTGGCACTACACATGGCACCCTCATTTGGCACTCAAGTTCACTGACACTTCATGGTAGGGTACCTCATGGTCACCTAGTTGGTGAGTGCAGACTATTAGAATGTTACTACCCATTGTTGTGTTTTTCTATCTATACAGTGAGAAAGTTAGTAATGACTAATCACCCCTTCCCTACTTGTCCCCTCCCTGTTAAGTTTTCCCAGTGATGCAGGTTACCCACTTGGACCCTGGCTAATGGAACCAGTATCTATCCTGCAGGGAAACTAATAGGAGTGCTTTAACATTGCTCTTCCCCAGACATACATAAGCAGTGACAAAATGTTTGGCCTCCTCCTAGCCTGTTTCTCCTGCCTGTATGAGTCGGGGGGGGCCCTTCAGTATGAGCCTGTTGCTGTATGCAGAATGTTTACGACCTGCTGCATTCTGCATAACATGATCATGCATTGTCTGTCACACAGCTACTACAGCCAATGACTCTCTATTATTTTAGCCACCAGTGATGATAACAATGGCTAACAGCAGCAGCAGCATAGCAACCACTCCAGCAGGTTCTTACATGGTATATGGCAGGCGATAGGAGGCATGTAGTCCTCAGCTACAGGTCATGTCATTTACTACGTGACTGTATATCATTAGAAAGATACTACTTTTGTGCGCACAGTGTTACCTGTGAGCTGTGTTGAATAGAGCATGGTCAATTCACATTGCTCATCTGAAACTTCTCCACATATAATACACAAAGGTATTGTTCATATGGTCATACCCATCATAATCTTCACAGTGTTTAATGGTCAGTGGCACAAGTGTTAATTATACCATCAGGGTGGAGGTGGATGAAAGTAGCAGGAGATGTGAAACAGTGTATGGATAGATGCTGAGTAATTGAAGTGATGCATTAGTAAAACTGCATTCATTTGTTAAAGCAAATGTCAGTGATACTGCAGTCAGAAATGTTTTATCCTTATGTAACAGTTGTCATATTTAGACTTTGTCTTTACAGCATGTGGGAAAGTGGAGTACTTGGTCATTTCTAACAGATGTGATTTATTGTTAACTACACTTTATTCAGCAGTTTGCTTTCCTATTGCCTAAGGTATAGATTACAGTAAAAAAGAACAAGAAGAGAGACCAGACCACAGCTGATAAAACCATACACAGATTTATTCCAGTAGTAAAAGAAGTATGAGCATTTTCCCAGTCAAAGCTGCTTCATCAGACAAAAACTCATTGCATTTCCTGTAATTTAAATCCATTCACGCCAATCATTTTTTTTTTTCAATTTTTGTGTTTTCTAATGGAAATCATACTGGAGAATAATCTTTTCATGTTTGAGCAATCTATATTCAGACAATTGGATGGCGTAGCTATTGACACGTCTTGTGCCACTAGCTACGCCAACCTTGCCATGGCAATATGGGAACATTATAATGTGTTAAGAGGGGATTTATGTAGTCATGTTATCTTTTATTAGAGATTTGTAGATGACCTCTTCCTATTATGGGAAGGAGGGATGGATATGTTTAACTCCTTTGCAGACATCAACAACAGCACTAGTTTTTTGAAATTTACTGTTAAGAGTTCGCTTACATCTCTTGAATTTTTAGATGTCAACATTAACAGGAGAGATACAGGGGAGTTCTTCATGGAAGTTTTCCAGAAAGAATGTTACAGGAATACTTATGTACATAGGCGGAGCATGCACCCAAAGCATGTGTTCAAAAATGGTGTAAAAGGGCAAGCTCTGAGACTTTCAAGGCTGACAGCACAGGATGATACCTTTATGAAAAAACTGCATGGACTCGAGAGAATTTATTGAGAGAGGCTATACCGAGAGAGAGATGTATCCTACTACATCCCTGGTAGCTTCCTCTAGGAATAGGGAAGGTAAACCATATTTCTCTGAATCCACTCCCTGAATGGACAGAAATCGCACAGGAGTAAGGTTATGAGAATTCCTGTAATCTACTCTAGTAATATTTGACTATTGCAAGGGGTATATGATAAGAATTATAATATTTCATGTGTAGATGACTGGGTCAGGAATTTAGTGGGTGATAAACCAAGGTATTCTTTTGAGAATCAGAAATCACTTAAAACATTATGTGGTCCTAAATATATGGATGCACATTCTGCACCTGCCATCACTCACAGTCATGGTACCTTCCCCTGTGGAAGGTGCAATTTCTGTGATTTATTGGACAGCAAGGGAACTTTCTTACACCCAAATACTGGAAAACATCTGACCTTTGGCCTAGTAGCTGACTCTAACACCATCAATATAGTGTATTTAGCTTACTGTGTTATATGTCATTCATTCTACATAGGTATGACTGCACGTAGACTACCCCTGGGATTCATGAAGCTTGCACCAGGTGCAGGCGTAACGTTGGCGTTCCAACACCAAATATAGCTGGTGAGCGATCCAGGTACGAGCTGTTTCCATGTGCACTACCTGCATACGCTACGCCCGCACAGCTCCCAGCCCCTGTATGCTAATTACCCCAATTGCAGCAGTGTAGCATGCAAATGAAGGCATTTAGCAATCCAGGAAGTGGTGCAGGTGTAGTGTAAGCATGCAGAAATGTAAACCATAAAAAAACAGTTTACATTTTTGCAAACATAAAATCGGAGCCATAACAGCCGGCCAAACACATGTAGTATATTGTTAATATATGCCTATGGCTAAATATATAGCCAGTGGCATAAAAAAAGTACAAAATATAAAAAGAACATTTAATTTCATTTTTTGTACTATTGCGAAGTTTAAACACAGGGCAGTGATGCGCAAACCGGATAGCACGAAAATTAGAAAAATATAGAATAAAACTTCAATGTAATACATATCATGATTTTCCCATAATAGTCAATGGCAGACATGTTACATCACACTATGGTGCAAGGCTTGCTAAGGGGCTGTGACATTGTTTTGTGTGGTAGCTAGGAATTAGTAGGCAATTCCATGCAAATGAGAGGAGTAATAGTGAATCACAGATTCCCCGCTGGTGTAAGGATGCACCTCACAGCGTAGTGCTATAACACCGAGGTGTGCCCTTGAGATAGAAATGACATCAAGAGAGGGGTGTGTCACCTTTGCTGTAAGCAGATTGGAACATTGCTAATCCGGTGTCCCGTAGCTAAGCAAAGCTGCAGGAAAGGGGTGTGTTGAACTGGCTATAGCTTTGCTTATCTGACAGCACACAAGGTAACCGAGTATGCATGTGAACAGAGATTAAAACGCACTTAAACTCGGTAAACAGGTTTGCGCAGTGCGCACTGGAGCTGAAACAGGAAGGATATAGGAAAAGAATAAGGAAATGCTGCAGCAGGGAAATTGGAGTACAAACAACTAATTAACACCTAGGAACCAACAGCTAACAAGGCTGCAAGCAGCTACCTGCAGAACAGGAAAGGGGAGGGGCTGTACTGCAAGGAAAACAGTAAAGTGTCACAGCAGAACAAAGCAAATTTGCATTATATCAGTTACAAGACACATTTTGCAATACATGACTGGGTAGGGAAAGTACAAAACAAGAAAGATGGCAGATGGAGGCATGCCGATAATGGAAGGAGATCCTGGTATAAAAGTGAATTAAAGGGCAACAGATTAATCAAGGCAGGCAAGCATAACTCCACACTAAAGGCCCCACACTTGCAGTACTCACTGTAAAACCCATAATTAAGATACCCTGCAGCTGGAATTGCTAATATACACCCAATGACATCAGCAGCATACATAGCACAATCGTATAAAGTGTGAAAGCACCTCACACACACTTGTGTATTCCCATACACTCTGCACCATTGGTGTATATAGACGGGGAACTTTTAATATGTACATGTTAGGGGCTGCCATAGCTTTGATCCACCAGCATATGTTGGAGACGGAAGGTGGTGTGGAAGATGATGCTCACAACCACCCCAGGCACCAGAGGAGGAGAAGAGTGTTCAGACCCAGGGTAACCTACCAGGGGCTACATGATCTGAAGATAGTAGAGCATTACAGGGTGGACAGGGACACCCTATAGCAACTTCTGGAGCTGTGCTGGCCACGCCTCAGAGCCAGAACAAACAGAGGGGAACCCATCCCAGTGGATACAAAGGTATGTGTAAGCCTGAGAAAACTAGCTACACGTACCTTTCAAAGGCCAACTGGGGATATCATGGGGATCTCACAGGCATCAGCATCCAGGGTACTTCACCAGTTCCTGGATACCATGTTACTATATGCCAATGAGGACATATACTTCCCCTGAATGCAGAGGAGTTGGCCAGCAATATGCGTCTCTTCCACCGTGTGGCAGAATACCCAGAGGTACTGGGTGCAATACACTGCACGCACATACACATCAAGTCACCACCCAGTGAGCAGGGTAGGCGCTACATAAACTGCAAGGGATTCCCCTCCATCAACTTGTGTTTGGAATACTTAAATCATGGTTCCGTTACTTGGACATATCTAGTGGAGCCTTGCAGTACTCTCCAGGCATGTGTGCCCACATCTTCATAGTATGTGCCATACTACACAATATGATCCTGCGGAAACAGCTGCAGCAGGGACAGAATGGTGAAGGCCCTCACAGCCCACCACCATTGCCAAGGGCCCCACAGGCACAGAGGACCTCAGACCACAAACACCCTGAGCCAGCCCCAGTAGGCAGATGGAGGTGTGCCCAGTATGCCCATGCCTGGGCAAGGAGGGAGCGTATAGCACACACACTGACAGTGTAGACACTTAGGGACTGACACCTTTCACCACCTGCACACACAGTAAAAATGGATGACACACACACAAGACTACCTGTAAATTGTCATGTATAGGCAGTCTACTGTGTGCATCCAACATAGGCAGCCCTCAACTATTGCACACACAACTGCTTATGGCACAAGGTAAGTCAACACCTGAATAGTAAATTAAGCTATCAGCATGTGCTGATACTGTATGTATAGATTCATAGGTTCATAGGTAGGTACTTGGCTAACTTCCTGAGGGCATTCATAAGCCTAGCCAAAATGTGTCAGCTTTTGCCACCTGATCGATTAATTAACTGTCCCTCTGTGGAGCAGAGCCAATGGTGGGATCCCTGGGGTGCATCTACTGTTCCCCATCCACTCGTCAAGGTTATATATTGTCTTGCATCTTTAGTATAGTTATGTTTTGTATTGGATCAGCCTTATACTGTTTATGATGTTTAATTAATGAGCATGCAATGACTAAGAACTACTTGCTCTTTAATTTTTAATTGTTGACTAATTAATTGGAATACAGGAAATTATGTCAGCTCTCCGCAGTATAAATAGTTTCTTTTAAAAGTGTTGTTTTATATTGGCTTGAAGAAGCCCATTTGGGTGAAAGCGCTTGCCATTTCTTATTTACTTGTTGAATAAATCTATCTTTTGCATCGAATGAGGATTACTTTGTGCCTACATATGTGAGACTTCATTTATTTATTGGTGAAGTGAAAACTGCCTGTTTTGTACTTTGACTCAGCCTGGTGAAGTGTATACTGCTTGCTGTGCATTTTGGTTCAGTACGGAGATCATTCTATGTGGATCCTGTTCTGTCGCTTTGTACTCCTGGTTTTTTGTACCAGTGTTTTCGTATTTTTATACAGGAGTTCTCACATTTGGGTAGCAGTTTTTAATTTATTGCCTATTTTATTATCTTGCTACCCAATAGTGATGACAGAACCTATGTTACAGTGTCGAGTTACCTTACAATCCTGATAACATTATGAACAATGTCCGGAATTTGAATAGATTTGAGAACTGCATCTCAGGTGAAGAGAATCCGTTACTAGCCTATGATGTGATACATAGTGCAAAGGATGATGCAGCACCAGTAGCCAATTGTAGTGGCTTATCCACCTTAATGAATCAACTAGAGGTGGATTTTTTGAAATTGAAGAGGATGCAGCTTCAGCGCCAGCATTTTGAAGTTTGTATCAGCCGTAAAATTATTCCGAGGGGACTACGGATACCAAAGATGCCAACTACAGGTACTCTGTTCCTTGATTTACTTTATAAGTGGCAACAAATTAACTAGCTTATGATACATGACATTGCTGAATTAATATTTTCATCCAGAAGAAGCCGCTGTGCGAGCTCGTATTAAAGAACTGCAGCAGTTTGTTTATGACACTTTTCCATCTGCTGTTGTTGATAAGGGCTTTGATAAATTGTTAGATAACATCTACCTGTTTGAGAAGAAACTGTTCGAGCAGAAGCAGAGCAAGATTCGTAGAGACACTATTGATTTCAGGGACGGCCATGTCTTTACTTGGCCAAGGACAGATTTTGAAAGAAACGGACTTGATAAAACTGTTCCAAATGTGTCGAAAACAAAAAGTGTAACTAAAGTTGCTAATAATGGGAGTGTTGCTAGTGACATGTTATCTGTGACAGGGAGTGTTTTATCACACTGTAATGTTGGGAATAGTGTTGTTACTACAGCTTTAGTACATAATGAGGGTATTATGAGTGATACCTCACAACCTCAGGTTGTGGCGTCTATTGTTGAATGTTCTAGTGATGATGCCAATACTGACCGGTTGGAGTTGGATGTAGATACAAATATTCTGCCCTGTCCAGCTAGTACTGTAGTCATCCCTGATGGCTCAGTTAGAAAGAAGACCAATAGTCTGTCTGGTCAGAAACCATCAGCGCTAGATGGATCTGACCCTTTCCCCATACAAGAGTTCAGGAGGGGAGGAAGAGACAGATCCATGAACAGGGGGAGACAAAAGAGAAGAATGTTAGAGGAGGAGTACATGGGCCCAACCTTGAAAAAGATGTGGGAGAAAACCACAAATCGTTAGTCTGGAACATTTCCCATAGACACTTGGATAAGGATGAAATTGAAGTTTTAGATAGGGACTTGACATTTATACCGTCCGTCAAAAGTGATATCACTGATTCAGTTATGGACGTGAAGTTTTTTGCCCGTAATGTGCAATTAAAATTTGACTTTGGTAACAGTGAACAAATAGATCAGAGTCGGACTCTAAGAAAACCAAGTGAATATGTTCCCAGATTACATCCGTTAATTGATGCGTTTTCCCAGTTAGTAGAGGAAGATCTACATAAAAACAATTTTAACAATAGGCACAGGAAATGGAATGGTAATTTAAACCTGAGGCTGAGAAGAGCTTTAAAGACGTTAAGAAGTGACCGTAATGTGATCATTAGACCAGCAGACAAAGAGGGACGGATGGTGGTGATGAATAATAGTGACTATGTTGAGAGTATGGAGAATATGCTGAGAGACCCCCAGTTTTATGATCAGATATTATAAAGCCATGTAGAAAAGTGTATTAATGAGGTCTCCAACTTCTTGATGGGTTTAGTTAGTAATGGGATGATTAATGACCAGTTATATGGATTTTTTCTGGTTAAAAATCCATTAATTCCAAATATACAGGGTATGCCAAAAATCCGTAAACATCCTTCCCATCCACCGATGAGACCCACTGTTGCAGGGCGAGGTTGGGCAACTGAGCCCATCTCCCTGTATTTGGAAAGTAGATTTAGACCAGTTGTCGATACATATGGTCAGATCTTAAAAGATACAAAACAATTTCTTTTGATGTTATATGACAATATGTCATCTTTACCTGTAGATCTGCCATATTGGCTAGTCACCTTGGACGTTCAATCATTATTTACTCTGATTCCCAACCATGAAGGCATTGAATGTGTACGCAGGTGTTTGGAATTAGGCTCAAACTTTTTAGCATCTTCTATAGACACCCTATGTGGGCTATTGAATATAGTGTTGACCCATAACATTTTCACATTTAATAACAAGACTTACATTCAGAAAGATGGCGTAGCTATGGGCACTTCATGTGCCAATAGCTACGCCAATCTAGTGATGGCAGATTGGTAGAGGTGTAGTCTATTTAAACTGTAGAGCTTCAAGAAACATGTTTTATGTAAGGTTTGTAGATGAACTTTTTATGGCGAGAACGGCAAATAAACAGGACCTGGATGATTTTTTAGGACAGGTTAATTCCCTGGTACCATACCTAAAATTTACCATGAGTGCTTCACTGGCATCAATTCCATTTTTGGATGTATTTATTGAGAGACTTCCATGTGGACTATTGAACACGGGGGTCTATCATAAATCATGCTATAGAAATTCTTTATTACACAGGGGCAGCATGCATCCTAACTTTGTTTTTAGGAATATAGTGAGAGGACAGGTGATGCGGGTTTCCCACCTTAAGCTTACTGAACTTGGTTTTCATAATGAGTTGACGAACCTCCATGTCCAATTGCTTGATAGGGCTTATAGTGTAGAAGAGATTAAAGAAGGCTTCAGTGGAGTGGACGCACTGAGGAGAGATCGGGCAGCACCGTATTTTATGAGCAGGGATGCTATGACAACACACAGTGACAGTGTAGTAGAGAGGACAATGAAACTCAAGGATAGTACTAGGGACTCTATCTATTATACACAGGATGTTAATGAGATTAGAAATATCTACTTTAAGCATTGGGGTATTCTTACTGTTGACCCGGTGATTCGTGACATTGTGGGTGATATGCCCAGGTTTGTTTATAAGAATCGTATGAACCTTCATAGGATTTTATGTTACCCCAATGGAAATAATCACGATATATATATATAAGTTTAAATCCATTACTAGACCTTGTAGGAAATGTAATTTTTGTTGCTTTATAGATAGCACTGCATCTTTTGTACACCCTGTGAGTCAACAGTGCTTCTATTTTTATGCTGAGGCCAATTGTAACACGGATCATATAGTTGATTTAGCTCGCTGCATGATTTGCCCAGCTTTTTATGTGGGCAAGACAGACAGAAGGCTTCGAGACAGGGTTAGAGAGCATGTTTACAATATTAGCATTAGATCTGATGGTAATGCCCTTTCTAAGCATGTCATGGAGACATCTGAACAGCATGCTTTTAAGTTTCTTGTTATACAAGTGAACTCACCCTCTATAAGAAGGGGTGATGTGACCAATTTTACTGAACAGTGTGAAGCCAAATGGATTGTTAGGTTGAGGGGAGATAAGGAGCCAGGTCTGAACGATAGAGTACCCATTAGACCTATGTTAAAAGGCAGGCGAATTAGGATTTAGTTTTAATATATATATATATATATATATATATATATATATATATATATATATATATATATATATATATATATATATATATATATATATATGTTATTTATTTTGTATATAATAGATTTGCATTATTTATGTATTTTAATAATATTGTCTTGCATCTTTAGTATAGTTATGTTTTTAATATATTTTTAGAGGTACTGGATCAGCCTTATACTGTTTATGATGTTTAATTAATGAGCATGCAATGACTAAGAACTACTTGCTCTTTAATTTTTAATTGTTGACTAATTAATTGGAATACAGGAAATGATGTCAGCTCTCCGCAGTATAAATAGTTTCTTTTAAAAGTGTTGTTTTATATTGGCTTGAAGAAGCCCATTTGGGTGAAAGCGCTTGCCATTTCTTATTTACTTGTTGAATAAATCTATCTTTTGCATCGAATGAGGATTACTTTGTGCCTACATATGTGAGACTTCATTTATTTATCGGTGAAGTGAAAACTGCCTGTTTTGTACTTTGGCTCAGCCTGGTGAAGTGTATACTGCTTGTTGTGCGTTTTGGTTCAGTACGGAGATCATTCTATGTGGATCCTGTTCTGTCGCTTTGTACTCCTGTTTTTTTGTACCATTAATTACAACAATACATACGGTCATACCATAACCAATTATTCACCCACTGTACGACATCTGCTGAAACCTTAACATACCTGGACAGAGACACACTAACATGGCCCTATGTGAAATAGTTGTTATACAATGGAACAGCTGCTGATGTTACAGGGTCTGTTTGAACTAATCCCGTTTCAGAGGGATGAAAAGTAATTACACTAGGAAGTGTTACCAATTACTGATTATCAGCACAGTATGATACACATTTACAACAAACTAAAGATGTCTGGTGAGCACACTGTAAACCCCCTAATATTATATGCATAGCCATGCAGCCTTGAGCTGGTCAAACATCCTGGCCAGACTGAAACATATGCAGAAGTATTAGGTACAGACAAACCCTGCACAAGTAGCAATGTTCAGAAATATAACAGCAGTACTCACATTCAGACCAAATCCTCTAGGCATTACACACAATATATTAGGGTTTGCTCCATACAGCTGTTGCAATAGATTTCAAACAATACTTCCAGGCTGTCTTCCTCACAAGTAAGGCAAAGGGACAACGCCCAAGTGGAGTACTCAATTATACTCCACTATTGCCATGGTATTGGCTAAGGCAGTAGCTGCACAGCTGATGTGCATGTAATTAACTACTTTGGAATACCAATTGGTTATCAGGATAGCACATGTTACTGATCTCTAACTATAAAAGGATGCCTTGTCGCACATTCAAACCATCTGTATCTACATGTAGAACAGTACAAAATACCCAACAGCAGATTGAAACACAAACCAAAAACGAGTAATATACCAGTCAATAACACCTCCAATTACTAAGAAGGTATGTATAACATTTAGTATGTCTGTGTATGTAGTACCTGTTCTTTAAGAATTACAGTGTAATCAATGCATATAGTGGAAATAGCTATCTTGTAGTGATGTATTGTTGAGCAGTAGTAATGCTTGTAGTATTCTATGTGTGCACTGCTGTAGGTCACAAGGCAAACTCCTCATACACCACAAGGGATGATATATATGGGCTTGGAACTCACCAATTCTCTTCCAGCCACTGTCAGTGTCAGGGTTGGTCCAACAAGTATGTGCTATAACAGGGGATATTATATGTCGATATATTGTAACAGTAGACATATGTATGGGTGTATAAGTAAGATGAACATGTCAAAGGTGGGCTTACTGTGCAAATATGGTTTGCATTGTGGGATACTGTGCCAATAAATGTGTATTGTACAGTATTTTAGGCAGATCTGTATTCCATTTTACATAGCATTTCTGTTATCTTATGCAAACATTTGTTATGTCTATTGGCAATTACAATATTCCATAACAGGATACATATGACTTGTATTCATCTGACAGTTTAGCAGCATGATAACAAAGATAATTGGAAGAGCTGGGTAACTATCCATGCACATAACACATGTAATATCCACCTCTCTAGTATCGTTTGCAAGCAATAACAGCTGTGCATGTGTACATGTTATGCAAATGTGTAGTGACCCTTGTTACAGGGCTGGGCCAAATAGCTATGTGCACACCTACATAGAGTGGATATTGAGAGTAGAGACACACTGGTTGAACTTTCAGGTTTGTGTAGCCTAGCCGCTTGCAAATATTGTATGTTAGGTAATGTACAGTACTGGTAATGACACAGGTTGCATATCATCTTTAATTCCAGTGTAACAACTACAGTAGGAGTGTAAGATGTAGGAGACTTCTGCCCATGTGTAATACCTGCTTCATATGTGATGGCTTACACTATTTGATTATATCCTGATCATGTTGATAGTGGCAGCAGAGTCTATTGATACATGACTCTGTTTGAGGAGTGGGTGTCTGTGCCCAACAGAGCTCATGGTTCTGGAGGATATGTGAGTATATACCCAGAAAAGGAAACAGACCTGTAGACACTTGCATCATCTGTAATCAACTATCAGGATGTGATGTGCTCCTCAGAGGAGGATTGCTGCTAAAGGTAGCTACTATGTTTCTGTAATAGCCAGTGTTGTCACGTCCATAACACAAATATTTACTTGTGAGCATCACTGTTTAAAACATCTTCATAAGCAATAAGTAAACTAAATACAGTACCTGGTACTTGTAGTACTGAATGCTCATACAGGCATGTCCACTAGTCAACTACTGTTTTTTATTAATGTCAGATTTGTGTATATGGCCATCCTGGGGGAATGTAATCTCTATGCCATGTACACTGCCAAACCCACATAACACCACACCCCACACATTGCCTGGGATGCAGCTACAGGGGTAAGCTGGAAGGCAGTCCAGTCTACAGCCATGACTGGACTGGACAATCATGAGGTGTAGGTTAACACATGCATCTCCTCATCACAACCAACACATACCCTTACCAGAACACAGTAAGGACACCCACACATACTACCAGAAATCACACACATTCACAGAGGTTTCTAAGTATCTAGCCAAACAAGTGACCTCCCAAGCTGGAATAGACAGACATCAAAATATACAAACTGTGTGACATAGTTTGCATAATTGTGCCACACCTCAGAACACGTGGCTGGAAACATGCCCAACAGTACTCATTTGTGAATGCAAACTCTAGCACTATGTTACACACCAAGCTATACGAGGGCAAACATACTGTCACCTGCCTGTCTGCCATGATTAGCCACATACCCATACACCCAGACCACCTTTTGAACCATACACATGGCTCTGGAATATTCCATGTTGTGCAGGACCTGTGATGCAGTAGCCTGGACTGCATGGAAACACACATGTAGGAACTGTCAGGTCTTATAGCCCATGCAGGTATGTCCCAAGGCCTGGGTAGCATTCTGCCATTGGCCAGAATGATACTACAGTACAGGGCCAAAAGGACTGTATTCCACAATTGTCTAATGTACTGGTGTAATTCAAAAGGTATCCAGTATCTCTCTGCCTGGGATAACATGGTTGACAGACCATGATGCTTTGCCAGACAGGGCCTGCACCTGTCACCCCTGGGAATCTAGATACTGGCTAGGGCTCATGCTTCCCCTATAGTACCTTCATCTTGCAAAGTTCAAGTGAAAGTCCACTGCTGTAACAGGGACAGCCAAGCAATAAACTGTGGGTCTTGCTACTCAATGATACATTTCAGAAACTCAATATGGACTCACTTATGTCAATCCTTAACATGGAGAACATATCTGTGCAGTGACTGAGATATGGCTCAACGCTCTGGAGAGCACACCTGCATGACCATGTTATAACATATACCTGACCTCTTGCCCGTTATTCTTTATTGGAACACACGGGCCACAGGTGTGTCCATATTCCTGAAGGATATATACACCCTCATGCTAGTTGCACTTGCATAACTTCAGATGCATTATGCTGAGCAACTACCTTTGGCCCAAAGTGGAATCCAAATTGCACCTTGCGACAGATCACCCACCATGCTTCAGAATTCCCAGCTGTCATATTGTGCTGTAATGGGGAATATTAGGTTTGAGACAGAAAACCATAATAATGGCTACTCTCAACTATTCCATTATGAACTGGGAAGACTCCTCATGTACCAACACCTGCGCTCAATGCATGTTGGATTTTATCAACCCCAATGACCTGGATCATCATAGTCACACAAACAGGGCTAACAGTATGTTACATATAGTCAGTCTCCAAAGCCAATGTTATGCTTATTAAGAGCGAAGTGGTGACTGTCATGGCACCCATGCAGATGGACAATGCATGTGCAAATGCTCAATCCTATACAAATGAACTTTAAGCACTCACATAAGTGCGGTGATTGTGCCATTGAAACAGAACCAAGATTCAACCAAACACAAACAAGAAGGCAAACTGGTGGTACCCTGCCTTAAACTGTACCACAGAAGGTAGTAACTGTTGCAAGAGTGAACACACATGAGTGGAGGTGATCCCTGGTCAGCCTCAGGAAGATGCAAATACACTATATAAAACCACACAAAGCTACTATGAAACTAATCAGCCACATATTATGAGGCCAACCACAGAGCATTCTATAGCTGTGTCATGAATCATAATGGCAACAACAAGACCTGCCGTGCTTCACAGCACTATGGCATGAGAAGTACTGCACCTACAGAAATAGCACCTGTTCATCCAGATAGAGTCTTGGAGAACCTAAACCCGGTCCCACCTCCCCCCAACAGGTACACATATTTATATATCAATGTACACTACACAGCCCCTGTAATAACAACTATGCAGGTACAAGCTGCACTCGCTAAAGCCATACATACAGCTTTCATGGGACCTGTCAACATCCCAGGTTGTATCCTACACAAATGTCAGAACAATTTGCTCTCCACATACACATCATGTTCAATCACACTGCACTGACCTCATAAGACAGGTGAAACAGCATGCTAATCCAATTGCCAGGGAACAAGGTGCAACAGGTGGGAGGTTACTCACCCAGACCCCACTCACATGTACCGAGGAGCTACTGGCCAACCTGGGGACACCTGCAGACCTCCATCCACAAGCTTTAGCTGGTATTGTGGAGGTGAGTGTCTCTCAACCACTGAGCCTGGAGTTGCCTGGTAAGTCACTACTGCACATATAACACAACTATATTTCATATAGTTACGTGTTAACATACAATATGTAATGTAACATCATATGCAAGGCATGTATGCACACATGCCACATACTATAGTCTGCTACTCTATGTATGCACAGATGTGCATACTCCATAGTATAGTCTATTGTACTCGCTTATGTGCTAACATGGACATTGCACCCTGTAACTATCACACAGGTGTGGATAATGATCTTACTGCTGTGACACTCCTATTTAGGTACCTCTGGTGTTTGACAGTGACAGCAGCCTGTTGCAGGTGAGATTATTTACCAGGCTTGATAATGCACAGATCATATTAATTGCATGCTATCTGCTATGTGTCCATTTAACACACGTACACATAATGTATGGTGGTCCTGTTAATATACACTGGTCAGACCTGCAATGTATCACAGTGGTTACCCATGTGGAATAATTGAAGACTATATGAAACACCTACACTAAACCTTACAAACTGTCATTGCCAGATGTGTGGACAGCTGTGAATACAATGGTGGAGGTATGGTTCACTGTAGGGACATGTACTACAGATCAGCATTACACATGTGGGGAATACAAACAGTACTATACAAAGATCATATGTGTGCACACACTCTAAATGTTTTGGAGCTGGAGTATAACCAGCCCACAGGAGTCACCCTTGTGGATTATACCCAAGCTATGAATGTCACACAATGTCATGTGCTATCTGAAATGTCTATGACATTTAGTGGGCTGACTGCAACACTGTTCAACTATCCTGCAAAACATGATATCTCACATCCCAAACATACCACCCTTTATCTGCATAACCCTGTCCTCAGTGGAGCATATGGCATCTATGGGTGTATGTCATATGGGATGACACTGACATGTGAAATAGATGCCGATCACAACCATTGGACAAAACATGTGTACACATGGCCATGGAGGATGGCCAGAGACATGAAGCAACACACACAGTAGAAGTGATGTACATGTGCTTACACCCTGTTGTACATTGGCTCGACACAATACAACTATGGCCTTTGTGTAATTGTGATATTACAGATGTGAAACACTAAACATCATACAGGCCTGTGCATAGCTTGTGTAGGTATGACATCAAACCACCACATAACATGTCATGAACATCTTGACTGTGTCACAACATGAAAGCATTCACCTATACAGTATCCAAATACATACATGTGTTGCACAACATACACATATAACCACATCAGGCCACAGATACAGTACATTCACCTTGCTGGTGTCAGACATCACTGTCATGCTTGCTCCTCATGTGTGTGAGGTACACAGATGACATGTGGGACATGGAGTACTGTTAAGTTAGCCATCTCTGGGCATAGTTGCCAGGCATCAGTAATATGGTTGCAGATGTGCAGGGGTGTCATCTGTATACTCTACAGTGACCTGTGTCACACATTCCACATTAGGGTGTAGTGTGTATACACCTCAGTGACGTGGGTCACATTCCACATTAGATATGTATTGTATCTGAACACAGTCATGGCTATGAACTGAGTCTGTAACTCACACTGTATAGCAATAGTGAAGCCACATGATGCCCTGCAATGGCTATGGACATCAGCTCAATGTGCAGTATGTCACTGCATATCTGTAGGGTGGACTGACAACATTGCATCAGCTGAAGGTCCATGTTAGTATAACACGCCCCTGCATTGGGACACCATTACCTTACTGTATATTTGAAAGGACACCATTGTGTTACACATGTATGCATGTCATTCAACATGTCAGCAGAAGACATGTCATACTGCATGTGATTGGCAAGGTCATATTCCACACATCTGGCTGGTGTACTGATAACCTGTGCTGGTCTGTGGCAACATTGCAAAGTAGAGACAGCCATGTCAAACATGTGTGTACAGCCACATGCACATTGTCTGTAGACACAGCTCAGGGGTAGGCAGAATAATGTTGAACAGACATGCACTGCTTTGGGGGAGATATGCAAGCTAGGGCTCAGGCAAACATAGTATTCACTCAACATACCCTTCGGTACATGTCCTCCTCACACATAGGGGCAGTGGCCAACACAAAGCATCAGTAGCAGATGTACAAAGATCAGTGATGGTCTGTTAACATGTGGGGTATGTTTAACAAAACATGGCAGTGTGGTGCAATGGTGCATAGTGCATGCATTGTGTTGCAGGTATGGGGCACAAGCTACTAACACAAATGGTGTAACACAGGGATGTATGTTAACTACTACTATAATTGTGTAAGGTGCATGTCTTCTGCTATAACACATGCATGCCATTGTGTGCAACTCAGGGATGTATGATAACTACCACTATAATTGTCTAAGCTGAATGCCATCTGCCATATCACATGCATGTCGCATGCCGTTGGGTGCCATAGCATGTGTGTCTGTGTGTATGTCTGTGTGTCTGTATTTCTGTGTGTCTGTGTGTGCTGTGCTGTATAACTTGTAATGTACAGTTCTTGTCTGCCCCTCACAGGTGTTGATGTAGGTGTGTTGCCCTCCTGGGTCCACCTGATGTTAGTGTCCCCACAGACTCTAGCAGTGATGATGAAAGTATGATTGAGGCACATGCAGGGTTGTCAGGGGCTGAATCTGTGCCATTGGTTGCCATTCCACCTGTATCCCCCTCATCCCCGCACACAGTTCTCCTGCCTACACATACCCCATCACCAGTGGCCATAGTGGATGGTAGCATGGAACAGGGAAATTTGGAGACTATGGAAGGTGTGCCTGCACACAATGATCCCAGTCAACTGACTGGTGATGTCCCACACAGGCATGTGCTCAGTGCTGCTCGTAGAAGGACCACTGGCCAACATGCCCCTGCAAGACAAAGCACATCAGCTGGTGTCACCAGATGCATGTTTTAGGCTGTAATGGAGGCACAGGCGCGTGCTGAATGGCACAACAGGGAAGGTCTGAGGCTTCAGAGGGCTGCTGTCCATTCTTTAACTGACAACATCCAGGCAATTGCAAATGTTCACCATCATCTTGCAAATGTTTCGGATAGATGATTGGGTGACATGGTGGGAGTCCTTGACCGTGGCATGTCAATCCTCGAGCGTGGAATGTCTGTGCTGGAACATCTGATGGGAATGAGGCATTGGGAACTTGGACGTAGGCCAGCTACATCACCTGTTGAAGGTCTACGTGAACATGCTACTTCACATGCCTGATCCCATAGTGGCGGTAGCAGCAGCAGTGCAGCTGGTGCTGTGCTGTCCACACCAGGACACAGCAGGCCACGTGCACATGGTCCTGGATGGTCCCAGCAGGGACACGGTTCCAGTGGACATGTGTCATCAGACAGTACCCAATCTGGACCTTTGCCTGGTAGTGCCCGTGCAACCCCTGGCAGGCGCAGGAAACGTGGCCATGGCCGGACACCATGAACTGTGAAACCTGCCCGGTACAGTCTGCAGCTGTCAATAATACCCCAGTGTAGGCCAGCCACATGCCAGACCTGTGTGCATACATACACACACACACCAGAAACAAATGTAGGGCATCTCAACACACACACGCATAACATCCACACACGTACAATGATATCAAAGGCTCTAACCCACACACATGATGTCATCCAATGGGGCAGCCTAGGCCTCTGGCAAACATTATTTGCCTGTGCATATGATGATGTTTGTGCCGCATCCCTGTCATCCACACCATCGGTGCAGGGACATGCTCATATGGTCTGATGCACAGGGTGAACATACTAGGAAGACAATTGTATATCAATATTGTTGAGTAGTGTTTGACAGGCAACAGACATACCATGTATTACAGTTTTAGAATGCATTTGGTACGTTTTATGTATGTATCATGTGTAACAGTAACTGCATGTTGATCTTGATGTTCTGCCTTCCTCTTTCAGGTGTAATTGCATGTGCCGGGGGATATCAGTGTTTGCAGTTAGTGTCCCATATATAAATGTTGACTACTCACTGGTCTGTATGACAATACCTGCATGCACTTTATAGCTTCCACATCACAGTTTTAATCTCCCAAGTTTCAATTATTTTATTTATTTATTTATTTATTTTATTTTACATTTGTTGACTGGGCTAGTCTAGCTGAATATATGTGCATTTTCAGTAGAGGACCGGGGAGAAAAGCTCCATTGCTTATTACAAGTTTAAACAAAGATAGGCAATACAAGGTTATAATTTATAAACAGAAGTAGATAATACAAGTTATTACAGGTATTATGATAGGAGCAAAAAGTGTAATAAAAACAATTTTTTTTTTTTTTGTGGATTACAATAGTCATACAGTATATATGTGAAAACATATATCCACATAGATGTTATAAAAAGGGAAAGCTATCAAGGAAACAGGGAGAAGAGAAAAAAAGAATTATGGAAGAAGAAAAGAGAGAGAGGAAGAAGGAAAGTTAATCTGGGTTAGTGCAGGAGCAAAGCCAGTGTTTATTGAGATACATTTTCAGTTGTCTTTTAAAAAGTAGGAGTGAGTTCAAAGATGAGATATCAGAGGGTAGTTTGTTCCATATTTTTCCGACAGAGTTGGAAAAGAGGCAGTCCCCTGCAGAGTTATTGGGTTTGGTAGTATTGATCAGTAGTTTGAAGAACGTAGATGTTTCAGGTTATTGTGTGGTGAAATGAGGTTAGAGAGTATTGGTGTTTTAGTAGGTTGGTATAGGATCTTGTGAGTTATTTAAGAGCTGTTGAAGTACAAGCTGGTTAGGGAGTTCAAGCCAACCTAGTTGTCTTAGATTCAGGCAGTGGTGATTTCTAAAAGGGAATCCTGTAGCAAATCAAGCAATATTATAGTAAGATGTTGCTAGTTTCTTGAGGTTGTTTTTGAAGAGATTAGTGTATATGGGGGAAGCATAGAGAAGAGTAGAGATTAGGTGAGATCTGGCTATGGTGGTCCTTGCCACAGGTGTAAGGAAGGGTTTGATTCTGTATAGAGATCCTATTTTTTTATTAACTAATTTTATTGTGTTGTTGATGTGAGAGTCAAAGTTGAGATTATTGTCAATAGTTATTCCTAATAATTTTGTGGTTGAGTCAGGAGAAATGAGAGTACCGTCAGTGGAAGTGAGAGTGAAGTTTAGTGGGGTGGACTTACGGGTAGGTGAGAAGAGTAACAGTTTGGTTTTCTTGGGGTTAAGAAGTAGGCAGCGGTATGAGAACCATTGTTCTACAGTGATAAAAGCTTTTTGGTTAATAGACTGGAGTTCAGTTTGAGAGGTAGCTGTGCAGATTATAGTAGAATCATCTGCATATTGTATGCAGGTAGTGTTTGGGATAGCTGATTGCAGGTCATTAATAAAGATAGAAAATAGAAGGGGGGGCTAGGATAGAGCCTTGAGGTGCACCTAAAGAGATAGGAATGAGATTAGATAGTGAATTTTTCCAGAGTACTGCCTGCTGACGATTTTCTAGGTAAGATGTAAACCAAGTTAAGGAAGGAGGGTCAAGTGAGGGAGATTTTAGTATGTGCAGAAGAAGTTTATGATTAACCATGTCGAAAGCTTTAGATAAGTCAATGAAGACTGAAGATGATCGATTATTATTGTTGCGGTTATAGTTGATGGAGTTGGTAAAGGAGAGTAAAGCAGTGGTGGTGCTGTGGGAAGGTCTGAATCCATGCTGACAGTTAGCAGTAGGTTGTTATGGAGAAGGTGATTAAGTAGTTGTTTATGGATACATTTTTCCATGATTTTAGCTATAGGTGATAGAAGTGCTATAGAGAAGTCATTGGAGTTCCCCCCTTTGTGTAGTGGGATGATATGAGATATCTTCCAGATAGAAGGGAAAATTCCTTCGTTTATAGATCTACTTATCAGAATGGAAATGGGATAGGCAATGGCTTTAGCTCCTATTTGCAGGAATTCTGCAGGAAGTTTGTCTGCAGAGGGAGTGGTAGGTTTTAGTTTTTGGAGCATTGATGAGATAAAGAAAGTAGAAACTGGTTGTAAGTGAAGGGAGGGAGGTGGATGTGAAGTAGGTAAGAGTGGCTTAGAGGTGTCAGGAGATACGTGACTAGCAAGAGTTTGATAGTATTAGTGAAGAAAGAATTAAAGTCATTAGCTATTTGTGTGGGATTCTTTGGGTTAGAGTCTTGAGGGTTAGGTGTAACAGAATGGTCTGGGGATAGAAGATTATTAATACTGGCCCAGAATTTTTTAGGTTCCTTTTTGGAGGTTTGTTGTAATTGAAGGTAATAGTTCTTTTTGCCTTTTAGGATGGCTTTTTTTGTACTGCTTCTAAGCTCTCTGAAGTTTTGGCGGTCAGTTAGATTCTTAGTGGTACGCCATTTAGCCCAGGATTTGTTTCGGAGAATGATTTTTTGCAGAGTATTGTTGGTCAGCCAGGGTGCTGCTTTAGCTTTGGTTCTGATGGTACGACTTGGGGCATGGTGGTCCAGGATAGATAAGAATGTGGAATTGAAGTATTCTACTGCTTCATTAAGGGGGAGGTATTTTAGTGGGGACCAATTACATTGTTTTAATTCAGCTTGAAAATGTTCAGAGTTAAATTGCTTTTTTGAACATAATGTTCTATAAGTGGTAGGTAAAATTAGGTTGGTTTTATGTCTAATGACATAAGTTAGTGAATGGTCACTTAGATCATCTGGAAGGGTACCTGATTGGTAGGTTTATTGGGGAGTATTAGTAAGAATCCAGTTTAAGGTAGTTTCATTGTTGTTGGTTTTATTAGGTCTGGTTGGGCTATTAATGAGTTGTGTAAAGACATATAGGTTTATATTGGAGGTGGGGTTTGTACTATTACAGGAATTCCAATCAATATTAAAGTCACCTAGAACTAATGTTTCTTGAGGGAGGTCGGTGAATAGTCAACTAAGGATACATTCTAGAGTATTAATGTTATTTCCTGGAGGAAGATATACACAAATGATATTTGTGGCTTTACTATGTTTACTGATCTAATGATCCAAGAGCATGATAGCTGTGTAGTAAGCTACTGTGTTCAGAGCAGGCACATCCATAGTGGGTGACATCACAGGTATAGTTACCTGGAGTGGGGAGGAGGTAAAAGAGTGGTATAGCAGATGACAATGGTAAAGGCCAGTGGAAAAAGTGGCTTCTCATTGGGAAGCAGTAACACCCACTCTCATGACAGGATGCAAACACAGACATACCCACACACTCAGGGATTCAGAAACACAGTAACACACCCACACACTCGGGGATTCACAGACACAGTAACATACCCACACACTCAAGGATTCACAGACAGTAACACACACTCTGACACACACACACACACACACACACACACACACACACACACACACACACACACACACACACACACAGTTGCCAGTGTTGGGATGAGAACCTCTGCCTATGTGCAAATCATCATTATAGTACTACGCAATTACAAGATGCACCACAGAGATTACACATGTACAGGTAGTCGGAATGGCCTAAGATTGAGGACATCAACAGGGATACTAGATTGCAGTGAGTGAATGTGGGGAGAGGAGTTCATCAGTAGGCTATGTAACAACAAGCCTCACCCCAGGGTGTACATGTTTACAGGTGGTTAGAATGCCCTTCTAAGATTGATGACATCAACAGGGATACTAGATTGCATTGAGTGGATGGGGGGAGGGGGGCCTGAACATTTCACTATGGTAAAATACAGCCTCACTCCAGGGAAAGGACAGCCATATACACACACACACACACACACACACACACACACACACACACACACACACACACACACACACACACACACACACACACACACACACACACACACAGTTGCCAGTGTTGGGATGAGAACCTCTGCCTATGTGCAAATCATCATTATAGTACTACGCAATTACAAGATGCACCACAGAGATTACACATGTACAGGTAGTCGGAATGGCCTAAGATTGAGGACATCAACAGGGATACTAGATTGCAGTGAGTGAATGTGGGGAGAGGAGTTCATCAGTAGGCTATGTAACAACAAGCCTCACCCCAGGGTGTACATGTTTACAGGTGGTTAGAATGCCCTTCTAAGATTGATGACATCAACAGGGATACTAGATTGCATTGAGTGGATGGGGGGAGGGGGGCCTGAACATTTCACTATGGTAAAATACAGCCTCACTCCAGGGAAAGGACAGCCATATACACACACACACACACACACACACACACACACACACACACACACACACACACACACACACACACACACATACACACACACACTGTGGCATTCACAAAGATATACACCTATGTCACACACATACAGACACATGATATATGTGAGATTCAAACACCTGCCTATGCCTTTCTTTCTACACTTCACTCTGTACTGATGTCTACCACAGTGTTCAGGAGAGTGAAAAACATTTGGGATGTTTTCCCCACCATACGTGACATATATGGACACACACACACCCACACATGCCAGTACTGTGAATCAAACACCTGCCTATCGCATGATAGGTATTACACAGTTACAGCACTATCGCATGGGCTACAAAGCATACTGATTCTTTCCTTTGCCAACTGTGCTGATATATATGCACAATATATCAGAGCCACAAGGGCGGGAGACTTAAACCTCGACACGGTTATTAATAGGACGTGCTGGAGGGATAGATTCATCACCCAAAGACTCCCTATGCTGTGGAACAAAATCCCGGTTTATGTGAGGCAGAGCACCTCGCTGGCCTTGTTCAAGAGGAATCTTGACCAATGGATGGGAGATCGCAGATACACCCCAGGGGTTACCTCAGTGTCACTGCTCGACAGAGGCACAGCAAAATAATGGGCATAGTTTCTCCAAACTAAAGGGGTGGCGTAAACCACAAAACTATGGGCTAGGCTTATAAATGCCCTCGGGCAGATAGCCTAGTATGAACCTATGAACCTATGAACCTATATGCACAGGGGAGGAGTTAATGTTACAGGTGTCAAAAGGTTTGCCTTCACTGTCACCCTTACTGCATTCTACGTTGTGTGTCTTCCACTTTAATTAACAGAACCATAGCTTAGCAGTTACACAGGTTATTGTAGGAATGGTTGTAACACACCTGTGAGCTGTCTTCAGTAATCATTCATCTGCAAAGTAGCCCCACCACTTAGTAGTCATGCCCAAACATCTGTCCATACCTAACGTACAGCTTACTGTAACTTGAGCATATCACCATATACAGTTGGCAATGCTGAGGCTGCATTGCAACAGCATGATGTACTAAGACAACAGTCACCTTCAAATATCAGACACTGCACACGCATGGAATCTAAACACACATCAGTACATGTACACATATGCAGTCTCCATCAGTAAGTGGACTAGCAGGTCAAGAGGATACATTCCACACCTTCCCCACACCATGTGTGAAACCTAGCAAAGCATTACACCATAATGGATGTTGTATTCATGTACTGGTAGGACACACAACCACCTTCACTGAGTAGCTAAGTGTACATTCATGGCAACAGCACATATCAGCAAGACACACACACAGCAACATTCCATGTCATGTTCCACCAAACTGTTACTTAACAGTTTAATGGTGAAGCCAGGGCACTGTAATGGTCAACAGTGAGCACTTCATATTTGCCACACACACCTCATGATTACTGGAAGAGTGCCAGCAATGTGCTCTGTTTGAGCTAGGCATTACACTCATTCAAGCATGTGCAAGGTCTGTGGCTTGTAAACATCCCACCCCAGCACTTTCTGGCTATTGTAGTAATAAGTTTAATGTCCAGACAGCACACAGCATGCATGGCTTGCAATTGTTGACATGAGGTATATGCAGGAGCTGTGGACACACATGGCTGTACATGTCATGGACATATCACCTGTAACTACTCAGGAGCATACAGAGTATAGCTGTATTTCCCTAAGTCTGTCAATACAGGCCATGTGTGTAGGTCCTATGATCCTGTTATTTGGGTATGTTTGTAGGCATTGCATTAGGTGGACATGTCTAATGACATACATGCCACATGGGTTGTTGTATGATATAATAGGTGTCATGGGTGACCAGTAGAGAGGGAATATTACCTCTGTCCACATAGATATCAAACATTATGTACTGTTAGCATTCAGCAGCCATGGACCTATCTTCCATGTGCATGTGTGTAATGAATGTGGCCACCTGTATGTAGAAAGGACAACAACAGCTATGGTATTTTCATTTATGTTGTATGACTGTGGGATGTACATATCCAGGGCAGGTACATTTAGGTCATATCCAACCATGAGGGTGTTGTTTACTGGTGTACAGCAACAGTCGACTGTGTTAATGCTGACAACATCCGAGGGACCCTGGTATGTGTACAACTGACCTGGTTACAAACAGTGGTATAATTGCATTGCATAACACATTATGCAACTGTGTCAGTATATGGGTACTTTGCACAGTTGATGTAGGGCTAGGTACAGTCCACCAGTTGAAGGTTATTTGGTGTTCTACCATACTATGTCATACCACATGTATGGATGTGCATTTGTAGTCTGAGGACATGGTGGTGGATGTATGAGGATACACCCTAGAATGCAGCTTTTGCCACTGTCACCTGTACCTGACTCATCTGTGATGACATGTCAGAGTAGTGGTCTTTACTTGTGAGTAGATTTTATGAATATGTGGATACCACCACCTGGAATGGACCGTAACAGTGTTATGGCCCACATGTCTGGATCTGAGTTATATGGTGGTAGTGCAATTTTGCACTACAGAGCCTTCAGCCAGGTGTTCCTCACTGCACAGATGTCAGTATTCCCCATTGTAGGTTCTACATTGAGCAAATGGATTACGAAAGCCACACATCTAGCACTGGTTAGCATGAGTATCCAATGCAATTGTCTTGGAGGTGTCAGGGTGTTACTTCTGTGTTTAGGAATTTTGCCTTGGAATGCCACTTTATGGGTAAATGTGACCTAGGTATTATCCACACTCCCTTGAATCATGGATGCATGTGCTCTGTGACAAAGGCTTGTCTTTCAGTCATGACATCCCAGAATGACAGACACTGGACAACCTCATAATTACAGCAGAACATTGGCTGATTGTTTTGGTCAAGCAGTTGCCACTCATACCATGATATCACTGAGTGGCAGTAATGTGCTTGGTATCAAATGCTACATCTAAGGTGACGGACACCAGCAGATGTTGTGTATATGACCAATGTCAGATATACTTAGTGCAGTGGTCCTGCTAATAATGACAACTACTAACACAGCCGGGGGAGGTCATCTTGACACCTGCTCCTCAGTACCAATAGACAATGGGGCTCACATATTATGCTTGCACATGCCACTGTTCCAAGTATAATGCCACTGTCCACAACCTGCTATCAATGTGTGCCTTTCAGGGCAGCAATGTGTGTGACACATGCTGTAGTTAGCATCCACCTGTGTGTCCCAGTTAACCTATTGTCTGTCACTTCTACACATGCATGATTGTGTATACTTTACATATATATGTCATTACTTCATGTACATATATGCATGTGTATCACACAGCATAGACACAGATATATAATTTATGGGCCACATACAGGTATCTGGTAGTAAACCTGTATGATGTGCATATATACTGACAGTTAAGATGTACATAGCTGTAAACCTGTGTGTTTAGAATAGGAGTCCATTACAACATGTTCTGTACATGTAAGTGTATGAGCATGCACACTGTGGCCTTCCGTGGTTAGAATTGGAGTGCATCCCAAACAGCCCTGTGCTACTGAGTGTATGAGTGTACCCACTGCCACCTTGTGTAATTTGAGTCAGTACATCCAAACAAGCTCTTTGTTTATAAGTGTATGAGCATGCCCAGTATAACCTTGTGTAGTTGTAGTCATAGTGCATCCCAAATGGCTCTGTGCTACTAAGTGTATGAGCATGCCCACTGTCACCTTGTGTAATTGGAGTCAATGCATCCAAACAAGTCCTGTGATTCTATGTGTATGAACATGACCACTGTAACCCTGTATAGTGATAGTAGTTGTCCATTCCACAGATGGGCATACTTCAGTTCAGGGCTTGTTGTGCTACAACTATACCTCTCAGGCCTACCTATGTCTTACCTGCAGATGATGTGTCATGTTTGTGCAATACAGGTTGTAATGGACTCCTACTTTAAACACAGGTTTACAGCTATGTACATTTTAACTGTCAGTATCCCTGTTGTTGTCCTCAATCTTAGAAGGGCATTCTGACTGCTTTGAAATGTGTAACCTCTGTGGCGTATCTCATAACTACATAGTACTGTAATAGTGATCTGTAGATAGGCAGAAGTTCTGATCCCACCACTGGCAGGTGTGTGTGTGTGTGTGTGTGTGTGTGTGTGTGTGTGTGTGTGTGTGTGTGTGTGTGTGTGTGTGTGTGTGTGTGTGTGTGTGAGCAAATGCCTGAGTGTGTATATCAGCAAATGGCTGAGTGTGGTTGTGGTGTGTATTTGTGTCTGCATCCTGTCATGACAGCGGGTTTTGCTGATTTCCAAAGAGAAACCATCTTTTGCACTGGCCTTTATCCTTGTCATCTGCTAAACCACCCCCCCCCACCCCACTGCAAGTAATCAGTCCTGTGATGTCACCCAGCTCAGAAGCAGAATCAGAGTAATTGTAAGTGTATGGGTTCTGTGGCACATAAACCAACTGCATACTACTCTGCTAGTTATCTTTACATAGGCAAGACATGTATGCACAATATTGGCAAGTGTGTGTGTGACTATCCTGTAACCTGGCATACACATGTGTTATGTCTTTTAACATGCTGCACACCATGGTAGTCATCTGTGGTGAGTGGAGTCTACAAATTATTACATAGTTAGGAATAGAAAAGAATAGGCAGTCAAGAACGACTATAGTTGGGTATGTTATTTTCCTGTGCAACTGTCGAGCAGTGACACCAAAGTGGTCACCAGGGTGTATTTCCATACCCATCATTCCCCCATCCAAACTCCACAATCCCAGGGGTATATTTCCTTAGCCTTCATTCCTCACCCCATACTCCACATACACAACAACCATCCCTTCTCTGGTGAACTGATTAATATTTAAATGTTATAAAACAAGAGATGCCTCTGTTTTGTGTACATGTCAGTTCCTTTGGGACCCTTATGTGTCACAAAGGGTGTTCAGACGTGTGTGTGTGTGTGTGTGTGTGTGTGTGTGTGTGTGTGTGTGTGTGTGTGTGTGATACATATATATATTATATATATGGCTATAGCGGTGTCTGTGTATATGATTTTATATATATATATATATATATATATATATATATATATATATATATATATATATATATATATATATAATATTGTGTGTGGTGTGTGTGTGTGTGTGTGTGTGTACATCCCGTAGGTGCATATATGTATTTAGTTATGACAGTTGTACGGATGTAGACTTGTCTATGTTGTTTCACAGAGTACAGTACATTCAAGGGTACTCTACATATGTACACAAAGTGACTGTCCAATTTGTTTCCAGTACTGTGGAATACCTGTAGTAAGATGTGTATTATAAAAACAATGAAACATGTGGTTTACTACTATGACTGTGATGTACAGGGTCCTGAGTTCTAGCCTTGCAGAGGCTGATTATATTGTTGCTGGCCAGAACACGAGCTGTTGGGTACAGAGTGATTAAGGCACTTTAAAGCAGTTGTGAGCAGGTGTGCGTTGGTTTGCATGGAGCTAAGCAATGCTAACCTCCGGTTACAGTTTCTTACACTCAGTTAGACTCTGCATTGCTTCACCAGTGCGATACTCACATACCAGAACCCAAACAGGCTTACACCCACTTGCTCCTGCACTTGCAAATGCACTGCATTTGGTGTTTGCATCTGACACTCACACCCCTGGGTGGGGGTGAGGACTACAATAATACCTTCTGATGTCTATTACATCGGCTTACATGCCTACAGTGGGGTGTTGCAACCATGTGTTCATAGGTGTTGTATAGTGGGTTATGCAACGACACATATGGTCATACCGTACTTAGCCATTTAAACTGGACTGTGCTGTGGTGGGACCCATATCGGGAATGGCTGCCCATTAGGTGTAAACATGCCGGTTGACTGTACGGAATCCGCAGCCTGAGCAGAGTTTGCTTCATACTATTGGTGTGTTCCTCTTACAATCTGCACCTGCCTGTCAAATACCTGGGAACTGACACCATCAAATACAGACAAGTAATTGGGTTTAGGACCCCACATCCTTCAGCCGAGTAATGCTAATGCATAGTTATTATTCTATCAGCTTTCTAAGGTTGTAAGTGGAATATGTGCCTTCTGTCCCTATCAGACCTGTCAAACAAGTGGGGACAAACTTCAACTGAATCTGGGACAAGTCAAGAAAACCTCAGGGACAATCAGGGACAGTTTTAAAATATTAGTGCTATTAACCTGAAACATTGACAGAATCAGAGCATGTGAATTAATACACATTTTCTGAAGTAAAAGATGTTTATATCTCTTAATTATTGTCATTATTACTTAGGTGTAATTAATCACCTTTCCTCCAAAAGTCACTAGTTTTAGGAGAGATTAAGAGGGACAGAGTGAAAATTTGAGTCAAAATCAGGGACATCCCTGAAAATCAGGAACAGTTGAGAGGTATTTGTTCCCCCAACGTTTTATGTCCTGTCCAGTGGATTTGTTCTTAGGGGTTGTGTGGTATGGGCGTGGTATGGGTGTAAGATCTGCCCATTTTGGAATATTACTTACATCCCCGTGGCGGTCCTAATACAACACCTGCACGCCTAGGCCCATAATTGCATACTCATGGTTCTCCCACCTGCCCCTCCTCTACAGCACTCATCCTTACTGTGGGTGCAGGTGGAGTCTAACCACACTACTACACACTCTCCCCGTGTCAGGACCCATGTCGTACGTTGTGTAGACCCATGGATTATCAGGTTTGCACAACCTACTGGTCCGTGTACATCTACAGCCCGGTTTGATGACTCATGACAGGAACTGTCTCCAATGATCAGTAATTTTTGGGGTGTCCCACAAGGGACATTGATGTCTTTGTTTCAAGATTAGACCTGGCAGGTCTCTCCCACTGGTAGTATCCTGCCTGTCGTCTGGGAAGTAGTGGTGTATTTACTTTTATTGTGTGTCTGTATGTTTCACCGGTCTAGCTGGGGGTGGTAGGTTGATGCTATGTGTTACACGTTTGTTGATTGGACCCCTCCGCCCCATATGCACGGCCTGTGAACATATGTAATTCGTAACTGCTGTATCATATCCTAGCTATATACATGTGCATATTTACACACACACATATCTATATCTATATCTATCTATATATATATATATATATATATATATATATATATGTATATATATATATATATATATATATATATATGTATATATATATATATATATATATATATATATATATATATATATATACATTACTATATACAGATATATCTGTATATGTATGCATACATGTATATATTTATATATTGCTGTCTATATATATCTAACATCATATGGGTGTATGGGTGTCTGCATATGTATATATCTATATGTGGGTATGTATATGTATATGTATTCTGTCTCTGTATGTATACATTTGTACTACGGAGAGGGAGAGGTATATCTCCATGTAGCTATGGGTAAATATACACACACATACCTCTACATATATACATCTACATCTGGTTATTCTGTTCCTTGTCGTGTAGATTACACTTTGCTGCAGTGGGACTCGTAGTGGGTGTGGCTGCTCATTGGGCGATGCCTCTGCCCAATGAACACTTTTGCTTACATCCCTGGGGCTGTCTACATAGACCCACATCAGCCAACAACTGCACACCTAGACCCATAACTAGCTACCCATAGTTCCTCCCACCTGCACCTCCTCTACAGTACCCATCCTTACTCTGGGTGCTGATCGGGTCTGAACACACCACTACACGCTGCCCACTCTCCACTTCACGGGACCCATGTCATATGTTGTCTTGACACATGGGCCTTCAGGTTTTCCCACCCTTGTATTCCGGTTATGTACACACCCTGGCCAAAACGGTCGACATATCACCTTCCTTTGGTTATATGTTAATTTATGGGGCATCCCGCAAGGGACGCTCCTCTCTGTGTTCCAAGATTAGATTTCACGGGTGCATTGTGAACCCACCCCGGATGGATCCTGCCTGTGGTCTGGGGAGCAGTGGACTATTTACATTGTTTGCAGGTTTGTGTGTATGTTTCCTCTGTTTGGCTGGTTGGGGGAGGTCATGCAACGTGTTACATGTTTCTTGCTTGGGCCCCTCACTTCCATTGGCATAGCCACTGAACATATGTCATTCTTGTGTGCTGCTTCCTATCATAGCTGAATATCTGTGTATATCTATGCGCACACACACACACACACATATATATATATATATATATATATATATATATATATATATATATATATATATATATATATATATATATATATATATATGTCTGCAAACAGACCTGTAGGGCAATGCATACCCCCACAAAAACGCACTTAAACACGCTTACTGGTGCTTATTTATGCTTAAACCTGCTTACTACTACCTTATTCATTTTGACACTGGCACTTCACTCCAGTTCACTTATAATTGTTATTATGCAGGTTATACAGCAGACAGATGTCGAAATATGTTCATATACAGATTACCAATGGAAAATGGTATGTGCTACGGTGGGATTCAGAACAGGAATGTCTGTTCATTAGGCAGATGCTCTAACCAATACACTATTACTGTGCTGCTTCATTTGCATATATACCCATATACCCATGACTCCTAGTTCCCCAAACACCCACCCCAACTCCACACTAACACAGCAGTCACCCATTCTCCAGTTGGATACACGGTGTATCCACACCACTACACATTGGCCACTCCCTACTCCTGTAGACCCATCCCATGGGTTGGCTCACTCCACTTATCCTCAGACATCCCAAACTTTTAGTCCACAAACATTGGTGAAATGAGTGACCAATAGGACACTATTCACAATTTTTGGGTTGTCCCACCTGGGACACACGTCTTTATTTCAAGATTAGACTCTATACTTCATTACATCATTACTCCCTTTAACATGACACTACAATAAATTAATAGGTATGACTATGTGGTAACGCACACGTTACACATGAGAGCTAATACTGTATGAGTTCAGTGAAATTATTTTATGAATAGGACCAATTTAGTAATTGGCGTTGCCGTAGCAGGCAGATCACAGGAATGATTCCATGTGTGAGAAAGTCCTCACATTTGATATTTTGAGAACAGCACTGACTTTGGACATTGTACATACTTCTGCGTTTTAGCAGTTTTGTTCCTTCCCTCTTATGCACAACCTATTATTCTATCTACTGCCGAGGTTTGTAGGGGCACTTCATGTTATTTATGTCTGCAAAAGGAATGAATGTGTTATAGGGAATATACTTCTACATATAGATGTATGCATGTGTGTATGCATATATACTTATAAGGAACTCACTGACCTCCACGAGGCAATCCAATTAGAACCAGGCCATCCAACCCTGACATGCCTGGATCCATAATTTCATACTCATAGTTCCTCCACCCCACCCGAGTTCAACATACACGCAATCCATCCATTTTCTGGTTGCTATCACAGCCATGACACATCTCCACACATTGCCCTCTCCCGAGCATTAGGGGCCCTACACATATGTTGTCCCAACCCATGTATTATCAGGCTCTCCCACCATTTAGTCCTTGAACATACCTGCCCTTGCTTGTGTAATGGTTGGAGGTCCAACCATCCTAGCAATTTTTGGGTAGTCCCACCAGGGACTACCCTATGATTGTTTGTAAAGTAGACATAGCAGATCGGACGCGTTACTCCCACTGGTAGTATCCTGCATGTCGTGTGTGTAGCAGTGCTTTGCTCACCCCATGCCCAGCTGGGTATGACATGCACTGACAGCTCTAAATAATACTGGAGTTGCTGTTGATTCCTTTCTCATTCTTTTTGTATGCTTTATTGTTACAATGTTCATTCCTCATATATATATATATATATATATATATATATATATATATATATATATATATATATATATATTTTATATATCTGTACATACACATGCACATACATCTACATAATTATATACATTTCTATGCTGGGCACTGCTTACACCCATGCAAGTGCACTCAGACTTGCTTACTGGTGCTTATACATCTTTACTACTGCTTATTTGTGCTTACACCTGCTGACTAGTGCCTTGTTCATTATGACACTACCACTTTGAATGACATTAAACATTTCATGCGGTACTCCAGTTCACATTTGCATGTTATTATGTAGGTTATACAGCAAAACGACATTCCACATGGAAAATGGTATGTGCTATAGGTGGGCTCGAACCGTGCATGCCTGTTCGTTAGGCAGATGCTCTAACCACTACACTATTGACGTTAACGTTGATTCTGCATGTTTTTCTCTATTTGGATGATTTCGATGTGTAAGCTACGCTAAGCAGGGGGCAGCGACATGCAAACACACTGTGCTTTGCTTACATGTTCGATATTGAAGCAATACAAATGTAAAATAGGGACACAGGGAATCTAAATGTGAAAGTTCTAGGGACGGGGATCAACATTCCGCTATGTGCTTGTGTGTTTACTACTTTGATTTTATTTCAGTGTTCGTGGACACTCTTGTATGCTTGGCATACATTTCAGTATCCACGGACACTGAATTAATTGCTTACTATTAAAGGTGGGCTCTCATAGTAAGCATACTAGGTTGTGCAACTGTGGGGGCATGTTTCCACCTCCGTAGAGCACTTAAACATGCCCCCTGCACTCTCACACATTTCCTGTGCACGTCAAGGGTGTGGCAGTGCGCCCTCATAAATATTCATATGGCGCTGCTGCACCATCTGTAATGAGGATGCTCGGCGCAAGGCTAAAACCATCCTTGCACCGAGCTTCATGAACCCTGGGGTACGTGATCATATTAGAGAACACTTGTACAATATTTGTTGGAAAACTGATACCAATGCACTAGCGAGACACATTTTGGTTATAGATGTATCACATACATTTAAGGTCATGGTTGTAGAAAAAGTTTGGATAGGGAATAGAGGAGGTGCAATCAGAAACAGAGTTGAAAATAAGGAACTAGAGTGGATTATCAGAATGAGAGCAACGATGGGTAAGGGCCTGAATGATAAGCTCTCTGTTAAATCTGTGTTAGCTAATAGACCCCTTAAAAATAAATTTGTGTATATAGTATTCACATTATATATATATATATATATATATATATATATATATATATATATATATATAGTATGCATTTTTATGTATGTGTTTTATTTCTTTGTAGTATTTCTTTGCAGAACATTCTTGTAGTATTTTTGTATTATATTTATTGTATTATTTAATTGTATATACCTGTACTGATTCATATTTGATTGAAAAGATTTTATTGGGTGATTACTTATTAATTGCTGATAGTCTATGATTGGCTTGAATGGATTTAAATTACAGGAAATGCAATGAGTTTTTGTCTGATGAAGCAGCTTTGACTGTGAAAGCGCTCACACTTCTTTTACTACTGGAATAAATCTGTGTATGGTTTTATCAGCTGTGGTCTGGTCTATCTTGTTCTTTTTTACCTCAATTGTATTTTTGGGAGACCATATTGTCTGCATCACACTTTCATTTTTTATACTTATAGATTACAGTAACTAAAATTGTTAAATGTGAAATGTGTCATGCACACAACAACCCCTTAATGATAGTTCCAGTGATGGTCCCAGAGATTATGAGCCAGTGTCAGCATATGAGGTTGAGGCTGAGTTCCCATGATGATGAGATTTACTAGAAGCAGGGGAAGCTCTTGAAATAAACTGAACAGTAGTATTGTGGGAAGTAGACCTTGACCCAGAGGTCCTACCCCATGATGTTGAAATGTGACAAGGCCTAACTAACTGCCTTCTTCTTGGAGGAATCCATAGGAATACCTAAAGCACTTTCTTGAGACACAAATGGTGTTAGAACTACTCATTCACTATAATAGTAGACATTCTCTTGGCAGTGCCTAGTAGTGTCTCCAATGCAAGTCTGGTAAATCATTTTAGTGTGTGGAGAGAGGCAGGGATTGCTACCATGCCATGTGCAACTATACTGGGCATATGAGTATCATTATGGCATTCTTCCTATC
Organism: Protopterus annectens; assembly: GCF_019279795.1. NCBI lineage: Eukaryota > Metazoa > Chordata > Ceratodontiformes > Protopteridae > Protopterus > Protopterus annectens. The sequence continues at coordinate 152,688,867 of NC_056728.1, read as the reverse complement.
CTCCACCATTCCCACGTACTGGAGAATTTCCTCATGTTTACCCTAGCCTAATCAAACGAATCCCTACCTGACCGACCATCAGTAGCAGTAGCCTGGGCATGACCTATGCCATGACATTGCACATCTGCTGCTATGACAACAAGGCCTTTAATGCCTCTGTAACTAGTCATGAAAGATGTCTCTGCCTAACAACCTTGTATACAGGCTGTATAGCAAGCAATAGAACCTCAGACATTGCTGTATCTTCCTCCAGATGTTCAGCTCATTCATAAGAAAGAAGTGTTGAGCTGTTTGGAGATTCCCTGCCTTCTGATAATGGCATTTCCTCATGATGTCCAGTGTGTGTGAGCATGTGTCAGTAACTCTGGAATTTTCAATGATGAACAACAGATGAAGAATACGCTCAATTTATTGTACCTCTAGCGCTTTGGCAAACACCTTCAAGGAGTATAAAACATAACAAAATAAGCTCAATTTAAATACCATAGCAAACAAGACAATTAACCAATAAACATTAATTAATTATCCAATAAACATTAAAAAATCATTAAGAAATCAAATTAAAAGCCTCCAGTTACATTCTACATTAAGACCCTGAGGAAATAAAGTATTATATTTCAGAATTAAAATGCTTTCCTTATACTACAATTTTTTCTTATACAATTGATCAAAAAATACACCTTTATCAACTTGTTCCAAAATCGTGACTTGTAAACCACTAGGGTTAGAGTTATGAACCAACATGAAATGCTTAGCAACAGGGCAATCTTCTTTTTTATTTATAATGCTCCTGATGTGCTCCTGAAGTCTGATTTTAAATTTTCCCCTATATATACAAGTCCACAGGGTCACCTCAGTGCATAAACAATACCTTCAGTATTGCAATTATATATATTATTAACATAAAATGGATGACCGTTAATATAGTCAAAAGTTTGAACAACACAATGGTCACAAGACATGGTACCCTTTACATAAGTAGTCATGATTTTCTGCACACTAGTGGGATATCTAAAGCTATTGTGTACTAAAATATCTTTTAGATTTTTACCTCTCCTAAATTAAATACCTATAGAGGTCGAAATTAACTTAGCCAAATCAATAGATTTAAATAGAAAATTCTAGTAGTGTTTCACCAACTCAATCAAAACACTACTAAATACACCATAAGTAGAGACAAAATAAATTAATCTTTTCTCCTTATCAATGGTGTTTTTCTTATTTTCACCCACTATATTACTTCAGGTACCAACTCTACATTGTTCATTAACAACCTAATCAATTGCATTTTCAATCATATAAATATTATAACCCCTTGATCTAAACATGGTACTTACAGCATTAATTTCTTTATAAAAATCTATATCATTATTACATAATCGTCTTAGCCTCAAACACTCACCATAAGGTAAAGAAGCTATAGTGTGAACTGGATGACAGCTAGTACCCATCAAATACTGATTGCCATCGGGAAATTTTCTATATACAGAAGTCCGTAAGGTATTATTGTCCTCCAAAATTAGATGTAAATCCAGGAAAGTAATATGTCTACCCACCTGTATACCATCAAAAGACAGTCCAAATCTATTATTTTGCATTGCTTCAATAAACTGATCAACATTAGATATCCCACCTTTACAAATAAAAATAAGACCATCAATAAAACGAAAATACTTAACAACATACTTACTAAAGAAATTTATATGATATAGATTTTCCAACTCATACAATCCCATCATCAAATTGGCATACATGGGGTCAAAAGATGCCCCCATGGCAGTGCCTTTAATCTGTTTATATATTTGTTCATTAAACATAAAAAAAATATTATTTAAACAGAATTCCAATATTTCAACAATATAACATTATACCGGAATGTTACCCAAAAAATATTTCACTGCTTCTAGCCCAAAATGAAATTGAATACTAGCATAAAGACTAACAACGTCAACACTTATAAAAAATATATCTTCACTCCATTGTATTATAGACAGTTTATCTAAAAGATCAAAACTATCTCTAATATAACTAGATAGTTTTGTCACATATGGAAACAAGTATTCATGCAAAAATGTTCCAATATTTGATAAACAATACTTTTGGGCAGATATAATAGGCCTACCAGGTGGGTTGGCATCATTCTTGTGAATTTTTGGAAGACAATAAAGTAAAGCCAACTCACTATCATCTATACTAAATTTTTTATCATAATCATTCTGTGAAAAATATTTTAACCTAACTCCCTTATATATAAGGACATCAAATTCTTTTATTGCCTTATTATATTCATTTATATTGCTTTTCATATAAGATTCAATGTCATTCAAATGCAGCATACACATTTTATAATACTGTTCAACACTCATAACTACTATCTTACCACCTTTATCAGATGGTTTAATGACAAGTTGTTCATTCTTGGCTAATAAATGTAGTTGGTTCCACTCATTTTTACTTAAATTATACACTACTTCATTTTTATGTTGCATAAAATTATGAAAAGCAATTTCCACAGCATAATTTAACATTTGAGAAAAACATTTGATATGTTCATGCTGATATGGGGGAATAAAGTTACTTCTACATTTAATCTTATCAGTATTAAGCAAACTGTAAGTATTAATAATAGCTTCATGTTCAAAACATTCCTCGGGGTCAGATAAACATGAATAACAACTGTCTTCCAAACTATCTTGTTCCTCAAAACACTCATTACATTGCTTACTGGCAAAAAAATATATTAAATGAATCTTGCGACATAATCTAAAAATGTCACATTTAAGTTCATGTAACCGAGGCATCACTGTAGGTATATACTTCAAACCATAATTAAGAACTTTCAGCTGTTCACTAGATAATGACACACTGGATATATTGTGTACAATAGAAATATCATTCAATTCAGGAACATTTGTTTCATTCATTGTTACAGAAACTCTAAATTGATCATTTAACAATGAACTATTCAATATATTCTGTGTAAGAAAGATATCAGTCATATTAGTACCATTTACTTTTTTATTGATGTTGTTGTTAAAGTTTTGTCCCTCATGATTGTTGAAGTTGCCAGACTGAAATCACCCTCTTTTCTGGTCGTTTGGTTCTTCATGCAATTACTGATTCTCTCTCCGAAAATCTTTAACTAATTTAGAGGGATTCTGAACTGCTGGTAACACTGGAAACTGTTCCCCCTCTCCATCGCCATTAGAGGAGACGCCAGAAATGTCTGACGCAAATGATACACTCCTGGAAGAAGCCGGCAATTTCTTAAAGGGACCAGAACCCTTATTGTGATAGGGATGTGTTGGCTTGTGCCATAAATAAGCACGATTATTTTCATAGTCTTTTAAGTCCCTTTTAACTTTAGTGCACTTTTGGTCAATCAGTTCCCTCTCATGCTTCCCCAAACCAGTATTGATATCTGATAAATACTTATCAAATTGCATAGAAGAAAGCCGCTTAGATAAATCATTATAGGCAGTTCTAATTTCTTCCTTCAGTCTATTTTGTTTCACTTTATCTCGTTCCAAAAAGATAGAAATCCATTCCAAAGTGCAGCGGTGAGCTGCCAATAACCATTTTTTAGAAAACTGCACTTCCATTTCACTTTTAAAAGCTCTCAGTCCCCTGGGTGTAATATCCAAATCCACATATCTTTGTAAGCTTAATATATTGAAGTGAACGGCAGTTTCTTTATGCAATAAATGTTCCAACTTACTCATCAAGGCACTCGATTCACCTGAAGGACTGGAAGAAGATCCAGACTGTCCAACTGATGCAAATGGATCACTTTCTTGAGACACAGATGGTGTTAGAACTACTCATTCACCATAATAGTGGACATTCTCTTGGCAGTGCCTAGTAGTGTCTCCAATGTAAGTCCAGTAAATCATTTTAGTGTGTGGAGAGAGGCAGGGATTGCTACCATGCCATGTGCAACTATACTGGGCATATGAGTATCATTATGGCATTATTCCTGTCCTCAACCATTCCCACGTACTGGAGAATTTCCTCATGTTTATCCTAGCCTAATAAAAAGAATCTCCATCTGACCATCAGTGGCAGTAGCCTGGGCATGACCTATGCCATGGCATAGCACATCTGCTGCTATGACAACAAGGCCTTTAATGTCTCCGTAACTAGTCATGAAAGATGTCTCTGCCTAACAGCTTTGTATACAGGCTGTATAGCAGGCAATAGAACCTCAGACATTGTTGTATCTTCCTCCAGAGGTTCAGCTCATTCATAAGAAAGAGGTGTTGAGCTGTTTGGAGATTCCCTGTCTACTGGTAATGGCATTTCCTCATGATGTCCAGTGTGTGTGAGCATGTATCAGTAACTCTGGAATTTTCACCCTACATTTTTGGGACAAGGCCCTGCCAATATGAGAGTAATGGAGTCATTGTCAACAGCCATCCTGCTGTCAACCTCAGCCTGATGCTGTGTACCACAGTGTGTTATTGTTTGGAGTACTACACCTACGAAAAAATACATAATTACCGTATTGATGTCTCCTGTGCAATACAGTTGAGTTAGTAGTATCATTGCAGTTATGACTCCACATCTAACCATTTGCTGCTTGCTGGTGTGGGGCTACAGCTGATGTTGATTTAGAACCTGAAGAAGAAACATTTCACAGTTATATGTGACCATTTAACATATCAGGGTATACATGCCCAAATACTGAAAATGCCAGAAAACACTGACCTTCTGTACCACCTGTGTGTGGATGTTGAAGGGTTACCATAGTTCTAGTATCCATGCTAACTTGAACGAACCCAGTACCTTCATCCTCTGCATCATAGTCATCCTCTCATAGGGAAAGCATATACTTCTCACTGCGTGTTACACTTTGGATAGTGGAAGGTCTATCATCTTCTCACACTTGATTTTTACTCACTTTCTAGGACCCTGTGCATCATGTCTTCAGTTCTCACACTTGATCTTTACTCACTTTCTAGGACCCTGTGCATCATGTCTTCAGTTCTCTCACTTGATCTTTACTCACTTTCTAGGACCCTGTGCATCATGTCTTCAGTTCTCACACTTGATCTTTACTCACTTTCTAGGACCCTGTGCATCATGTCTTCAGTTCTCTCACTTGATCTTTACTCACTTTCTAGGACCCTGTGCATCATGTCTTCAGTTCTCACACTTGATCTTTACTCACTTTCTAGGACCCTGTGCATCATGTCTTCAGTTCTCTCACTTGATCTTTACTCACTTTCTAGGACCCTGTGCATCATGTCTTCAGTTCTCACACTTGATCTTTACTCACTTTCTAGGACCCTGTGCATCATGTCTTCAGTTCTCTCACTTGTTTCTTTCCCCTAAACTTTGCGGTAGTGCTAAGACTTTTTTTACGTTCCAGTGTATGGCTCAAAATCAAGCTAGTGTCTCCCAGAGGATCACCGATTAGAAATTCGGCATTCAGCTCTGCATTGGAATTCCCTCTAAACATCAGAGACAAATGTTAATGTATCAAGTACATTACTTCAGGCTGGCCAAATTATCAACAATATGTTCATATGCATTTACCCAGACTGTAAACGATCTTGAATACAGTACTGTTGCTTTCATTTTCACACTATATCTTATACTTAAGTTAATTCCTATTTTTCTCCTTTAATTTCTAGGCATAATCTTTATGATGTATTATTTTGTTACAATCTAAAATTATGTGTGAAAGAGGTCTTATTTGGGGGTCATTACACAAATCTAATCAAGAACAAACAAACAAATATCATAGTAAATGTTCAAGTAACCATGCAATGAAAAAATCACCCACCAAGTCAAGGCTTCCATTTTTACTACAGTATCTCAGAGCATACAATTCTCACTTTCTTTTCCTTACAGCTTATACCCTATCAGACTTACTTTGTCAACAGTTCTACGTATTAAAATGGAGTTAGCCAACGTGGTGTACTCTAGTACTTTGCTCTAATGAGAAGAAGTATTCATGTTGCAATGTTGCTCCTCCCTCCCTGAATATAATGAAGCATTATCGATGATTTTGCAGTAATAGTCTTCTTACTGTGTAAAATGGAATGAAGCAACTGGCACCTCATTAGCAGTGTCAGAATACTGATCTCTTTGGCAGTAAGGCAAAACAAAAAATTCACTCAGCCATTACCAATCCACTGTATATCCATTATTTCTGGATGCAGTGAAGGAGAGACTTGTTAAGTTGCTAAAATATGGTATTTCAAAATAAATGATGTAACAAAAGATTGGTATCACATGATGGCAATACTAATTCCTATCCTCTCTTCCTCTTTGTGTGAGTGTGGCATTTTTCTGGTGAATTTCTAAGCAACACAATTACCAACAATAAATCAGATCTCCAGATATCTAAATGAAGCATGTTAGTCGGTATCATATTTCTGTCCCAATCATGCTATTTAGTCAAATAAATGAAATGATACAATGTTTAAAGTACAAGTTAAAGGAAAATCAAAATGTACAATGTAAAATGTCAGTTATTGTGATGGGTATACATTTATGTAGGCGCCATCTTGTATTTCTAGATTTGTGTCATTCAGTCTTAAATACTGTGTGAACCTAAGTAGGGCACGTAACCTATCCAATGCTACTGTGTCTCTCCAGAATAGAGATATCTGAGCTTGGTATGCTGTACCTAGTTAACAAAACATGTATTAAAGCTGTTATTTCTGGCAAGTGAATGTTCATGGTTGTGGCTTGTTACTGTGCTTTGAAATAAGGACAGGCTGAAGGGCTGAAATGAGCAAAAGGAACAACATGGAGAAATTTTTTTATAGGACATGAAGAAATGTACTGCAAACTATTTTCTTGCTTGAAAAAGTAATCAAAATTTACAACTGTTTTTTTTTGTTCATTTATGCATGTATGTACAGATTTATATATATATTTACATGTTTGTTTATTTATTTGCTAAATAGTGTAGATGACTGAAGCTCTGACGTATTAATGAGCTGCTTCCTGTGCCAAGGGTGCAGGGTTTGAATCTTTCTACCCTTTACTTACCTATTGTGTGATCTTGACCAAGTCACTTAACCAGTGTTGTTGGGCAACTGGGAATTTGAGCTAGGCTCCTTGATGGTCTGCTGGACCGCATGCCTAGTAACTACCTATGAAGCAATAGTTATGTGGGCTGGTTCTAGGACCCTTTTCAGCCACACTCTGGGCCAATCAATAGGCGACTCATACGTGATACAGACATTATGTACCTCTATTGTTCGGACTGTTTCAAGTGAAAGCACATGTACAATGAAACAATGCCTAAGTAATGATATGAAGACACACTGCAGGTAGAGGTAATGCATACTATGACTGATCAGTATGTTCAATTCAAAAGGAAGCAGGTAAAGACAGCAAGGTATGCTGCAAGTAATAATGCAACAATAATAATGTATACCCACAAAACAGTATTGTCAGCAATTAAATGCTTCCAACGTTATCTGTAAAATAGAACTTTTTAGATTATCAAGTGAATTTCTAACCTGTGTACACCCCAAAAAAGACATAATTATCCAAGGCAATGTACATGCACTACTCCATCACACAATACTATATGTGGCTCTTCTGCAGGTTATGAAGACTGTATCAGGTAGAATTGAGGTGATTTGTATTGGTTCCTCTGAATATAGAGGATAAATGATTACACTAACTTGATATTATTTTGGGAAATAACTTGAAAAATATTGTTTTGTAACTCTCACATGAATGATCTGTGCATTTCTACCACCGCATTTATTCATCCTTGGACCTTTTTCTGCCTGAAACTGGGCTAAAGGGACAAGAGTAGCATACATATGAACTATTTAGTGAAGCCATTCAACCAGCATTTTTTTATTAAGAGAAAACTGAAGCACCATGAGAAAACCCATGCAAACATCAGGCAAGGAGTGAACATACAAACTGCACTAAGATAGTGCCCTGAAGCGAGGAATGAACCTTGGAACTGTGAGACAGAGCTCTTACCATTGAATTACTATACTGTTGCCCATATGAATGCTACTAGGGAACCAAAGCTTTAAGATGCGGTTAAAGAAAAATTAGTAAAATACTAAATGAATAAGAAACAATTTCTGTCAAAGGTAAAAGACTATATTTATCATACACACCTTCTCCTGCCTTTATAAATATGGCTGTTCCATACATTGTGTAACCAGTGACAACTGCAACAAGTAAAAGTCTCAGTGGAGGAAATTCTGGGCAATGCAAACTCAGTTCAAAGCAATATTGTTTTCACAGGAAGAAACGTTTAATGGGTAGAAAGGCACTGTTCAATGTGTATTATAAGCCTAATGGCCAAAGATCTCGAGAAAATCAAACAACTGCAGCTTAAAATTCATCCAGCAGAGCATAACCTTCTAACAGCAGACAGGCATGGATTCGGGTCAGGGCACAGTATCAAAATGTCCTTAGACTAGTAAACTATACTGCAACTAATTGTGAGAAAGCACCTTGATTTTTTCAGATTTCTCAAAGACTTCCAGCCTAGTTGACCACAATCTGCTACTACAGAGAATGGAACTTGACAGCTGTGGTAAACATCTCCTGCAGTGGCTAAAAAGTTATCTGTCAGAGAGCTTTCAAATTACCACCTGGAAATGGACATCCCCACCAATTATTTTTATTCATTTATTTATTTACATTTGTTTACTGGGAAAGTCCTACTTGGCTAGAAGCCTATTTTCAGTGGAGGCCCGGGGAGAAAAGCTCCACAGAAGTATAAGCAAAATACAGTAATTAGATAGTACAATAGTATACATACTGTAAGATGCAGAATCTACATCATCTGGTTAGTCTATACAAAGTAGTACTCAATACAGTTTTCAGGTTCAGAAAGAAAAACACAAGCATTTCAGTGAAGATCACTGCAAGAATAATAAAATTAGTACTGTGTACATATTAAATAATATTTATGAACAAATGAGATGTCATTTATGTGTGTGTGTGTGTGTGTGTGTGTGTGTGTGTGTGTGTGTGTGTGTGTGTGTGTGTATATATGTGTATATATATATATATATATATATATATATATATATATATATATATGGATTCACTTTATAACCTCGAATTACTGAAATGTCGAATTTCAGTATCTCGAGACTATAAAACCAAATCCACAAAACACCGACACAAAAAAAACGCAAAAGTCAAAACACCGAAAAAAACGCACACACATTACTACACATACACCACAACACCCACATCACAACAAAAACAAACAAAACTACATACATACACAACTCATACACACATAAGCAGGGGGGCAAGCCCCCCTGACCCCCCTACTTATATATACTAACTTCGAGATCACACAAACACAAAACAGAAGCCGACTCACACACGCACATTCTCCGACCCCTCACACACACATCAAACACATCAGCACACTCACAAACACTCTAACTCCCACTCACAACCCTTAGAAAACACTTACCTGACATAACACCTACATCCACACATGGCACCGCGCACCATCAAAACACAATCCCAGACATTATGCAGCGTAAGGTCATAACCGCAAATTTGACATATATTCGAATTCGCGATTATGAGCTTCCGCTATTTTTAACATTCGGCTTTATAGCCTCGAGATACTGAATTTCGACATTTCAGTAATTCGAGGTTATAAAGTGAATCTATATATATATATATATTTTTTTATGAGCAGTATTAACACCAAGGAGAGGGAGAAAATGAGATAAGGAGTGAACAGTGTATTGAGAGAGTTATGATATCTTCTCAGTCAGGTTTGGTGCAGGAGCAATGCCAGTTCTTGGATAGATGTTCAAATAGTAGTTGTTTGAAACTGGTAGATTCCGGTGTGTTTGGAGGGTGTGGAGTAGAGAGTTCCATAATTTGGCTATCTGATTTGAGAATAGGGCTTCACTGTGAGTGTTGTTAGCTTTGTTTACTGTGAGCAAATTTCTGTCTGCACATCTTAGACTTCGTGGGCATGAGTAGGGAACAACAAGTTCTTTGAGGGCTGGGCAGTTGTCAGGATGGAAGATGATATTGTGTGTGAAGTTAAGTTGGGAGAGATGGAGAAGGTTAGTTAACTCGAGACAATTTAATTTATGTAGAGCAATATAATGGTGGGTTTGGTGGAGAAGGTTGGCTGCGAAGGAGGCTATTTTGTTGTAGCAAGTTTACAATTTGGTTAAGTCTGATTTTTTAAGTTGGTAAAGATGGGGAAAGCACATAAGATTCTAGAGAGGAGGAAGGTTCTGGATATGGCTAGTCTGGTATTGTCAGTGAGGAATGGCTTGCTTCTGTACAGTGAGCCAAGTTAAACGTGAACTTTCTTAATTGTGATGGCTATGTGTTGGTCAAATCTGAGTTTGTTGTTGATAGTAATGCCAATGAGTTTTGTATGCTCAACTGGTTGGATAACTGTGTTGTTTGCTGAGAGAATGGTGAAAGGAGGGGTGGTAGGTGATAGTTTGCTACTGGTAAATAGCATTAACTGTGCCTTTTTGGGACTGACAATTAGTTGTGATTTACTTAGATATGTTTCAATAACATTAAAAACTTGTTGGACTACTATTTGGAGGTCTGGTGATGTATCTGGAATTATGATATCAAAGCTAGTAATTCACAAAGATGCCATTCTTGACCCACTAGCCTTCACTGTTTTCACAAACTCTACCTATAATAACACAAATGGTACACAAATTCTTCACAAGGTGGAGTCCATTTTCAGAGGGAACATGGGAATAAAAGTTTCCAGATACATAACAGACACATGTCTACCAGCACAGAGTATTATGGATATGAGTTGTTAATGTATAACTTCCTATAATGCAGAGTTTGATTTTCCCAGCATCCATTTGTCTGTTTTGAACAAGACAATTAAACTTACACTGCTCCAGGGTTGCCACTGAAAAGAGACACAACTTGTACCCAGTGGCCACAAGCCTAGTTGAAGAAGAGTACAGTACAACCAGCGAAAGAACTCACATACTAACATCAGGAACTGTGTGCACAGATATGCAGCGGTGATGTTCATACATCTACATAACATTTCACACCAACCTACAAAGAATCATGCAAAGTTATTTCTGTGCTCACTTAATTATTTAAATAAGAAAGATTCTCAACTATTATTTGAGATTTCCTGGGTAGTTGTTTTTCATAGCAAGAATAGTTTCTATCTGTGAGAGCAATTCTAGGCAAAGTATTGGAATCAAGTTAGTAGGTAACAGGACATTTTCTGTTGGGTTTATTGGTTGGTTTCACATGGCTGAATTGCATTTCAGCTGCAAAGCCACATGGCTGTAACAAATTCACTGTGGGCACAGAGAAGCATGCATTACCATGCCTACAACTGAAATAACCATGCATGGTGGTGGTGACGGGGGGTGGGGTGGGGGGGGGGGTCAATGTCCATGGATCCAAGAAACTTATGAATAGCAGGCAGCATCTCAAGCTCATGCAGTGGGATGCGTGTGGCGCATGTCACTGCTTGATAAATTTAAATGTTCAACAGACAATGTCTTTCTTATTGTGTTAGGGAAGGTGATGAAAGTTGTATTTAGTCTACAGTACTTGCCTATGAGACTGTATCCTATAGAAGTGTGCAACAGAATGGAGGCAATCTTGTGCATTGCACTTGTGCTCCTGAGTGTGTTTTAGATGGACTCCCGAGACACACTGGCTCTGCTATGTGGAGTAAGAGGCAATCTCCCGAGCAGGAACTCTCTGGGCATCGATCAAATTTTATTCTTCTGCAGCATAGCGATAGGCACATGAGCATATACAGTATGTCACCCTAGTAAAACTTTCTGCTGCTGGTATCAGACCTCCATCTGATTTTTCATCCGTAGATGGTCCAGATAAGAGAGGTCATACGCAGTTTAGTCCTCCCCTCCAGCAGTTGGTTATTTCAGCTGTGGGCACACAATTTTCTTTTTTTCATTCTTTGGATTTCACAGGTTTATATTTTATTTTGGTGGTATATGTATTTTTATGTGGGGTTGATTCCTTTCAGGTTGGAGACTGTTAAATAGCTATTGCTATAACATTCTATAAGAATAAGGTGACATTTTTATATTTATTTGGCATTTATTTCCAAAATACATTTTATGGTATTTCTGCTTGTTTTGTGCTTTGAGTTTGGGAAGGATTAGTGTTGTGTTCTAGTTATATTTCAACTTTTTTATAGAGGGCTGATGCAGCCAAAGTTTCACTGCCATGCTTTATTTTATATGGATAGTAGTATTTAATGCAAATCAGCATTATGTAGTTTTGAGGAGGACAGGTGCTTTTGTGAGGTTATTGTGCTGTGCACTGTTACACAGCTAGTTTCAGACTGCAGAGAGATGCTCTTTTCTCAGTTCTGATAAGTAAATTAGTTACATTTAAGCCGTTACATGGATAAACTAGTGATATTTATGATAAGTCTAATGTTCAAACAACTTATTGTCATGGAAAGAATGTAGATAGAATATTTAAGGTATTTGTTCATATTCTATCAATTTATCTGGGTGAGGATCTGTCTTCCAGCTCTCAGGGCATCCAGCACAGTTCTTAAGTGGCTCATAAAACCTTGCTAGGAAATGCATTTTAATCTTGTCCATTCTTAGGTGCCCTGTCAGTGCATGACTGTGCAAATCTCATCACTAGTTTTCTGAAACATTTGAGCATTAGTAGTTGACAGATTACTTACTGTCTACCCTTATTTACTCTATACAATAAATCATTTAGCAACTGGAAGTATGGGTAAAAAGTGGAAACACTATGTTCAGCCTCTTCCCCTGCAGCTATATTTTTAGTTGTCCTGCTCAAAGTCTCATCGTCCCATTGTGCCTTTTAAAAGTTTATCCAGCTTGCCCAAAGGTCAGTCATCTCTGGTGTCTCCGGTGTCTCCTCATAGTTAATCTGTTATTACCTCCTTCACTACTAATACAGACACTGTGGTCTCAATCTATAACTCCTATAACTACTGAGAAAGACAACACATGCTAACATTCTTTAGCATCAGTTACCATTTCTACTTTAACAATTTTCTTTGTGCCTTTTCTTTATGAACCTGCTTAACACCCCTTCTTCTATTTAAAAATCCCATATTTTGGCTCAGTGGGAATATCATTGCAGCTTTGTTCAATATTACTTGAATCTCATTATGTTCTACCTCCTCCTTTTCAGGTTGTTCTTCATATTTCCTAATGTGGATGAGCACTATCTTCTCAGTTTTTTTTTTCTTTTTTAGGTCGCTTTCTCTCTGCAAAGAGTATCTAGGAAAAATATTTGCAATTTTACCTTTTCTTTGTTTACAGATACCTGTTGCCTAGAGTCTCTCTTTATTTATATTTTCTGTCTTATATTGAAAGAAATGGTGTTAGAGCTCTGACCAGGTACTGTTTCTTTCTATTTCTTATATATATATATTTTTAATTTCTGTATCTTATTAATAAGCTTTTCCTTCTCAACATTCACCCTTAGTTCTAGAATTCGCCCTCTTTTGAAGCTTTCTATTTTAGTTTGCCTGAAAGTTTAGAATTCTGTGCAGGTTGTGCCTTTTCCATGTTGCTCTGCCATAGGCATATGCTAAGATATCTCTTTAAATGGTTATATTCTTCATGTTCATCCGCTTCTCCTCCTGTCTCTTTCTCTGCATCTTTATAAAGCCCTAAAGGCACAAAAAGTTGTCTAACAATATTAATTGATCTTTGTTGGATTCATACACTGCTATGAATCTGTCTTGTAATTCTGTCCCCTTTTTATAAATAAAGAACACTAAATTTACTGATATTATTGACAAATAAATCACAGTTCAATAATCCAAATAAACTACATAAACTTTCAAACATCTTGATCAGATGCTGTTTGAGTAAAAGCAATGCATGAAAACTTAAGCAATTTTTTTATGTTTGTGATTACATTGTATCAGTATGTTTGATCTTCTAAAGGTCTTCATGCATTGTTATATCAACTCCACAGGCAAACAAAGGCACAAAACAAACAAACTAAATAAGCAGAAACCAGGACTAGCTGTACAGGCTAAAACACACACTCTTTTACTTTGTTTTCGGAAAATCCAGTGACTCTCCTTCCTCAGACAACAATGAATGCTTGCCATTTCCAATAAATAGCACACCTTAGTACGTGAATTAAACAATCAAATAATTAGGAACCATTAAGTAGTTCCTTTAAAGGCAAAACAGATTGAAATAATTATTATAATGATTAATACAAATTAATAACTTTAAAAATACAACACAACCCATATAGCAAAAACATCAATGCTATAAAAAAGTAAAATGAAACTTAAAGCTTAAAATACACTAAAGACACCAACACTAAAATTCTACTAAAAGGCATAAAATGCATCAGAATGTAGAACATCAAATTAGCTTAAGCTAAATCATTTAAATACTAGGCAATATTTGTATATTAGCAATATATGAAAATATACCTACTAACATATTTTCCTACCTTTTCAAAGCCAGCTTCTTAAGACAACATTTAATGGACACGGTCTCATTGAGACCAGGCAATAAATATGATGCAGTCAAAATCTGCCATCTCAATTCTTCGATTTTGAGGTTAATCTGCCAAGGGCCACCCCTATCATCCTTATGAATCTGGGTTAGAACCGAAAATTTAAAAGAATGGCCAGGATGAACATTAATGTGACTAGCTAAGGCATTCGTAAGGTCAGATTTAGTAATCGCGTAACAGTGCTCATATATGCGTTGTTTGAGCTTTCGCTCAGTTTTGCTAATATAAAAGGCATTACAGTCCTGGCATAGAGCACAATAAACTATTCCCATGGAATCACAGGAAAAATGACCCTGAATTTTAAACTGAACCCCCCAATGCTAAACTGATAGGCTAGGTTCAAATGCTTACATTGATGACAACACCCACGCCTTACCATTCCTTTGGGCCTGCAACTCTTACTTTTATTAGTATAATACAGTAAAGATTTCAGATTCAACCCACGTCTAAAAGTAATGGTGGGTTGATCACCTAAAATCTTAGCTAAAAGAGGGTCTTCCATTAGTAAAACCCAATTCTTTGCCAAAGTAGCCCTAATAAAGGAATGGTCAAGGTCCTTGATGACATCCTGTGGTCCTTTCCAAAGAAAGAACATGTCGTCCTGGTACCTAGTGTACCAGGCGACATTTTGCTTAAAGAGGGGGTCATCAAATAACTTGGTGGTCTCCCATTTGGCCATGATGCAATTGGCAAAACTGCCACCACAAGGGGAGCCCATTGCTACCCCTGATTTCTGAACAAAAAATTCCCCTTCAAACATCATAAAGTTATTGGTAAGAACCAATTCAAGAAGAGTTTCAACCACATAAATAGTGTTGTTGTTAACATTTCTAGCATACAGGAAATCTCTAACCCACTCCAAGCCTAAATTGTGAGGGATCACTGTATAGAGATCCCTCACGTCAACAGTCAAAAAGATGTAATCATCTCTAAACTGAAAATTACTGAAGGCTCTTAAATAGCCCCACGAATCCTTACAAATCTGACCTTCTTTTTCAATCAGGGGCTTGAGAATACCATCTATGTATTTAGCACATCCGTACTTGATGAACCCTCGCCCATCTACAATTGGTCTAAAAGGGGGGTCGGAGAGGCGCTTGTGGATCTTAGGAATCCCAAAAAAGGAGGCTATTCTAGGAGCTGGCATGGAAAGAAATGCAAATAAGTCAACATCAATAGCAGCTTCTATACTACACTAGGTACCAGGACGACATGTTCTTTCTTTGGAAAGGACCACAGGATGTCATCAAGGATTTTATTGTGTCTATTTCTAGCTTAACTGACTTTTTGGAATTTACGTACAGTATTGGGCTGGATTCTATCAACTTTCTTGACATTCTTATCCAAAAAGATTATGTCAACAAAAAGTTTAAAAGTTGTATTTTTAGGAAACCCACCTACTCCAATGCCTTTTTACACTTTTCAAGTTGCCATCCTTACCATCAAAAGAGGGGGGTTGTGAAGGGGCAGCTTGTTAGGGCGGCAAGGATGGTTTCTGAGGAAGCTGACTTTTTGAATGAATGTAAATTGCTGCAAGGAATGTTTATTAAGAGGGGATACCCCTTGTCACTTGTTCAATCTCTAGAGATGGAGGTCATTAATAAACGGCAAAGTGGGTTTTACAAACCCTTATTGTTAGCCGTCTCACTTGAAGTGCCTGAACCGGATGAATTAGGTTGCCCACTTGAGGTTTTAAGAAACAAAAATCAAGAGGAAAATCCTATTAGGTGTTTTTGTACCTACAACCTTGACCATTCCTTTATTAGGGCTACTTTGGCAAAGAATTGGGTTTTACTAATGGAAGACTCTCTTTTAGCTAAGATTTTAGGTGATCAACCCACCATTACTTTTAGACGTGGGTTGAATCTGAAATCTTTACTGCATTATACTAATAAAGGTAAGAGTTGCAGGCCCAAAGGATTGGTAAGGTGTGGGTGTTGTCATCAATGTAAGCATTTGAACCTAGCCTATCAGTTTAGCATTAGGGGGGGTTCAGTTTAAAATTCAGGGTCATTTTTCCTGTGATTCCATGGGAATAGTTTATTGTGCTCTATGCCAGGACTGTAATGCCTTTTATATTAGCAAAACTGAGCGAAAGCTCAAACAACGCGTATATGAGCACTGTTACGCGATTACTAAATCTGACCTTACGAATGCCTCAGCTAGGCACATTAATGTTCATCCTGGCCATTCTTTTAAATTTTCGGTTCTAACCCAGATTCATAAGGATGATAGGGGTGGCGCTTGGCAGATTAACCTCGAAATCAAAGAATTGAGATGGCAGATTTTGACTGCATCATATTTATTGCCTGGTCTCAATGAGACCATGTCCATTAAATGTTGTCTTAAGAAGCTGGCTTTGAAAAGGTAGGAAAATATGTTAGTAGGTATATTTTCATATATTGCTAATATACAAATATTGCCTAGCATTTAAATGATTTAGCTTAAGCTAATTTGATATTCTACATTCTGATGCATTTTATGCCTTTTAGTAGAATTTTAGTGTTGGTGTCTTTAGTGTATTTTAAGATTTAAGTTTCATTTTACTTTTTTATAGCATTGATGTTTTTGCTATATGGGTTGTGTTGTATTTTTAAAGTTATTAATTTGTATTAATCATTATAATAACTATTTCAATCTGTTTTGCCTTTAAAGGAACTACTTAATGGTTCCTAATTATTTGATTGTTTAATTCACGTACTAAGGTGTGCTATTTATTGGAAATGGCAAGCATTCATTGTTGTCTGAGGAAGGAGAGTCACTGGATTTTCCGAAAGCGCTAACAAAATAAAAGAGTGTGTGTTTTATCCTGTACAGCTAGTCCTGGTTTCTGCTTATTTAGTTTTCATGCATTGTTATGTTTGGCTTTTGAGCTTCATTTCAAGTCATACCGCTCAACTTCTTAGTGCAAGAAATCTGGACAAAGCCTATGGAGGGACCAATTTTAAATTTTGCACTTATAAACTTAGAACATTGCTAGAATAATAGGATTTGTGTTAGTATGAATTTTATGAAGGCTATGAAGTCTGACAAGTAAAAGTTAATCATTATTTAGTGACTCCAAGCATCAGTGACTTGCCAGAAACCCTCAAAGTTTATGAAGGACAGACCAAAAATATGAGGCAAAAATCTGGACAGTTGAAATGTGTGATCCATGTTATTCACTTGCTGGTTCCCTTCCCACACTGGTAATATGGCCGATCAAAAACAGTACCTTCGTTCTCTTCGCTACACCATTCTGTGCCATCATGTCACATGTTAAAGTGGAAGCTACAGCAACAGGATCCAACTACCTTTCCAGACTTAGGATGCACTATTCATTACTCCCGTAGAAATACAGTCTCCAAGAGTGCATACTACTCCAGCTGTTTATGTAGTAAGAGTTTTGTTTTATATACATACTGCACCTTCATAAATGTGACCATGGTACCTGAACCTAGTAGTCCCTACAACTCCTTCTCATCAGTTAAAACATCATGCAGTAACACAGTAGAAGAAGGTTGACACAACTCTTCTAGCAAACAGTTCTTGGCATTTCAAAGTAATAATACCATTTGTAGCATGCTTTTCAATGGGTATAGTTTTTACAGGTCTAACAGTTCTACTATTACTAATACAAAGTGTAATTATATAACTCTTTTTTCCACATTTAAAGCAGATTTTGTCTTCAGTTGATATTTCTGTTTATTACCAGAATTTGACACAGGCTTCACCATATCTCTGGACTGTTCAGCTTTAAAGTTTCAGTGCATAACAATCTCTTTAACAGTACAATATTTTCAGCATCATTATGCCCAGTTTAAAACACCTACTTTTGTAAAGAAACATGCAACACTCTTGTACTGATTGCATTTGTATCATTTTACTTGTAGTATGTTGATCCTCAAAGCTGATCCCTAATTTAAATCTATGTTTTGAATAACTAAGATCTTATTGTTTTGCTAGGAGAAAGTATCCACTTGTGAAACTTGTAAGCTTGTCTACCATAAATAATATTGTCTGTTGCTAGAAATGCCTTTTTTGTTTTTTCAAAGTCTTGAGATTAAGCCCCTTTGACAAACATATGCACTTTGAAAGAGCCCCCGGTTAGCTAGTCTAAGATGATTTTATCCCAGTCACTATAGGTTCATCCCTCCCTCGCTGTGGCATTACCACTCAAGGCCTACAAGGTATTTCTTCAGCTCTTCTTCCCTGGTTAGTTGCTCATTGATGCAAATGTCATTGGCAATGGCATGGATCTGGCAACAAGCAGCACCATTTCCTCATCTGCAGTAACAGCAGCAGTTGTCTGTAGCATTGTTCTGAGGTCTTCATTTTGGTGAAAGGACGAACACAGCTGCATTCCACACGAAAGCTACAAGCACACATCATAGCACTGTTTCATTTTTGGTGAGATGGATTTGCTCTACATGTTCTGGTCACAATCCATACTAAAATGATGGTGCATTCCAAGGTGGGGAAACTGTTCAGATGAGGGACATTTTTACAGGCAGTGAAATGTATATACCCATGATTTCTGGCATCCAAAAATTTATCAAGATATGCCTACATTTTCAACCACCGTGGAATATAAAAAGGCATCAGACACCACAGTCTATAACATAAGGTGCTTTACTGCAAAAAAAAAAAAAAAAAAAAAAATTAACATGCAGGTTTTACTCAAACAACCATATGAAATGACAAATAAATACCTTTAAGTATAGCCCCCTTCAAGAGGGACACGGTCTCTCTCAGCAAATTTCTTTGAGCTTCACAGCAACTTCTATTCTAGCTTTCATTGGGGAAGAAAGATATCCAGATTCCTACTGGTACCCTCCTGGAGGTACCTCTTTACTCTGTAGTGCTTCATCCAGAACCACTATTCTGGAAAGAAACTCTTCCTCCAGGAGGAGCCAAAGGCTCTGACCTAGATGAATTCAGCCGTCCTTTTTTTATATCACAGATTGGCCTAATGAACTAATAAACCCTTGAGAACCTACTCTAACTCATACAGTTTATAAAACATTTGCACAGCAGTTTTATATACAATATTTACAATGACAATAGGTTTATTTCTTTATATCTCGTAATTTTGACGTGATATTCACTAAGAAGTACCACGTTCTGCTAGAATGTATATATACTTATATAAGAATATATGACATTTTATCATATACTCAAATAATTGAAACTCAAAGGATCAAGCAAAAATGTTCAATCACGTCATTGAAAAAAAAATAATCCCCCAGATTCACTAATCTTCTGTGCAGGGCTAGCTTAGTTCTGCACGGAAGTGCCCATTTAGGAGCAGGATGGCAGCGCACCATCCATATTAACAAGGCGCTCTGCCTGAGTTCCTAGATTTACATGGAGCGTGTATGAGTTCAGGGGCATGTCTGAGAGCAGAACTCTCAGAATAAGCATGCCCCTGCAATGCAGAACAACAGAAGGTGTTAAGAAATGAGCGAGATCGCTCATAGGTGTCCTCATATCCCCACCAACAGTCCCCCATGTGTACAACAGCAACAGTACATATAAATGAAAAAAAAGAAACCCTTTTATTTATTTTTTTAAAATCCGAGTACAGCAAATGAAATATTAAGCAATGACAGCTCAGCTTAGTTGGGGTAAGCAATTTGTAGGCCGGCTAACTGAATCTGCCCAGTGGTATGACCCTTTAAGCAATGCCAACATTAGGTAAGCAGGTGTGCCCATAGCTTAGCCTTTTCAAAACCATCCAGTCATGGGAAATTGCAGGAAATCAGGTGTATTTAAACCCCACAGGTGCCAATAATCCCCATAACTGGTTGCAGCTCCCTACTGTAGGCAGAATGGCTGGAGTTGGGGAAGGCACTAGATTTAGAGCGCAGTGCTGGGGCACCCAGGAGTCCAGATTCATGGTATGGCTCCTGGTAAAACACCATGAGGAGAGACTACTGCAGGGCCAGTACCAGGGCTCTCAGTATAAAGTGGAGGCCTGGGACAGTCTTGCCCATGACCTCACCAGTGCGACTGGTATCCCCTGGACTGGTGAGCAGGTCAGGCATCCCCATGCTGACCTGAAGCAGCAGAGGGGTGATTTCTTGGACCAGTGGATCCAAGATGCCCCAGCGCTAAGTACCCAGTCTACTACGTAGATAATGATTGCTTAGCTTGTGTATACTATGGATAGGTAATGGCTATATATCACTGTATTTCTCTGACAGCTGCAGATGAGCGGACTGTGAACCAGCAAGCCCATGCTGTTAGGCTGCAAAGGCTGCGTCGCGAGGCAGGTTAGTAATATTCCTGCATGTACTGTCAAAACAAATAAATATAACAGTTCTGGAAAGTGTTGTACCAGTATAAAATGTATTGTGTATGGGATGTACCGAATAAACCAGACAATATGGCAGGAAGACTGTCATATAGGTTGCATGGAAATAAAGGGGTAATATCTCGTGTATAGAAGTATAACCCCTGGAGTGTTTGTGTACATCCTCCTTACATATGTTGTTGTAGTGTTGCATTCTATAAATAGTACTGTTGTATTAAGCAGTGTTACCCACACTGTTGAATGCAGGTAAAATGTATAGGAAGGTCAGTATAACAATGTTGGAAGTCCCAATATGTCAGTCATATAAAATAACTGAGGGGGACTTAGACAGAAACCATTGAAATGCTTCACACCAATTCCCTGATAGCCCAGTGTACTGTGATGTCAACTGTAATATTTTTACCAAACACAGCAGAGGTTTGAATCCCGGGAGTGGTAGAAAGTTGTAAGGCATAATCATACCCCACAACTGTACAGAGTTTGCAAGAATGTTCAGATAGAAAGCTGTATGCATAATTAGACCCAACAACTGTACAGACTTTGCTAGAATGTTCAGATAGTAAGCTGTATGCATAGTCATACCGCTCAAATGTTCTGATCTGTCCAGCATGTCCAGATAAATGGCCCAGATCTGCTGCCGGTAACCTTTTCCATTGACATATCAGTGTGATGATCCAAGAAATGTAGGCAGCTTATACTGACATATAAAGGATAGTCAGACCTGAACATAAAAAGAGAATGTATATGGAAACAAACCTGTCATTGTGGCATCTCACCCAAAGTGTATGACAACAATTCTCAATATATGTCACATTAACACCTGCATCCTGCCATGCCTTGACTAGAGTGTGTGCAATAACAGATTGCTAAGTATGTGTATAACATCAACATGGAATCTGGGAGTATGTGTAGAAATTGTCAGGTAGTGTTAACAATGATTTTCTCAACAGCTATAACAGGTAAGAGGTGTAGACTGTAGGTACAACACAGTTCAGTTATGTACTTGTCTACAAGCATGGAATCTGGGAGTATGTATAGAAATTGTCAGTAGTGTTAACAATGATTTACTCCACAGCTATACCAGGTAAGAGGTGTAGACTATACGTAAGACACAGTCCACGTACATACTAATCTACAAACATACCATTGTACAAAGTAAGGCCATTGCGTAGTGTAATAATACACATAAGGGACAGATCACTGCAGTGACTAAGAAAGTTGTGAAAACTACAGGGATATATTAGTTGTTAATTGACCTCTCTCTCTCACCCCCAACATATGTGCAACAATAACCTAATTGCACACCTCAATGAGTACGTGTACACTCCAAACTTTTGTTGGGACATATGTCATATTGGTTCATAAATATTCACATTTGGTTCTATGCATGTGCCGTGTTAAAATACTCCCATATTGGTGGCCTGTTGCCATCAATGAAACCTGCATGCTATTGTAATGGCCACTCTTGTCCCATATATGCATGTGTTCTGCTCGCAATGCAACTGTTGCAAATCTGGTGTCTTGGATTAATGGAAATACCTATGCAGGCTGTTATAACTAATCTTGAATGCTGTTGACTATTACTAACTGATATCTTTCGTAAACCTGCAATGCCATAGCTCATATGGGAAGGCCAGTCCCAGCGGACCCACCTGTCCCCCCTCAGCTGGCCATGGCACCTGGCACCAGCACATCTGGGGCCCAGCCTGGGACCTCCTCCTCTGTTGGCCCTGCACCACCTTTGGGTGGAATCATGGCAGGGGATGGGGTTCGGCCCCCCCTGGGAGCGGGGGCAGAGAGATACCTGTCACCCACCATTAGGTCCTGGCCGTGGTGCATAGGGAGCTCGCCAAGGAGATTCAAGACCAGCTACGTCAGCTTGAGGGCCACATGGCACAATTAGGGGGTGAGCCTGCCCCTCCTACCCAGCCCCCAGCACAGCCACCTTTAGGGCCGTGAAGGTGCAGTGGTGACTGCCCATGGGTGGGAACCTCAGTCCCACTGTTTCCATCTGGGTGCTCATGGGCTTGCGACTTCCAAACAACCCTCCCCATCCAAGGTGTTTACCCCCCACATGTGTCATATACTGTCCCTGTATGCATCTTGTTTGTCTTGTCTGTAAACCTACCCAACCTACCTCCCTAAATATACCTACTAACCCTCCCCAACATCCCACTCTCACCTGAAAAAAAAAAAAGAAAAAGGGCAATCTGTTCCCACAAAAAAATCTCACCCCATACATAGCTGTCCATTTCACACACACATATAATCCAGTCTAATTGGCATCACAACAAATTATTGCTGTCCTCACCCTTACCCAGGGGTTGGAGTGTCCAAATTTACTTCCAAATTCAGTGTATATGCACAGCTGTTGCTGTAGAAGAAATGGGCAGCTATGGACCTTCCCTACACCCTTCCTGCACATTCCTGGCTATTTTCCCTACTGTCTTTCCCTCTTTGTGCCCCTTTTTTCACCACTTCCCAATCAACCCCTTTTTCTTTTCTTTTAAATAAATTAGCATGGGGATAAGTGGGAGTAAGGACTTTTAAGCAGCAGTAAGTGGGTTTAAGCCTGTTTGCATGGGGGTAAGCAATGCCTACACACGTTAAACAATTTAGAAGGTAACTGAGTGTAAGAAACTGTAACCGGAAGTTAGCAGTACTTACCTCCGTGCAAACCCACATAAACCTGCTTGCAACTGCTTAAAAGTGCCTTAATCACTCTGTATCCAACAGCCTGTGTTCTGCCCAGCAACAAAATAAACAGCCGCTGCAAGGCTCAAACCCAGGACACTGCACACCATAGCCAAAGTAATTTACCACTAAGCCATGCCAGATATATATAAATCTCATGTTTTCAGAAACATAACATCCAGCCCAGTCATGCAACAGTACAGAGAATGTATACCAACATCTAGATGTATGTGTGTCTGTAAATATCTTAATATCTAAACAGATCCAACATATCTATATATGTAGATATAATCAACAAATGTAAAATAAAAATAAACTATATATATAAATATTTAGAAATCTATACCTATATAGAAATATATATGAACATATATGCATGCAAATGCCTACATCGACATATATGTCTACACCTATATATCTACATATACACAGCAAGTTACATATATGTACGCAGATATATATCTATGTAGGTATATACGGACATAGTTATATATATGTAAGCCAATATACATATCTATATAGGTATATATGGCCACACATCTGTAAGATAGCAATGGTAGATTAACAAAAACAAATATGTCCACAGGCACCGTTAATGGGGTTGAGACGCCTCAAACAATATACATCTTGTACGAATAAGCATACCCCCCCACAGCCAAACACGTCTGCCCTGCAATACACTACCAGGTGTTACAGATCCCATACCCAGGACCTGACATGACATGGGCACAAGATGTTAACAGTACTACAACCCACCTGTATGATGTCAGGCTGGTATTGGTAACATATCATGCAATACAGTCTGGCTCCCATAGCAAATGTAAAATGTGGAAGCTGTCAACATCCCCAGGATACATATACACAGACACATATATGCAGATACAGATATACATATATATATATATATATATATATATATATATATATATATATATATATATATATATATATATATATATATAGACATATATATAGATATACATGTGACTACACACACACACACACAAAGATATGTACAGTAAGATACATATGTAGAAGATGCACATAATATGGAGCAGCCACTATGCCTGCAGTTCACACCTGAAAAGTGGACACTGTATGGGCCACCCATACAAATGACACTTGTTGCCTGCAACATATATCCACAGATAGGTCATAGGAAATGCAGAAATGTAAAACCTTTATTTGTGTAGTATTACAGTTCCATATGCCATGTCATATAGCTGTTCAGACACTGACATCCATATAAACAGAGTAATGCAACTGTGAAAAAGTTGTACTAATACAGTAGTCTGGAAAGGTTCACAACTGTTGCTGTCCAGGCCAAGGCCTTCACATTGTACAATAGTAAAGATAGACTGGGCCACAGGATACCAACAGTATGTAATGCAGGTGTATAGTTCAGCAGCCTCTATCTACACTCTGTACAAAATCACTAGGTGTTAAAGACACCATCACAAGCACACTGACAAACAGAACAGTCTGTATGGCAGGAGGCAGTAGGCCTGCATTAACCCAATTTATATGAGTAATGTAAATATAGGTGAAGTATACAGTATTGTACATCCAGATACCTTAAGGCAGCTCACCTCTGATACCCCACAGTTTGTAACAGCCAAGGTCATTTATGGTGCATCCCTCCCTAGACTCAATAAT
Source organism: Protopterus annectens (assembly GCF_019279795.1). NCBI lineage: Eukaryota > Metazoa > Chordata > Ceratodontiformes > Protopteridae > Protopterus > Protopterus annectens. The sequence goes on along the minus strand of NC_056728.1, from coordinate 152,663,726 downwards.
ACAGGGCCATATACGACTGTTGCATACACTGGCCCATAAGGGCACACATGTATTGTATAGGTGAAGCCCACACATATATGGCCCCAGCCCCACTATATGTGTGGGGGATACAACAGCAGTGGACTGATGGCAGCAATGGCAGTGTGATATACACACGGCTCACTACAGAACAACCCCCAACAACTTGACATATGTGCACAGCTTGGTATGTAGGTGGAGGACAGAGGCTGGAACACAAGCCCATATGTGGAAAACTGTTGCCATACACTAAGCAAGTCGCTGGTGTTACAGGATAGTCTGCAACATACCCTTAACCAGGGAATTAAGGTAAGAAACAAAAATGGATGTAGCCATGTACTGATAGCACTCAACACACACACACTGCCAGTGAAATATCTGACACAGGACCTGTGTGGTGGAGAGACAAAACATGATAGGCACACCTCTGGCCACCAAGAGGATAGGCCCACAGTTCAGAGCTATGCAGACAGACTGCATTCCAAGGTAAACTAGTATGTAGACACACACCCTGTAACACCAGTACTATACAAAGCATAACACTACTCTATTCACACTCTGTAGTTCTGGAACTTCCTACAAATATGTAGCTGGCCTGAGTGTGCCGGTTCCCCTGGAAGAGATATTGCTACCTGCTGCCTGTAACACTGATGCCCACACACAGGAAGGATGTCCATCACACTGGAAAGGTAAAGGGACCACACCCACATGATGTAGGGATTTATAGTAGTTGGTTGCCATGACAGTGGTATTTGGAAGTACTACACAGCAAGCTGCATGCAGTTAGCAAGTGTAGGACACTGATTGGTGCGGAGGCCATCACCTGATCAAATGCATCACCTACTAAAGCCAGGCTTAAATCTATTCAAAGCAGCTCAATCCATTCACTGGAGAGAGAGAAGAGAGTGAGAGTAAGAGTGAGTGAGAGAGAGAGTGAGAGAGAGAGAGATAGAGAGAGAGAGAGAAAGCAGAAAAGAAAAAAAATACAGCTCAGCAAACTAACAGCTGAAAACGCAGGCATTTAGGCAGCTGCCATTCATAAATACATCATTCTCACAACATGTATGTGAAGTACGTGTACATGTATTAGAATGTAGTACCTTCTCCACCAAGGGGTTCTTATCTTTTTATGATTGTGAACAAGTTTTAAATATGATGTGAAGACACTGTATGAACTGAAAGATTCAGCAACTAGAAAGTCACAATGGGTTAACTAGTTTTTTGATGTTTTTATTGACTATTTAAATGTGTTAATTAATTAATTCATGATGTAATGGGTGTATATCTCCATCTTGAAATTCAGTGGGTTTTGAAATCTGATGAAGCCTGCCTGGTAGCACGTGAAAGCGCTTATTATTTTTATATTCGTAATAAATTCTGTGCATGTTATACTTTGTGGTGGTCCTCTCTTGTTGTTTTTGGATATTTGGAGTTTTACTTCTGCAAGTGGACCTTTGGACGGCAGCAGTACTTTTATTTTCTGTATCTACGTTTATGCTTGGTAACTGCAGCCCTCACACAATGGATACACCAGCTGTAGAGCTTGACTATAATCCTGAAGAAGGGGCTAACCTCAACAAAAAATGGAATGATATATTTGAACAAAGTAATCCATTACTGAACTTGGAACTGCACCATTCCTTTCCATCCTCACTTACAGGTACTGTTGAAAATCTAAATGAATTCAATAATAATCTTAGAGAGCTTGAAAATGATCTCTATAAGCTACAAAGACTGGTTTGGCAAAGGAGACATATGGAGGCAAGTTTACACTTCCATATAGTCCCTCGAGGCATGCGGGTGCTCTGCATGCCGACATATGGAGATAGCCATCTGGAACTACTGAAAAGATGGCAGCAGCTAAATATAGATCTAAGCAACAGCTATATGAAGCTCCTAATAGATTATTTTTCACCTATTGAATCTGATTTGAGTGCAAGAGTAGAGGCTTTGAACAAAGATTTACACACACAATATAAAGGTGAAGTTTCTGAGAGGAAGATTGACAGCATGTATGCTCAAGTCACAATGTACAGTGACAAGCTACAACAGGTGAAGTACAGAAAATTACAGCGTGACTATAGAGACTTTATGTCTGGTCACGTGTTTGTTTGGCTGAGAAATAATCAGTCCAACGTCATGGAAAGCTCATCTACACAAATTCCACAGAACACCTATTCAAATGAACATTTGATCAGGGCTACTGCTTCTTTAAGTGACAATCAGTCTCATAGTAATGATAATGTGAATGAAACCGGCGCAGCGATGACATCATCAAGTGAAGGTTTTGAAATCAGTACCTCCCAAGCAATAGCCACTCCACCACCAAATCAACAGGCTCTAACTGCCCCAAGGGACACTAACATGATGGCGGCCAGATCTAAAATTCCAGGCAGGAGCCTGGAACATTTTTTACCCCTTCCCATGCAGTATCGGGAAACGTCGAAAACAAGGTCAAGCAGTCGGGGGCAGAGAAAATGAAAGTTATCAGGAGGAAACACAGAGGTAAGACGACACACCAGGAATTAAATCAATTAGTTTTTAATTTTTCACATTATAAACTTAGTTCAACTGACTATTCATTGTTGAACAAGGGACTTTCTTTTATCCCTTCGCAAGACAGCAACCTCAGTGAATTACTGACTGGTTTAAGACTTTTTGGACGGACTATTTCTTTGAAATTGTTGTTTGATGCTAAAAATCAGTTAGAAACACAGCCTGTTAATAAGCTTAAACGCAAGAGTACTTTTTCACCTAGTTTGCCTGCCAATGTAGATTGTTTTATACAAATGTGTGAAAAAGATTTTTATTCGTATTTTTTTGCATTCAAGACGCAAATGTTTATATTTTAATTTAAATAAGGGAGAACAACAGTCCCTGATATATATGTCACATAATCCTGAATTTACTATAAAACCTGCTGACAAAGGAGGGGGTGTAGTGCTGTTAGATACTAGTGAATATAATGATGCCATGTTAATGATGCTTAGTGACACCAACACTTATGTTGAGATTAGTCAGGATACCTTTGCAAGAATAGTAAGGAAGGTCTATGATGACCTGTACGATCTATTAATGTGCAGACAGATTACTCAAGAACTTTATAATTATTTCATGGTTGATTTTCCATTGATTCCCTGCATCGGACACGGATATCCTTCAGAAGGGACTCACAGAAACAGATAGCTGGTGCCAGAGCCATGGCCTGAAGTTAAACGCCAAAAAATGTATAGTCATACCCTTCGGGAAAAACAAGGTAACCCTAAGCGACCATATAGGCGGCAATCCACTAAGCACAGAAGAGGTTATCAGGGACCTGGGGACCCAGGTTGACAGTGGCCTTTCTTTTGACACTCACATTGCTAAAGTGGTTAGAAAGACCTTCTACATTGCCCACCTGATCATGAAGGGATTCACATACAGATCTAGTGAGGTCATTGTTCCCCTGTACTCTTCACTTATCAGACCAATGATCGAGTACAATGCCCCATTTGGGATGTATCTCACCTGACATCTGCAGCAATTGGAGAGATCCCAAAAGTTCCTCACCAAAATGATAAAGGGACTCCAAAATCTGTCATATGCTGCCAGATTGAAGAAACTCCAGTTCTATTCAGTCACATACCGTCTGCTCAGAGGTGACATGTGCCTGATATACAAGGCCATGTCCAACCCGGAATTAATGGACATGCTCCACCTCAAAAAATCCAAATCCACCAAAACCACTAGAGCAAGCGACTTAAACCTTAGCACGGATATAAATAGGACATGCTGGAGGGATAGATTTATCACTCAGAGACTCCCTATGCTGTGGAATAAAATCCCGGTCCATGTGAGGCAGAGCACCTCGTTGGCTCTGTTCAAGAGAAATCTTGACCTGTGGATGGGAGATCGTAGGTTTACCCCGGGAATCATCTCTGTGTCACTGTTGGACAGAGGCACAACAAACTAATGGGCACAGTATTTTTTCATATAAGGGGTGGCGTAAACCACAAAACTTTGGGCTAGGCTTATAAATGCCTTAGAGCAGATAGCCTAGTATAAACCTATGAACCTATGAACCTATAAAAGGCCTACCAAAGGTACACAAGAATATTGTACCCCCCCCAATGCGCCCGATAGTAGCTGGTGAAGGATGGGTGACAGAGAATATTTCTAATTACTTAGAGACAATATTAGGACCTTTGACTGGGAGTATCCCTACCATTCTGAAGGATACCTATCAATTGATACAAGAGCTGACCAGTTTAACAGCACAACAAGCATTCCCTTCTTCCTGTATACTGGCTACACTGGATGTTAGGAATTTATTTACCTCAATCCCAAATGACTATGGGGTTGAGGCTGTTAGAGATATATTGAATACAACAGAGGGATTTAGCAATGAATTACAGTTGCTTATTTGTACCTTATTAGATACAGTACTCTCCAATAATGTCTTTATGTTTCAGGAGGTACTGTATATACAAAAATGGGGTGTCGCTATGGGCACCCCATGTGCAAATTCTTATGCAAACCTGATGATGCATTTCTGAGAGAAGACTTTTTTATTTAACAGTGCATTCTATCCACATGTACTTCTCTACAGACGATTTGTAGACGACATACTTATTGTTTGGAATGATAGTATGGATATGTTAAGGAGTTTCGTAAATTATTTAGGAACAACCACTGATTTCTTAAGTTTTACCATGGAGTCATCTTATTATAAGATTCTTGGACATTACAATTTCCAAAGATCGATCAGGACAGGTTTCAACTTCTCTTTATAGAAAACCATGTTGGAAGAATGCACTGTTACATTACAGTAGTATGCATCCCCGGTTTGTATTTCCAAACATTGTAAGAAGCGAGTATATAAGGATCATTAACATCTGCAAGAATGACTCTGATATGCATGAACAACTTGATAATATGGAAATGTTATTTCAGGAGAGAGGGTATACTGATACCATGACAAGGGCAATGAAGAGGTCGGCTTTAAACTTGTTAGGTTACAATGGACATAGACAACACACCATCCCTAGTGGACATAGGAACGTTTTTAGCGATTACAGAGATAGTTCTGATCGTGTCAAGGTAGCATTTACAACTAGATACACAAATGACAATGACAATAAGAAAATAGGAATTGGGATGTTCTGACTATAGACCCCTCTATTTCTAGCTTGGTAGGAGAAACACCAAGGTTCAGATATAGGAACAACAAGAACCTTAAAAGGTTGCTTTGTGTAGAAAGGACAAACACAGAACAAAAAGGGACACATAGGGAATTACCACGAGTAGGTACTTTCCCTTGCAATAGATGTAATATGTGCAGTTACATTGCTGATAGACAGTATTTTACCCACCCTTTTCTGGAGTATACATTTACACCTAAATTTTATGCGACTTGTAACAGTATGAATCTTGTCTACTTGGCAACATGCACGAAATGCATGGCATTTTATGTAGGTATGACATCCAGAAAGTTAAAAGACAGGCTGTACAACCATATATGTGATAGCAGGAAAATGAATCAGCTCAATGCATTAGCCAAGCATATCGCAGTTTACACAGATCATGCCTTTAAGTTTAGAGTTTTACAAATGGTTATTAATAATAAGCGGGGTGGTGATAGAATTAATCATTTGGAATCAGTTGAATTATGTTGGATTTTTAGATTAAGAGCGCATGTAGAACCAGGTCTGAATCAGTTTGTTAGTATTAAGTCTGCTTTAGCGGCACGCAGATAGATGTATGGCAGACAGCAGCATTTTAACCATATTACTATGTGGTTTTTATACATAACATTACAATCACATAGTTTATTGTGAGGTTTTTATTTTATTTTATTCCATTTTATTTTATCTTATGGTTATGTATGTACTTACCATTGACTTTTATCATTGCACAGGTAATTAGTATAGCAATATAACTTGGTAAATTAATAGAAAAAGGGGTTTGTATCTTTTCATGATTGTGAACAAGTTTTAAATATGATGTGAAGACACTGTATGAACTGAAAGATTCAGCAACTAGAAAGTCACAATGGGTTAACTAGTTTATTGATGGCTTTATTGACTATTTAAATGTGATAATTAATTAATTCATGATGTAATGGGTGTATATATACATCTTGAAATTCAGTGGGTTTTGAAATCTGATGAAGCATGCCTGGTAGCACGTGAAACCACTTATTATTTTTATATTTGTAATAAATTCTGTGCATGTTATACTTCGTAGTGGTCCTCTCTTGTTGTTTTTGGATACCTTCTCCATCATAATGGGATAGATGATGTGGAATGAGTTATATGTGCCATCAGGTGTTGTTGTGATGATGTTCAACTGAACAACTGCTATGGACAATAGTGTTTGTCCCTGTGGGTAGTGGGCCATAGCTGTTAACTGTGCAGGTCAACACTGACAGCAAGATATAAGCCATCATAGTGTGTGTTGTGAAATGGGAAGTATGTATATGACATGGCCAAAAGCTGGTAATGGAAGTGATGTCATTATGATGGACATGTGGGAGCCACAGACCACCACTGGCAGGATACTCAGGTGAATCTGTAATGTAGCATGCCAGAATGCCATAGGTGTGTAATAGGGTTACCTGCAAGCAGGTCCCACATATACCCCACTAATGTCAGGCCTTGTCCATATGTGGCACCTGTTTGTGTTGTAGCAAGGCAGAACAGTGCAGCTGTGCAGGAAGGTGTTGTGAGATTGTGGAGCTGATGTCTGAATGTACCCCACATATAGGTATGCATATGTGTACATATGTCACATATATAATATATAAGGAGAAATGTATATCAGCATATATGTCCAGAAATATGCATATACCCATGTGTAGACAGGTCTATATTATAACATCAAAGTCTTAAAACTTCAAATGTTATAATATCGAACCCTATGCACCGAACGCTGAAAATAGTGAAGCTGCAGAATATCGAATACTTTCCTAGGGAAAGTACTCGGTGGGCCGTTTTTGCAGCTTTGCTATTTCCTCGACTGTGGAGCGAAGTTTACGGACCGGGTTAAGGTAAGTGTGTGAACAGATCAGGTTAAGGTGAGTGTGTGATAGTAAGCAACCTTAGGGTTAGGGATCGGGTAAGGTGAGTGTGCGATAGGGACCTTAGGGTTAGGGAGCGGGTAAGGTGAGTGTGCTATAGGGACTTTAGGGTTAGAGAGCGATTAAGGTGAGTGCGCGATAGTGACTTTAGGGTTAGGTAGCGGGTAAGGTGAGTGTGCAATAGTTAGGGACCTTAGGGTAAGGGAGCGGGTAAGGTGAGTGTGTGGCAGTTACAGACCTTAGGGTTAGGGTTTGGTTAAGGTAAGTGGATAGCTAGTAGTGTATGTATGGTTTAGTGTAGGGTTTTGTGACGTGTATGTGTGTGGATTATTTATTTTGGTGTGCTTGTGTTGTGTGTATGTTTGTCAGAACAGCAAATTTTTTCCCTGGGAAAAAATCGCTATTCTGAGTGTTCGATGTTATAGTCTTTCGATCGAAATGGTTCGATATTATAACATTCAAAATTTTAAGACTTCGACGTTATAATATAGACCCGTGTAGACATATATATATGTGCACATATATATGAAATCACATATATCTACACATACATAGATATATACCTGTATGCACATGTCTACATATGTACAAACACACACACAAAAATATATGTATGTAAAGACATGTCCCCTATATCACTTCCACAGTGATGTGTGCTATGTGTGAGGCAGCAGCATACATAGCAATACACATAGATATCTACAGCTGGCAGTGTGTGCACCATGGACGGTTATGTCACATGTTAGTCCCTTGTTAGCACCACATTGCCCCCATCTGTAAAGTATGCAATGGGAATATGGGGAAGTATGGCAGATATACACATGGAGGTGGTCAGGATTGATAGATATAGAGGGCAGTCTACAGGGGTGGTATGTGACACATGTGGTGGGTAAACACCGTGGATGGTGTGCATGTGGTTTGCGATGTGGATGCCCCATGGTTTCCAATATGGTCACAATGGGAACAAGGCTCCCACCAACTGGCACTCACATCAGCAGTCCATGTCCTGAAGGTGCCTGGTCTGGAGGTTGAGCAGAAGGAGCATGCTGGCCATGTGAATATGTACTGGGTGCCTCAGACTGATGTAGCACATCCCTCATGCGTCTGTGGACCCCGTTATGGAACAGACCCTATGCCTGAGCTCAAGGGACAGGAACATGTTGGTGTGTGCCCTGGGGGGGGCAACACCCCCTGGGTGGTTCCACCTGATGGTATTGCTGTAACAGTACACAAGGAGGCCCCAGGTTGGCACACACATGTGATGTGGCCAGGTATCATGGTCAGATAGGTGTGGAGAGGTGGATCAGCTGGCCAATACAACATATACATGTTATTGTGTCACTGTTATAGAACATTTGGCAGTGATAGTCTACACAATCCCGATACATGTCCAACAGCATGCATAGATCTCCCCAATAACACAGACTGTCAGATGTGCAACAATCTCGGAGCAGCCATACCACTGGCATATATGTAACCATAGTGGACCTGACAATGGCATGCAAGTGAATACTCTGTAACAGGCTAACAGTGATAGTGTCCACACAGGGGACATGGTTACAATCACATAGTAGAAGGTGTGGTACAATACACAATCTGTCCAAACGGTAGTTAAGCTGTAGCCATACCTAATGAGTTGTGTGTATAGTCTGTTGAAGCTGATATGGTGGGGGTTGACAAAGATGTGCATTGCGAACTGTGGTAACCTTGCCATATGAGTTGCTCAGCCCTGTTTCCATCCTTATGTCTTTCAGTCAAGCTGTCACACAGCAGGTTACTTGTGTATTCAGCAGATGCAAATGAGGTCATCATCAACCACCTGGTACAGCACTACCAGATTCTCTTTGGCAGGACAGCCCTTGACCAGCAGGAGTGGACCGCCCTGTGGAACGATATAGTCCACAGGGTCAATGATGTTGGCCTGCATAATTGCAGTTATGAGCATTTCCAGCATCATTTCAATGACCTGCTTCACAATGCCCACCGGCATGCTGCTGCAGTCCAAGGGGATCACCACGCCATGGGGGGGGGGGGGGGTCATGCCATCCATCCCTTCCTGAAACATGTGGAGGTGCTCCTGGCCAGCCTCGTGGCACCTGCCTGTCTGGAACACCAAAACCACTGGATGCCTTCATGGAGGTGGGTGTCAACCACAAACCAGCCGAGGAGTTTGCAGGTGAGGACACAGGGCACATCAGTAGACCATTGTTGTGTAAATATCCGCAGAGGTACAGGAAGAGCATGCATATCTGACATGTCATAAATATATTGTGTTGCTGTATTCTAATGATAAACAGATGTCCAGATGTGGTAGTATTGTGGGAATTTACCATTGATGTATGGTAGTACTGCACCCAACCTGTAGCAGTGCCACAGATGTGGCCACTGACATAGCATCTCTCACCCTCTTATGTAGGTCCCTCCAGGGTAACACCAAGGCAGCAGCCTGTAGCTGGTGAGTATGTCTTATGTAGATGCATGCCAGCTCACTGGACATGTAATGGTGATGGTATATTCCATGCACACAACTATCAAACCTATGGTGAATGCATGCTGTACATCTGCGTGCATTGTTGCTGTGAAATGCACAGTCTCACATGGGTGACCATGATGGGGTATTGAAAGGGTATGTCACACTCCTGCATGACAACTAACATCCTGTCATTGTGTAATGTGTCCACAGGGAGTAACATACTGTTGGTATACATGGCCTACAGTAGTGACATGTTCTGAACAACACCCATATACAGTGCAACACCAGTGTATATACCTGTAAGACAATGCCAACTGCTGCAGAGATATACTATGGCATAAGACATTACAGTAGTCCACATTATCAGCTGGGTCTAGGCTGCAACATATGGTGTTCAGTGTATGGGACACTGCAAGGTGACACAAATGTGTAGGGCTTACCTGTCATGCATTTGCATAAAAGCTAAGGGGGGTCTCAGCATTATATACCAGTGCACTGCAGCAGGGATCCTAAGGATGTTAGGAAAGGCTATATTTGCATATAGTCAGGTTCAGGACCTGTGGCAGCCGTAACCTTACCCACACTGCAATAGTGACAGCATTGTGTGAACACCATGGGATGTGCACATGAGTAGACCTTGCAATCATGCAGAATGGGGGGACATGCGTAGGGTAGACTGAACATACATTGGCAATTGCAGAAGACCCATGCTGGTATACCCCTGCCATAAGCAGTGACTGCTGTAGTACACACAACAAGAGGTGGGACAAACTGTCATGATAAGCGTGTGCACACATATGTCCACATGGTGTGTATGCATTGTGGTCAGCAACCGCACACCTAACACAATCTGTAGACACTGCATGTGAAAGTACAGGACATATGTTACATACTGGAATTGTGTACTGCTAAGATATTTGGTGATGTGGTCCTATGGCAGATCAAAAATGTGTGTGTAAAATCAATAAAGGTGTGCACACCCCCCATAGCCATGGTATGCTCTGATGGTTGTTAGTGTAAGCATTTCTGCAGTGGTCGTACATGGTCTGTTGATGCTGACAGCTGTAAATCAGGCATCAGACATTCACCAATGACAACAGTCCACATATCATCCCAGCTATGTGTTGCTGAAAAACATAGGAGCTTTGAGAAGTAAAGCTGACATAACTGGCACAGTACTACATATTCTGCAATGGGTTGTACACCTGTGAATTGTGGTGCACAGTACATGGCAGGGTGCAGAACAGGTGCACAGCAATACTGTGTACATGGGTGCAGTGGTATCCAGGGGAAGGGGCATCACCTAGTCACAGCACATGCATCACACACATGCATACTGTTGCTAGCATGGATTGACTATAGCTGAACTGCATGCTGTTCTGTACCATATGTTCTGCATGTTGGCAGATGGGTAATATGACTGTGTTTATGATTATTGTGCAACCTCACCTGCATGTGTGTGTGTGTGTGTGTGTGTGTGTGTGTGTGTGTGTGTGTGTGTGTGTGTGTGTGTGTGCATATCCTGGTGGTCAGTTAGTTTGCCTGCAGGGTCACTCTGGTGAAGTGGTGGGAGGTAGATGCATGTATGATGTGTGACTGCATGTGTGTGTTTGTGCGTGTGGCCATGTATGCACATGTGTGATTGTGGGGTGTTCATATGGCTGTAACCCCCTTTGGGACCATGCAGTACATGGACATGGACTGCCACATTACATACCAGGAATACCTGTCATGTAATCACAGGACAGCAAATATTATAATACGGTCTGTAGCATGGAACAGACATCCAGAGGAAAGGAAGACTCCAGGTACACACTTAATATTGCAGTCAGCAGAGAAGTCACCTACAACCCATGTATGCAGCTCTACAGATGCATTGGGGAAGTACTTGTCCACACCAGGGAGTGTATCGAAATATTACAGCTGACACATGATGGGATGACGGAGCAGCATATCTGGCATATACTGAGCATTACATACATATGACACACCAGTGGGAGCTATTATAGATACAACAAAGTATCCCACTCATATAGGGGCCATGCACATCATTCCAGCTATACAGAGAGTGCATACTGAATGACAGCAGTGAGGCTATGTAAATCCACTACACACAGGCCAGGCAGGTAAAGTAGAAACAGGCCTTGTGTTGTGGCTGCATGCGTAGGCATTTAGAGGACTGTGATGTTAATGAGTGGTATCAATGTGTGTATGTTCACAAGTGTGATGCAGGATGGGGTATCACATAGACATATATGTGGGACTGTCTGTAAAGCCATGGACAGGTAGGTATTATGGAGATGTGTGTTTGTGTGTGTGTGTGTGTGTGTGTGTGTGTGTGTGTGTGTGTGTGTGTGTGTGTGTGTGTGTGTGTGTACTGTTAGGCAATGCTGTACAGGTTTTAAAGTGCATTTATTGTTTTCCCCCACAGGTGTCGAAGTGGGTCAGGGTCCCTCCTGCATGCAATCTGATGTAGACATCCATACAGACACCAATGATGATGATGATAATAATGGTGAGACACAGGTGGGGTTGTCAGGCCCGACACTGTGCCAACATTTGACATCCCCCTTTTAGCCACCCCACACCCGCACACAGTTACAGTGCCTATACACACTCCATCACCAGTGGCCATAGCAGAGGGACAGCTGCTGTTCAGTAGCAGTGCACAGGAAAGTGTGGTAACCATGCCTACTGTGTCTGGTCACAGCAGGCATAGCTGGATGTCTGGCAGGCTGCCACATAGGTGGATGTCCCAGGGTGCTTGTGGTAAGGCCACTGGACATCATGCCCCTGGAGCATGTTTCAGGCTGTAATGGTGGCTCAGCGACATATTGAGCATTACACCAGACAGGGCCTTAGGCTGCAGAGGGCTGCTCTTACATCTGTAAGCAACAACCTCTGTGAACTGTCGGGTGCCATCCATGCTTCTACCGAGCAAGAGGATAGATGGCATGATGAGATGATGGCTCTCATCGGCCATGGTGTGCCCTTGCTTCAATGTGTGGTGGGGATGCGGCGACACCCGCATGAAAGTGGGCCAGCAACACCAACAGCTGGCAGGCAACGTGGGCATGCTATGGCACCAAGGGGCTCTCATAGTGGCAGTAGCAGCCCTGGCAGTGTAGGGGGTGTGCTGTCCACACCACACCAGAGCAGGCCACGTGCACGTGGTCCTGGCCAGTCCCAGGAGGGACCTGGTACCAGTGGACAAATGTTATCAGCAGGTGAGAGTAGCACATTAATGCCTGTACCAGGACGTGACTGTGGAATGTCTGGCAGGCACAGTCCATGTGCCCATGGCTGGAGGCAGTGAACTGCACACCCTGCCACATATAGTCTGCAGCTGTCCATAAACATCTGTGTAGGGCAGCCACATGGCAGAACTGTGTGCATGCAAACCCACACACTATGCAAACACACCCAGGGCAACCTCATACCTACACACACCACATCACCTCAGAGTACATTCCTCACCCACAAACATAGTGTCAAATGTATGGCCCACCATCGGCCTCTGGCAAACCAACACCACACCCTGTGCATATGATGATACCTGTGCCCCATCCCTGTCATCAATACCATAGATGCAGGGACAGGCTGATATGGCTCTGATGCACACAGTGACTGTACAAGAGTGTACCACAGTTCTGCAATGTAACATGTTGTAGGGTGTAAGTGTGAGGCATATTTGGCAGTTAGTGTAGCCATCCAACAATGATGCCTTCTAGCTGTTAGTGACACTGCTTGGTTATGGTCTGTAATATGTTATGCAATTGTGTTGTAGGTGTACATGTGTCAACACGAGGATGACCTGTGCACATGATGATACCTGTGCCCCATTCCTGTCATCCATACCATCGATGCAGGGACAGGTTCTGATGCACATGGTGACTGTACAACAGTGTACCACAGTCCTGCAGTATAATATGTTGTAGGGAGTAGAGTGTGAGGCATATTTGGCAGGTAATGTAGCCATCCAGCAATGATGCCTTCTAGCTGTTAGTAACACTGCTTGGTTGTGGTCTCAAAATGTTATCCATGTGTGTTGTAGGTGTACATGTGTCAGCACGAGGATGGTCTGCAGTCATATTGCACAAGGGAGTATGTCACTGTGCTGACACCATGGCAGTGACATATCTGGGGTACAGTTGAACACATTTCACAGGTTATTATAGCAGGTATTGCCTGTGTCACATGGACAGGTGGCCCACTGAGACGTGTATACCCTGCAACCTGATGTAGACCCATCCACATACATGCACACTGTTACTTGCCAACACTGGGATTATACCCCTACCTAGCAATGTCGTGATACTGACTTGTGTGGCTTACATTGCACAAAAACTGCCTTAACCACTCTGTATCCAACAGCCTTTGTTCTGCCCAGCAACAAAATGAACAGCCCTTGCAGGTCTTGAATGCAAGACCCTTTACACTGAAGTCACAGCACTTAACCACTACGCCATGACCACTGTGGAAACAGCAGTTGTTTTACCAATATAACTGTCAATACACATATTGAGTAGTATTGAACAATTGCCTTTACTTCCTAGAGTGTGTAGTCCTTGTTATTAATATGACTGTTGCATCACATATGTTGTTTTATCATAATGTACACATAGCAGATACATATGGTGAGATACATGTGGGAGGGTATACACAACTGTGACGTTTAGTCATGACAGAAATATGGTTGTATACATATCATAGGTGTATATATGTCTACATGTACATACACATGTATACTCATACATATGTCTGTATACACATCTGTATATTCCATATATATATATGGCCATGTGTACATCTTTTTGTATGTACATATGTATATATATATATATATATATATATATATATATATATATATATATATATATATATATATATATATTTATACATATGTGTATATATAGGTATATGTATATGTAAATATAGATATATGTGTATATAGCTATATATGTATGCACATCCTATGTGTACAGATATGCCTAGTTATGTTGGTATATATATATATATATATATATATATATATATAAAACTATATGTGCATACATATCTATTCTGATATACCTACTACTGTCAATATATCTGTAGATATCCATACATGTATGTGCATATGTATCACTATCTGTATATGTTTAGACATATATTGCTCTGTATATGTATATATCTGGGTGTGTATATGTATATCTATGTACATATACATACATACCCATCTATATATGTCGATATGTATATGTGTAATCATATATATATATATATATATATATATATATATATATATATATATATATATATAGATATAGATATCTGGATAATTATATGTACATATATTTTCACCATATGTCTGGGACATGGAGTGTAGCCCTAACCCAGCCCCTATAGTCCCAACTTCATACTGCAAGGGGATGTTAGGTATGTATAGCAGATATATTAGTAGACTATTGCTACTGTAATTGGGATTTTCTTCGCAGACATGGTGTGTGTGGAAGGTCACATTTGCTTTCCACATGTGTGCCATTGGCTACTGACAAACATTCTAAGGACATCATAGTCAAGTACCGCTACTAGCACGTCATGCCCCTGTGGACTGCAGCAGAGATATTGGCCAATTTATGTGGATATTTTGAAACACTCTGTACAGTCCAGAGAAATACACAGAACCCCTTAGTGCAAAACATGTGTACCATGCCTGACCATATGGATGTTAACAGCCATGTAGATGGGTATAACACATAATGACTGGTATACATGTGCCACCATAGGTTATACATTCACACACCCCTGACTGGCCTGACACATAATAACCACTGGTACAGGGGTGCCATGGCCACATACTACCCACTAGGTATTGACATACACCTGTATAGCATCCCATCACTCTGTCTGACATACATGACTGTTAAGGGAGCCAGGCAGCAGTGCATCTGGCAAGTATCTGCACATGACATCTCATTGGGTAAGTACACTAAGCTGCTAGGCGTGTAACAATGCAATGTGCAGGCTACAGGCAGACAGGCTCAACACTGGCCTACATCTCCTATGGGGAATACACATGTACCTGCATATATAGCAGGCTCTGCAGGCATATCACAACACAGGGTAAGATATACATGTGTGAAAGTGCATAACCACAACCAATGTCAATGCAGCCACATATGGTAAGCTAGCATAATATTACAGTATATGGACTATCTGTTCAACACCATCCTCATATGTGCCACTCACAGACTAACCCTACATATACTGGGCTGGTACACAGTTTGGTCTGCTGGCTGTCTGTGGTATGGGACATGTGTGTGTATGGCCCTACAAACATGTAAGCCAATACGGTAACATACAGTGGAGCAGCATGTAACATCAGATAGGACGGGACCTATAACAATGACATCTACCACAGTCTGTACACAGGATAAAGTACATATTAACAATACACACACTGTCGACATTCACCATAGGTACACAGACCTCAGTACTGTACAAACGACTACGGAATTTCTAGGTTATGTCATCAAATATAACCCCTACTGTACATAACATGGGTAGCAATTTGATATCTTACTGGCTTGTTATCAGATATGATGACACGAATGATGGTGTACAGCACATATGCACCTCTTAATGCATGGCATAAGTACAAAGGTTGACAGACTTGTGGCTGGAAGCACATACACAGGGCCAATATTGGCATGTTGCTGTGATAAACTCATACATTTAATGTTGTAACAGGGTTTGTTGCAACATATGTCCTGTGAGGGATATGAAGTCAGTAACTGTCACGGCTTTCACCATCTACAGACTGCAATCCTCACACTACCTTCTGTAGTTCACAGATACATGCTCTGTGGGTAACACATGAAACCAAGGGCACAACACACTTCCCAGTCTGCAGATAACCCTACAGATCGGGATTCCTCATAAACATAGAACTGTCATGGCAAGTATTGAGACATGCAGGACAGCCATATCCACACACACTCACACACACACACACACTGTTAAACCAACATTACTTCAAATGCAGGATAGCAGCACTTACAGTCTGTAGTCAGGTCAGGCACATCCCCCTCCCGTGTGTTGCCCTGTTTCCACAAAGTATGTTGTTAGACGTAAATCCCCAGTCCATCTGAGATGCTGTTTGCCAAACAACAGATCTAGTTCCTGCTCACATTGAATGAAAAGGGCCAACACCAACAAGATGTTCCTAGATATTGGAGTGCGTTTCTATGCAATTGGCTATGGAAATGTTACCACAGCTGTTCCACATGCAATCAGCTAGGGGAGGGCTGCAATTCATGTAGAGGCCATCATCATGAGCTTCACTTAAAATACACATGCTGCTGCCTAAGCAAAGCAGGTGTAGGTCTCCACATCCACCAGAGAGGAAGTGAGAGAGGCAGACAGAGGCAAAGACAAGTCAGGGAGGGGTGGGAGAATAAAGCCCAAGCATGTTTGTGTCACACACCTACCAGCACAGGGTATCAAACCCTAATGACTATGTAGTGCTATCACATTTCTATGCAGTTATTGGATGCGCCACATAGGTTACATGTTGCGGAGCCCTCAGAATGTATATGTGATAGTGAGTGTCATCTGCAACAGGGATATGGTAGCTATACAGTAGGTGTAGTACACGTGCCTGTCTGCATGAACAGGTGCCAGCGTCAACATAGCCACATTCTCACAGGGATGCACACACATTGACACACTTGGCAGGGCCAAGAATACAACCCATCCCTAGTGAGATTTCCAGAAAACATTACTGTTCAGGTATCACATGCACCACAGAGGTCATACAGAGGTGATATGAGCAAAGGGTTATGGGGAGTAGTCTGACATCAGACAGCATGCTTCAGTAGGTCAATGGGGGTTGTAGTGAGTGTGGATGTGATCATATGCATCATACAACACACACACAAACACACAGGGTGCCAGTACTGACATGCATGGGTGCATTTTTGCATGGATGTGTGGTGCCAACTGTGCCAGATGGCTATACAAGGCGAGGTGATGGGTATACCTTGGCATCAGGCCACATGACAATGGTCAGCATTGTGGCTCAGGGCTGTAGTTTCTGCATTTGCCCACACAGGTGGATATTGTATCCCCCATCCAGTCACCTGGGTGACTATTGTGTGTGGCCAATGCTGTGCATCGCTTGCCATGTATGTGTTTCTTAGTCCATGATATGGACAGTGTCTGGGATGTGCACACCTCCCACATGCATGTACAGTGACATGTGGAACTGTATCTGGGGTGTCTGGCCCATGTTGTGTACACAGATTATCATCAGATGTGCCAGTCTTGGCCACCTGTGGTGGGAACTGGTAACGGACTGCAGGTTTACCCTGCACCTACATTGATAGCATGCTAATAGCATTCCCTGGTGTCAGTGGCATGTGTCCATACAGGGCAAGTTTTCAGGCATGGTATGTCCTTTGTGGGTCACATGTGATGGCACCACAGGTGTTACAGGTGTCCAGTAGGGAACATGGGGAAGGTGCACTGTCTGCATGTATGTGCTATTGGACAGATGGACAGGGTTCCAAGCCCTCTGTAGCCCACTGCAATCACTCCATAGTTACTATCAGTGGCCAATATGCAGTGTACTACCCGCATATTGGTTTTTGCCTTGGCATGTGCGTGTATGTGTGTGTGTGTGTGTGTGTGTGTGTGTGTGTGTGTGTGTGTGTGTGTGTGTGTGTGTGTGTGTGTGTGTGTGTGTGTGTGTGAGAGATTGGGACATGTTTTGAGAGTGTGCTCTGGATAATACTGGGATTGCTAACTGTGATTGCCTGGCCTTGATGTTACATATGGGTATGGATTTGCACCCCAGCCTCTCGGCTATTTTATATCTGTTATCCCTGTATGGTGGACATTGTGATATATACTAGGGCCACCATATAAGAAATTTGCAAAACCCACTCCACATTGGAGCCAGGTATCACACACTCACATCCACCTCCACACAGGATATGAGACACACACACACACACCTGTCATGTCTAGGAGTCAAACCCCTACCTAATTAGTTTATTACACTGCAGCACTACACTGTTATAGTACGTGCCACAGAGATTACTGGAGCAATTCTTCCCCGAAGGTGTATATCACATTGGATGACATCAGCAGGATTGGCAAAGTAGGACATTCAACTTGTAGTGAGTGTGGCTAGGCTAAAATGCTTTGCTCCCTGCACAGAAATTGAAACACACACAGAACATCCACAACTAACATGTGTGGGTATAGAACCCCGAAAAACAGAGTTCTATATCACTCTATATCACACTACAGCATGGAGCTGTTAATGGATGCACCACACGGATTACTGGAGAACTCCTTCCCCAAAAGTGTATTTCACAATGAATGACATCAGCAGGCTTCCCAAAGTAGGGCATTTGAAATGTACTGTGTGTGACTTGTCTAAAACACATTGTTCCCTACACAGACATTGAAACACACACAAACCATCCACAACTGACATGTGGGGTATAGAACCCCTAACAGAGCTCTATATCAAACTACAGCATGAGGCTGTTATAGGACACACCACAGGGATTACTGGGGAACTCTTTCCCAAAAGGTGTATGTCACAATGAATGACAACAGCAGGATTGCCAAAGTAGGGCATTTGAAATGCACTGAATGCAACTAGCCTAAAATGCATTGCTCCCTACACAGACATTGAAACACACACAAAACATCCAGAACTGCCATGGGTGGGAATAGACCCTTACCAAAGTTCTATATCAGACTACATCAGTATGCAGTTACATGACACGCTATGGAGATTATTGGGTTGCATTCTTCCCAGAGTTGTATTCCTAGGTGGATGACATCAGCAGCCTTGCCAAAGATGAGCATTTGAATTTTAGGGAGTGTGACTACTCTAAAAAGCATTGCTTTCGACACAGACAGACACACACCAAAACTTGCCATGTTGGGGATTAGAACAGCTACCTCACTAATTTATTACACTACAGCAGTACACAGTTACAGGAGATGCTATGGAGATTACTGGGCTATAGTTTCTCAGAGGTGTATTTCTAGGTGGATGACATCAGCAGCTTTGCCAAAGATGAGCATTTGAATTGTAGGGAGTGTGACTACCCTAAAAAGCATTGCTCTTTACACAGACAGACACACAGTTGTCATGTCTGGGATTTGAATTTCTACCAAATTATTTTATCACACTACAGCAGTACAAAGTTATGGTACACACCACGGTGATTACTGGGCTACAATTCTCCCAAGGGTATATTTCACAGTGGATGACCTCAGCAGGCTTGTCATAGTAGGGCTATGGGGAGGGCAGTGTGTGTGCATGGGCCATAACCCATTCATCTAGAGGTTGACATGCCACATGCGGGCACACACAGGGTTATATTTCACAGCTGCTAGATGACTACTTCCTTGTACAATCATGTTTCACAGCTGGCACGTGCACCAATACTCTATAATGCTGACAGATACTGGTGGCTAGTATCTGCAGTGAGTGACATCTGAACCTCATGTAGTTGGGACCCTTTGGCTTTGTGCTGGGTGGGACAGGCCTGGATAGCTCCATGTCACAGTCACCCTCTTTCACACATCTATGTACGTCTACCTTTGGCTTATTATAGTGTGTTGTCCTTACATATGTGTCTGTATTCCTATCCAATGTATGTGCAAGGTATGCTTGGTGCATACTGACGAGTGTCTGCACTAACAACTGCAACTGCCAGATATGTCTGGTCCACTGGTGTTTGCAGACATGGCCTTCATGTTTTTAAGTGTATGAGCATGGCCATTATGACCTTTCAGTATGTTGTTGACTGACATTGCCTTCATTTCTGTGTGTGTGTGAGCATGACCAGTATGGCCTTCTGTATTTAATGTGTGGATCGAGTCCAGGTAGCTTGTACTGCAGTGCTGACCTTGGTGTTGTACACCAACAGGTGGCATGCTGTTTCTGCAGGGTATCCATCAAGCATTTGGCATTGACTGTTCCTACATTTCTGCATAGGATGGGGGGGGGGGCTCAGATGACTATTTCTACATTTCTACACAGGATGAGGGGAACACCTGTCTGTTATTACATTACTACATGGGGAGGGCACACGTGTCTATTTCTACATTTCTACACAGAGTTGGGGCACACACCTGACTGTTATTACATTCCTACATATGATAGGGGGGCTCACCTGACTATTTCTACATTTCTATGCAGGGCTGGGGGGGGCACACCTGACTGTTATTACATTACTACGTAGGGTGGGGGGGGCTCACCTGACTATTTCTACACTTCTATACAGGATGGGGGGCATACTTGACTGTTATTACATTACTACATGGAGGACACACCTGTCTATTTGTACAGTTCTACTCAGGATTGGGGGGCACACCTGACTGTTGTTATATTACTATGTAGGATGTGTGGGGCACACGTGACACTTGTACACATTTGCTATGACTGTACTGGTATGCAAGGTACTCCATTTCATTCTGTATTGAAAACTATCATGCTGACTAGAGGCATACCAGTGTACTAAAGATCGTGGCTTTGGTTGCCCTACATATTGTTGTCTGACTTCCTACCCTTCAGAACTAACATCCCACTGTCTGTCCTGATGTAGTCTGTCTGTATAGGCCTGGGGGGAGGTTAACCATAGCCATCATTCAGGGGCCATGGCACAGGCTCTGTTTGGGTTTGTCTACACCTGTCCTGCTGGCTGAGAATTGTTGGGTATGTGAACCACCCTGACTGGCATGTGTGGGTAATATGGACAGACATGTCACTCAGCACATTTCCTGCAGTGAGTTTTGTCACCCTGTGTAGTATTGGCTACTACGGTGACTCCAGTATGTGTTAAAGATGTCATGGTGCCACTATGGGTGTCTTACTGTCTGCTGCCATAACATTCAGCCACCCATTTTCCTTGCATGCTCACATCCATACCATAGATACAGGTAACAACACATTCTACTCCATTTGGCAAGTGGTAGGTTGATTGACTTACCTTGAGGGTGTGCCAGACTTGTTGATGGTGCTGGAGGGCTGCCTATCTCGGATGCACATAGTACACTCCCTATACATGGTTGAGCACAGGTAGTGTCATGTTTTGTTTCCCTTTTACTGTATGATGTGTGAGTCACAGAGAGGTGTCATTCCCTGGGTCCCTACTGTGTCAGTGTATGTGCTATGCATTGTCTCTTTTCTGCAGCCTTGGCATACTGGGCATGCCTCCATCTGCTTACTGGGGTAGGCTCAGGTTGTTCCTCCTCCGAGTCATTCTGTGCCTGTGCAGGCCTTGGCATTGGTTGGGGGGACTGTGTGGCCCTGCCCCATGCTGTTCCTGCTGCAGCTGTTTCCACAGAACCATATTGTGTAGCATAGCACATACCATAACAATTTGGTTGCATGTAGCTGGTGAGTACTGCAAGGCTCCACCGGATGTGTCCAGACACCGGAACAGTGACCTGAGCATCACAAACATATGCTCTGTTATAAGTCTGGTCTGTGCATGTGCCTCATTATGGTGTTCTTGTTCAGGTGTGTGTGCATTTCTGATGGGTGTGATCAGCCACGGCTCCAGTGTGTAACCAGCATCCCCCAATAGGTGACCATAAGGGATGTCCCCATTGACAAATCTCTGGTACAACTGTGTCAGATGTCATATGTGGGAATCGTCATAGCTTCCAGGGCAGCCAGCACACACATTTATTATAATGCCCTGGGCATCACAAATGGCCTGGAAGTTGATGGAGGGGATGCCCCTGTGGTTGAGGTGGGCCCTACCCTGATCACTGGGTGGTGCTTTGATGTATAAGTGCGTGCAGTCTATAGCACCCACTACCTCAGGGTATTCTGATATTTGGTGGAAGAGACATATATTGCTGGCCAACTCCTCATGAGTGCTGAGGAAATATACGTGCTAACTGGCATGTGCTGACATGGCATCCAGGAACTGGTGGAATACTCTGGATGCTGATGCCTGTGAGATCCTCATAATATCCCCAGTTGAGCTTTGGGAGGTACCTGTGGCTAGAATTCCTAGGCCTACACATACCTTGGTATCCACTGGGATGGGTTCCCCTGGATCAGTTTGGCATGTCAGATGTGGCCGGCACAGCTCAACAATTTGCTGTAGGACGTCTCTGTCCACCCTATAGCGCTCCACTCTCTCCAGCTCATGTAGCCCCTGGTAGGATACCCTGGGTCTGTACACTCTTCTCCATCTCCTCACTGTGGGTTGATTTGCAGCATTCACATCCTCACCACCCTCAGCCTCTTGCACATGTTGTTCTATGTTGCCTGCTGCAGCCCTTCTCATTTTGTAGGTTTGTTTGTTAAAATGTCCCGCTTGTATACACCAATGGTGTAGAGTGTGGGAAAAACCAGAGGAGAAGGTGTCTGCTTAGTTTATAGTAGTGTTTTGAGCTGGGCTGGTCTGCTGTCTGTGTAATTGGCTGATTATGAGACATTTCACCTGCCAGCTAAGCTAGTTCCCCTTGATTACCTTCCTACTGTTGTTTTCCCTTTCCATTGCCGTCCCGTTTAAGCCTGTGTGCGCACCGTGCAGAGTGTTCAAATGTGCACACTGCTGCTATTTCCTGGTTTAACTTCTTTTTTCTCCCTGTAAAACCCGGTGCGCGGCACTCACACCCACTTAGGCAATGTAAATAGTGCTAGGTAGAGTCAGACACACACCCTTGCCTAGCTGTGTTTAGCTAAGAGCAAACCTGAGCCACAGAGCTCCAATCCACTTACAGTATGCCTGATACCCCTCCCATGATGTCACCTAACTCCTAGGCTTGCACCAAGCTATTCCTACTCTTATACTGTTGGGACCTGACTCACATGCTGGGGAAAATTGGGATTCACTATACTTCCCCTCATTTCCATAGGATTGCCTGCTAATGCATAGTTAAATGTGTCACATTGAGCCTCTCCCCTTAGCAACCACTACTCATTGGCCAAGTTGTCTTCTGCCTGCCACTGACTTGCATGTTAGAATAGTGATTTTTAGTTAGACTGGTTTATTTCATTATTTCCCCCCTGATCCTGTTTGTGCGCCACTGCCCTAAGCTTAAACAGCTGAGATTGGCTAAAAAAAATAAAAGTTGATTTTTGTATTTTTTTTGTTGTTTGCAATGCCAATGGCCTTATACTTGGCCATTGGCATGCTGACTACATGATATGCAGCCTTTATTTGGGGCTGTCACAGCTCCGTTTTGGATTTTGCAGAAATGTACTCAGTTACTAACCGAGTACATTTCTGCAGATAGCACTAATCTTGCACGGACTGTTGCAAGCTTCCTGGATTGCAAAATCACCTAATTTGCATAGATTTCTCCTGCAAATGGGGTGATTTTCATAACAGACCTTAGACCGTGCAGGATTAGTGCAGGAGCGCTCGTGCATGCCCCTGCAGGCTGTTCCTGAATCGCACAGCAGACATATTGCCTGCTTGAGCTCCTGCACCGATCTTGCACTCCGTGCAAGCTGTTGAGAATCCGGGGGTGTATCTTAGCAAAATCTCTTTTTTAGTAGCTACAGTCATATCATGGTTTTAAATTAAGCATTGTATTTTAGGGAAAGCCATATACAGGTTTGTTTGTGCTGCGCATAGTGTGATGCACAAATAAAATAACATGTTCGCTGCTACACAGGTATACAGCGCATGAAGGCAACAACTGTTTGTAGCACGTCTGCTGGAAGATGGAGAGCAATGATCCTATTTAAAAAATAAACTGTTACATTTACAAACTATCACATTATTTTCCATTCTTCACTCTTAATGTTAGAAAACAAAAAATTTAGACTGCAAAATATAATTGAGTAACACTCCTTAGTTGCAGATATGACCTACCATTAAAACAGTTACGGTCAAAAATAGAAATTTTGTAGCAGTACTACCGGAATTGCCGTTTGCCGAATGAACTTCCTTCCAATCTATAGAATAAACATTATATCTGTCGGGCACCTACCTCTGTAAATTTAAGTTAAAAATGAGTGACTGTCCGTCTCCGCCTGCCTGACGATCATGAAGTTAGGATTAGGATAGGATAGGAATCAACTCTGAGAACAGAACTGAACTCTCCATAATAAAGCAAAAAGCAAACAAGTTGTTTCAGCTGAGCAATGGTAGCAAAAGTACTGTGCTACTACTGATTGTTTCTCGCTCTCTTTTTCAGGAATAGTGAGAACCAATCAGTAGCCATTCAGCTGTCCACATAATGTAAGTGACTGCGGACATGGCAGTCTGATCCCCTTCCACTTTACTGTGTGGCTAAACCACATAGACTTCTGGGCATCACACTGATGCCTTCTCTCCTTAATCTGGACTGCTTTTACAGTAGTCCAGATTTACAAAAACTAATTAAAAAAAAAAAAAAAAAAAACGGAACTTGCCGGGCATGTGCAGTTTGAGTTCCGGGATTTTGCGAGTCAGTCGGACTCAAAGTTAATGAAAGCACTGCAGCAAGCCAGTAAATTTAAATTGAAATAATTAATTTTGTAAATATTTTATTTTTTAAACTTTCTTTTCTTCACAGCTGGGGGAGGGGGGCTGCAGTCCTGCAGTCCGATAGCATGAGCCACCACTGGTGTGTCTGTGTGTGTGTGGGGGGCTGCAGTCCTGCAGTCCGATGGCATGAGCCACCACTGGTGTGTGTGTGTGTGTGTGTGTGTGTGTGTGTGTGTGTGTGTGTGTGTGTGTGTGTGTGTGTGTGTGTGTGTGTGTGTGTGTGTGTGTGTGTCTGCATGTGTGTGTGTGTGTGTGTTTGCATATCTCTGTATATCTATATACCACAGTATATGCCACAGTACTGAAGACTGGAAGATCAAGACGAAAAGGATGAAACTCACAATCACGAATTGTGTAAGTATTCCCAGGGCAAATAAACACTTGTCCACATCCACAGAGGGAATTATGCCCTTTCACCACTTTAGTGCAATCCTGTAGTGTAGTTGGTATATATAGTTAGGGCAGGTGTGAGGGTGCATCCCCCACATCGGGGGGTGTAGGGGACATAGCACCCCCACATAGGTGGGTTTTAGCTTGTGTGCTGTGATTTACTGCTGTTGTGGGCTCTCACTTTTCAGGATATAAAAGTAGACCTATATATATATATATATATATATATATATATATATATATATATATATATATATATATATATATGTAAAAAACACATACATATTTATATATCTCTCTTGTGCATCTCTTGTGCACAGCCCTCTTCAGGTCACCCCACAAATTTTCTATTGGATTTAGGTCTGGGCTCCAAAACTTTAATTTTCTTCTGGTGAAGCCATTCTTTTGTTGATTTTGATGTATGCTTGGGGTCATTGTCATTTTGAAAGGTGAAATTCTTTTCCATCTTCAGCTTTCTAGCAGACAGCTGAAGGTTTTGGGCCAAAAGTGACTGCTATTTGGAACTGTTCATAATTCCCT
>NC_056728.1:152602736-152635236 GCF_019279795.1 Protopterus annectens | reverse complement strand
TCTCGATGCATATATAGTTGTGTGTAGACGTGCATGATGTCAGTCAATTTATTTTGACATTATGCACGTCAGCATAAATAGTTTTAAGCAGATACACACACACACACACTGGACTCAGAAGTAACGAAAAATACAGATTTTGTTAGTTCCTCAGCTGACTCATTAATGATTGCACATCCCATTCCAAAAAAAAAAAAAAAAAAAAAAATATATATATATATATATATATATATATATATATATAGTATCACCAACAGAAAATATCGATGTACAGATTTCTGCACTATTCAAATAAAGTCCATGTATGAAGTCAACTTCTGGTCCAGCTAAGATGAATTTGTTACATGTTCCAAATTGTGTTTTTTTTTTACTCAGAGAATCCCATTCATTGCCCATGATTATACAGTCTCTTAAGAATTGTCCATGATAGGAAGCTGGAAACACCCTTCACTTCTGGGAATTCCCTTGCAGGCATGAATACTCTCCTCCAACTAAGGCACCAGGATGGGTAAACAGAGTGTCATCCTCATAGGTTCATAAGTAAGTACTAGGCTAGCTACCCTTGTGGGCCATTTTTAATCCTAGCCAGTTTTCTTTTTTTGAGCTCAAATTAACTTTTCCCATTTGGTTAGAGATTGACCTTATCCACCCCATGGTTGATAATTATATATTACACTTAAGGAAAATAACTGGGATCATACCATATAGTTTGAGGGGACCCACACATGGCATAAAGCATTTAGGGGCTGCATCTGTCCATCCATTAATAGTACAGGGACATTCCTGGGATGCATTTTCTGTTTCTCATCCATTGATGCAAGTTGTGCTTGAATATGGACTGGAATGAACTTTGGTTTATTGTGGGTAAAGAATATGTTCCAGAAGAGGTTTAGATCCATATACCAAGTATTTTTGATGCCATTTGACTTGCTGATGAGCAGTAAATCCATCACTATTGAATTAGAGGATGACTTGTATGCCAGACACAGGTCACCTTTAATCAATCTGCAAGATGCTGAGTATATTGCATCAGGTCCCAATTGGTTGAGGTGTTCCTACCTCACCTCCCCATGAAAGGCTTGTAAAAGCATAAGTACGGAAGACTTTCCCCACCACAGACTTGTTTTAATAAGGTGTCCCTATCTCCCCTCCCCCGAAAGGCTTATAAAAGCATAAGTATGGAAGACTTTCCCCACCACAGAACTTGTTTTAATAAGGTGTTCCTATCTCCCCTCCCCCGAAAGGCTTGGAAAAGCATAAGTACGGAAGACTTTCCCCACCACAGAACTTGTTTTAATAAGGTGTTCCTACCTCACCTCCCCGTGAGAGGCTTGTAAAAGCTTAAGTATGGAAGACTTTCCCCACCACAGAACTTGTTTTAATAAGGTGTTCCTATCTCCCCTCCCCCGAAAGGCTTGGAAAAGCATAAGTACGGAAGACTTTCCCCACCACAGAACTTGTTTTAATAAGGTGTTCCTACCTCACCTCCCCGTGAAAGGCTTGTAAAAGCATAAGTATGGAAGACTTTCCCTCCCATGGAACTTGTTTAAATAAGGTGTTCCTACCTCACCTCCCCCTGAAAGGCTTGTAAAAGCATAAGTATGGAAGACTTTCCCCACCACAGAACTTGTTTTAATAAGGTGTTCCTACCTCACCTCCCCCTGAAAGGCCTGTAAAAGCTTAAGTATGGAAGACTTTACCCACTACAGAACTTGTTTTAATGAGGTGTTCCTCCCTCACCTCCCCATGAAAGGCTTGTAAAAGCATAAGTATGAAGACTTTCCCCACCACAGAACTTGTTTTAATAAGGTGTTCCTACCTCACCTCCCCCTGAAAGGCTTGTAAAAGCTTAAGTACGGAAGACTTTCCCCACCACGGAACTTCTTTTAATAAGGTGTTCCTACCTCACCTCCCCCTGAAAGGCTTGTAAAAGCATAAGTATGGAAGACTTTCCCCACCACAGAACATGTTTTAATAAGGTGTTCCTACTTCACCTCCCCCTGAAAGGCTTGTAAAAGCCTAAGTACGGAAGACTTTCCCCACCACGGAACTTGTTTTAATAAGGTGTTCCTACCTCACCTCCCCCAGAAAGTCTTGTAAAAGCATATGTACGGAAGACTTTCCCCACCACGGAACTTGTTTTAATAAGGTGTTCGTACCTCACCTCCCCCTGAAAGGCTTGTAAAAGCTTAAGTATGGAAGACTTTCCCCACCACAGTACTTGCTTTAATAAGGTGTTCCTACCTCACCTCCCCCTGAAAGGCTTGTAAAAGCTTAACTATGGAAGACTTTCCCCACCACGGAACTTATTTTAATAAGGTGTTCCTACCTCACCTCCCCCTGAAAGGCTTGTAAAAGCATAAGTATGGAAGACTTTCCCCACCACAGAACTTGTTTTAATAAGATGTTCCTACCTCACCTCACCATGAAAGGCTTGTAAAAGCATAAGTATGGAAGACTTTCCCCACCACAGAACTTGTTTTAATAAGATGTTCCTACCTCACCTCACCATGAAAGGCTTGTAAAAGCTTAACTATGGAAGACTTTCCCTACCACGGAACTTATTTTAATAAGGTGTTCCTACCTCACCTCCCCCTGAAAGGCTTGTAAAAGCATAAGTATGGAAGACTTTCCCCACCACTGAACTTGTTTTAATAAGGTGTTCCTACATCATCTCCCCCTGAAAGGCTTGTAAAAGCATAAGTATGGAAGACTTTCCCCACCACAGAACTTGTTTTAATAAGGTGTTCCTACATCACCTCCCCCTGAAAGGCTTGTAAAAGCATAAGTATGGAAGACTTTCCCCACCACAGAACATGTTTTAATAAGGTGTTCCTACCTCACCTCCCCCTGAAAGGCTTGTAAAAGCCTAAGTATGGAAGACTTTCCCCACCACGGAACTTGTTTTGATAAGGTGTTCCTTCCTCACCTCCCCCTGAAAGGCTTGTAAAAGCATAAGTACGGAAGACATTCCCCACCACGGAACTTGTTTTAATAAGGTCATTATCCACTTAAATACCTTGCCACCTGTAAACCTAACAAACTGGGTCCAAAAAAGCACTGGTAAATGTCCCCATAACTCCTGCTTGTAATTCTGTTTATGCTGATAAGCATTAGGTTGGAAGGGTTAGACTTTCCTGTAGCCTTCTTTCTTCCCCAATTAAGGTAAAAACAGAGTGCTTTCTACTGTTCAACAGATGAGTGTAGTGTGCTCTGCACCTCCAAACAGTGCATTTCTCAATAAACTAAGTGAAACAAGCGTGCTACAAAAGGGAATTGGAAAACAGGCTCTCTGCATTGTAAATTGAGAAGCAGGCAGGGAACTGTGTAGTTTTTAACAGGAGGGCCTAGGAACAAGAAAGCATACATGTAACTCATACCTGCACATGCTGCCTCTAGGCATCTGCTATACTGGTTTAGCCCCACTCCACTCGCTTTACTAGCTCCGCAACTCACCCTGCCCTCATATCCCACCCATCCCCGGTAGTACTACGTTTATAGTACCACTGGCATGCCCCCTTAATTAGCTGACTGACTACACGTGCTCCTATAACCCAGCAAACTCCTAACACAATAATACACCCTCTATCCACCCCACTATTCATATTAACTCACCTATAGCTATTCTATTCTCTCTAATCTTTTATCCACCACATGCACTCAATGCAGACCCTACCCTAGTAATTTACTATGACTACAGCTAAAACACTAATGCTGCTACCCTTAGTACCCCTGCTATTCATTCCTTATCACCTAAGCTCCTATGAATATGTACAGCATCTTGAAACCCCATACCCAAACTCTCAAACAGACACCAACCCAGCATTTAATAAGTTTATCCACCACATAACCACCCCCTTTCCTAATTCCTTGCCTCCCAATTACCATCACCCGACTAAATACCGCTGCATTAGCTTAAAAAGCAAAAGCTATAAAAAAATCATAAACAAATTTTTAAGACTCATAAGCAACTTAAAAATTAATCTTATGAAGGATGGAGACATCCACCCCAACCCTGGCCCATCCACAACAGTAGACCCAAGCACACCATCTAACAACCCAATGTGTACTACCCAGATTTATAGACTTCCAAACTCATTTGTGGTCTGTCATCTCAACATCAGAAGTCTAAACAACAAGATCCATAGCCTACATGGACTCTTAGCTGTTCACTCCCCTGATATCCTCTGCCTCACAGAAACCTGGCTAAAAGCAATAATCAAAGATAACAAAATAACCCCCCCCCACAGTACAACATCCTTAGACTGGACCAGATCTCCAGGAAATGTGGTGGGGTAGCTGTATTATACAAGTCTACCCTAAAAATAACAATTGACACCCAACAGCCACCCCAGTTTGGCAATGCAGAAATTCTCATCACCAAACTAATAATAAACAAAAATAAATGCAGATACATTGTCTCCATTTATATTCCACCCAGGAAGAATGATAATACTCTAGAAAATATCTTACATTGGCTAGCTTCTAACTATCCCCAGGAAACCATTGTCTTGGGGGACTTTAACATTGATTGGAACACCTGTTCCTCTGAAACTCCCTCCACCCATTTAAACCTCCACGGGTTTACTCAGATCATTGCAACCCTCACCAGATTTAGCAAAAATAATATCCTCAATCAGATACTTATTAACATCCACCCCCAAAAGTACAAGTCAGGTACATTACCCGATGATCTAAGTGATCACTGCCTTACCTATATTATTAGGCTCAAAGCCGACATTTCCAACAAGCCCACCTACAAAACTATAAGAAACATCAGGAACTTTAACCTTGACAACTTCCAAAAAGAACTCAAAGCATGTAATTGGAATTTCTTGATACTACTCCCATTACAAGAAGCAGTTAAGTACTTCAATACCAAACCATGAACTTTCTTATTTAAAATGGAAAGCTAGGCGACTCTCAGCACGCCTTTAGGCCATTCCACAGTACCACCACGGCTCTTCTGTCTTTCTCTAATGTCATCAGTCTTCATCGTAACAACAACAAACTATCTTCAGCACTCTTCCTAGATCTCTCAAAAGCTTTAGATATGGTCAACCATCAGCTACTGCTCAATACCCTGCAAACCATTGGTTTAGACCAACACGCAGTACAATGGCTTCACTCCTACCTAAACGGTAGACAGCATGCTGTCTTATGGCAGAGCAAGCTGTCATCCCAACTTCTTCTAACCCTAGGTGTCCCACAAGGGTCCATACTAGGTCCCCTTCTTTCCTCTATCTTTATCAATGATCTGCA
Source organism: Protopterus annectens (assembly GCF_019279795.1). Taxonomy (NCBI): domain Eukaryota; kingdom Metazoa; phylum Chordata; order Ceratodontiformes; family Protopteridae; genus Protopterus; species Protopterus annectens. The sequence continues at coordinate 152,629,974 of NC_056728.1, read as the reverse complement.
CAACACAATCCCAGGAGCCACCTGCATCCAATATGCAGATGACGCAACACTAATATGTTCCGCCTCCTCTCCTACACAATGTCTAACCATCACCGGACCACTTTCAGCATGGTAGAAACATGGCTAGCTAATCACCACCTGCTTCTAAATCCTAACAAAACCAAGCTACTACTTTTCTCCCCTAACCGCAGAATTCCTCCTCCTTCCTTCAACATCAAATCTAGCAATGACACCATTATCTCCCCTGATGACCATACAAAGCTTCTAGGTGTAATAATAGACAACAACCTTAAATTTGATAAACATGTCAGTCACACTCAAGTCCATCAACAATTGGCTCCCTGTACAGAGCCTAACCTTTCCTCACCCCACTAGCTAGGGTAGGTATTGCAAGATCACACCTCCTCTCTACCCTTATGTATGCCTCCCCTGTACACACCAACCGAGCCAAAACCGGTCTCAACAAATTATCAGGATGTTACAATCATATAGCCAGATTCACTACAGGCATAGCTTTTAGGACCCACCATTGCCAGAACCTCAAAGCACTGGGATGGCTAGAGTATCCTACCCTTCTACAGTTCAACCAGCTTATAGTAGGGCATAAAATACTCCATCAACCTGATAACACCCCTGCCCTCAAAAATATTCTCACCCCTCATAGCGCCCCCAGGCCATTATGCTCAGCTGATAAACTAATGATACTGACCCAAAAATCCAACAACTCTGCAGGCGATGCTATATTTGCCAACTCAACTGGTAAAATCTGGAATCTACTCCCTACTACCGTTACCAAGAAAATCTCACTACCCCTATTTAAAAGAGAACTCAAAAAATACCTCACATCTCATTGGCTGTGCTCTTGTTCTAAACCTGAATAACAACTTCACTAATACATGTCTTGCTACCCAACCTGCTGTTTAGCCAAGTATCTATGCCTCATAGCATTTGAACGTCTAAGCATTGTGAATTATGAGATCTGATTGCACTCTATGTTCACATTTTCTGATACGTCTTTGCCAATCAGATGTAAGTCTGCACATTGTGTATATTGATATCTGCTGTATTCCTTGTCCATATTTTTCTAAACATGTCAGTGATGTAAGTATTGTCTCTTTTTTGGTATGTGGAGCTTTCCTCCTCGGGCCTCCGCTGAAAATGGACATATATCCAGTCAGACTATCCCGGTCAACAAATGTAAAATAAATAAATAGATAAATAAATAAATAGTGACAAGGCTTTGAGTGGACCATGTAGGACATGTTGTTTAGGCCTTGTGTACTTTTAATAAGGAATTTCTGTGGGCATTCCAGTTGTTGCATGTGTCTGGACCAATACATGCCAGGAGGGCATTATATTCAACGACTGGCTTAATGAGGGCTGAGTAAAGGAAAACAATGGCATCCTTAGATCTAGGTATAATCCCTTTGTTTATAAACTGTGCAGTATAGAAGGACTTCTTACAACAACAGACACATGTTGTTTAAAAGTTAGGTCACCGTCCACATAAGTTCCCAAATCCTGAACACCTGGTTCTAAGGGGGGGTATTGTTAATGTGGTAATTCCCTGTGATAGATGACTTCCAAAGGGATGCAGTAATGCTTTATTTAGCATTTAGTTTCATTCCATGATTTTGGTACATGGTATTTATTTGAGACAAGCCTTCCTGCAGGATGACTAAGTCATTTAGGGATTCAATGACTGCTTCTAGCTTGCAAACTTAGTCAGCCAGAGCCATTTGGTATTGGCTTTTACTTCAGAAAAGCAGATGCCAAAAGGGAGAGTCCCAACACTGAACCCCGGTGGACTCCACTGGTGTTTGTTCTCTTTGTGTAGGTAACTTCCCCCATTTTGATTTCCTACTTTCTATCTGTGAGCCAGTTGGCAATCCAGCATGTGACAAAGGGGTTCAGTTGCCTATCAGGGTTCAGAATCTGCCAGATCATGTATACACTCAGGTCATTGAACAGCAATGTATGACTCTGTCATAATCCATGTGGGTGTAAATGATGTACCTCTCCAGAATATATGAAGAAATGGCTCCCTATTGAAGTGTCTGCATTCAAAATGCCTTGTGCTGAAGAAAAGACCGAAATGAGTGAATCTTGAAAATCGTTCTCCTTAAAACTTCATTTTGCAGGGTGAAGGCAAGCCTCCCACACACCCCAAATGGAGAAAAGGGAATATTTCAGGAAATGGTATCTCAGACATAGTATATTTAAGTCCAGTCTTTTGGCCATTCAGTCTCTGAATTTTGAGACTCGCTGTAATGGGGCTCAATATTTCAAATGGTTACCTGAACAGATACACAATAGGGTTCTCATACTGTGTATCCTAGGCAGTATGAGCTTAGTATTCAGCAGCATACTACATTTTCCAGGGATTTTACCACAATATGAGCAAAAAAGAACTGACTTTAATAATAGGCTTAGTTTTTAGTGTCATTCAAAGGGGGCATAATATTTGTCAGCCTTGGGGGATACAGTTGGTAGACCATGCTGCTTTGTCAGGAATGGTATATACCTCTCTCTGCTAGGTTTTTGAATATTGCCTAAACCTTGTCTAGGCCTGTAGTGCATTTTTTATGCATTTCCAACCTGATAAACCTTCCAACCTAGCAAAATCAACCCAAGAAAATCTGAAGGTATTACTGTTCAATGCCAGGAGTCTAAGCAAGAAACTCTACACTCTGCAAGTTCTCCTTACCCTGGAATATTTAGATGTCTGTGCTGTTACTGCATACCTTGACCTGACCAAAGCATCAAATGCAATGATTTAAAGCTGTAGGGAGCACCCTGGCAGTTCATGGCTATAATGCCTCACACACATTTAGACCTGCTACTGCACAGGAAAGGTCAAAAGGTGGAGGCAACATGCCTCAAGCCTGTTTAAATAGTATGATGTGATTGAGCTTCTCCATGTCTGAATTACCATCGACAAGGTCCCATACCATATCCTTGCAAACTCCAGGTCCTCCTGTATGACCCAGGAAACCCATAACACCTACTTATACATACTGGAGACACTCCCTATTCAATTCATATTGATGAGCAACTTTAACTACCCCACTTTCAAATAGAAATCATGCAGGAGCAGAGATTCCTTAACTTTGTAAACACAAACACCTTGAACCAGATAGTCTACATGCCCACTACGGGTGCTAACGTCCTCGATCTGCTCCTCACAAATGTGAGGGAATGTTGCAAAACCATAGTGTAATGTCCTTTCTGGACCATAAAGCTGTCACCTTTGAAATAAAAACGTTATCCCCCACTCCATCCCCAGATACCCTTAGGAAATGCCCTCCACCATACTTCCCCTGTTATCACTAGGGAACAGGTCCTCTGTCTACTCTCCAAGAGCAAGAACACTGCCTTGAAGTGACTCAAATAATATCCTAGGATGTCTTCTTAATAGCACGAAACATGAGCTATCAGACCTATCAGTATAACTAGAATCATTATTTAACCATAACCTCCAGACAGACTTCATACCAAATGAATGGAGAACTGCAACTGTCAATCCTCTGTACAAGGGCAGGCCAACTACAGACCCATAAGTCTGACTAGTCTCATATGTGAAGCCATGAACAGAATTATCACACAGTGTGAGTTGCAGGCTCTAGGTCCGACTCTAAACCGGTTACAAGTAATGTCCCCCAGGGCTCAGTCCTGGGACCCCTCCTGTTCGGTATATACTTCTTAGATGTACAGGCAAGCACAGGAGGACTATGGCTGACCAAGTTCGCAGACGACTGCAAACTGGGGGCTATAATTGACTCTCTGGCTGATACAGACATCCTCCAGAAGGGTCTCAGTGAGAAAGATACCTGGTGTCAAAATCATGGCCTCAAGCTAAATGCCAAAATGTGCATAGTCATCCCCTTTGGAAAAAACAAAGTACCCACGAACTACCACATATGTGGTAGTCCCTTAAATACAGAAAATGTAATAAGGGATCTGGGAACCCAAGTAGCTAGTAATCTCTCCTTTGATAATCATATTGCTAACGTGGTTAGAAAATTCTTCTATGTGGCCCACCTAATCACAAAAGGGTTTGCATCTAGAACAAAAGAGGTTACTGTGCCCCTCTACTCATCACTCATCAGACCCATCATAGAGTACAATGCCCCATTTGGGATGTACCTTACAAGACACCTGCAACAGCTGGAAAGACTACAGAAGTATCTTCCAAGAGGATTACTGGCCTCAAACAGATGCCCTTTGCAGTCCAACTGAAGAAACTCCAGCTGTACTCGGTTGCATACCGCTTAATCAGAGGTGATCTCTGCCTGACATACAAGGCCATGTCCAACCCAGAATTGATGGACATGCTCCACCTAAAAAAAAAAAAAAAACAAATCTCCAAGAGCCACACAGTCTAGGGATCTAAACCTCACCACAATGATAAATAGGATGTGCTGGAGGAATAGATTCCTGTCCCAGAGACTCCCCATGCTTTGGAATAGGATTCCAGTCTACATTAGGCAGAGCCCCTCACTAACACTCTTCAAGAGAAACCTTGACGAGTGGGTGGAAAACAGAAAATTTACCTCAGGGATCACTGCAGTGGCTCTGCTGGACAGAGGCACAGGGAACTAATGGCTCTGCTGGACAGAGGCACAGGGAACTAATCTAAGGGGGTGGCGAAAGCCAACACATTCTATCTAGGCTCATAGATGTCCTTGGGCAGATAGCCTAGTACTTAGGTTCATAGGTTCATAGATAGATACTAGGCTATCTGCCCTAGGGCATTTACAAGCCTAGCCAGAGTGTATTTGGCTTCCACCTCCCTATTAGATTAGACTACTGTGGCTCTGTAAAGTAGGTCACAGAAGATACCCTTTTAAGAATAGTTTACTGTGCCCCTGTCTAGCAGGGACACAGGAGAGATCCCAGGGTTGAATTTGCGATTTTCCATCCACGCGTCCAAATTTCGCTTGAAGAGGGTCAGTGAGGGGCTATGTCTAACATGAATTGAGATTCTATTCCAGAGTGAGGGGAGCCTCTGGGAAATGAATCTGTCCCTCCAGCATATCCTATTTATTTTTGTGCTGAGGTTTAGGTCCCTGGAGCGTGTATCTCTAAGGGACTTGGATTTTTTGAGGTGGAACATGTCCATTAATTCTGGGTTTGACATAGCTTTGTACGTCAGGCATAGATCGCCTCTGAGTAGGCAGTAAGCAACTGAGTAGAACTGGAGTTTCTTTAGTCGAGTTGCATAGGACATCTGTTTGTAGCCCATGATCCTCTTGGTGAGGTACTTTTGGGGTCTCTCCAGTTGCTGCAGGTGTCGGGTAAGGTACATCCCAAAAGGGGCATTGTATTCAATTATGGGCCTGATGAGTGATGAGTAGAGGGGCACAATGACCTCTCTTGATCTAGATGTGAACCCTTTTGTGATAAGGTGGGCTATATAGAAGGTCTTTCTAACCACTTTGGCAACATGATTATCAAAAGAGAGATTACTATCTACATTGGTCCCCAAATCTCTAATTACTTCTTCCATACTTAATGGATTACCACCTATGTGGTAATTTGTGGGCACCTTGTTTTTCCCAAAGGGGATGACTATGCACTTTTTAGCATTTAGCTTGAGGCCGTGGCTCTGGCACCAATCATCCATCTCTGTGAGACCCTTTTGGAGGATGCTTGTGTCAGCTGGAGATATGATTATGGCCCCCAGTTTGCAGTCATCTGCAAACTTTGTCAGCCATAATCCCCCCGTGTTAGCCTGAACCTCAGAGAACTATATACCAAACAAGAGAGGTCCCAGAACTGAGCCCTGTGGGACGCCACTTGTAACTGGTTTGGATTCGGACATGGCACCTGTGATTCTGATCATGTGGGTTCTATCTCTGAGCCGGTTTGCAACCCATCTTGTGATATAGGGGTTGATATTTAAGCTGGTAAGCTTATTTATGATGCCCGTGTGGGGTATTGTGTCGAAGGCTTTTGCGAGGTCCACGTAGGCTGTGTGGACTTACCTTGCCCTCATCTATGGCTTTGGTAACTGTTTCAAATAAATCAACTAGGTTTAAGAGGCAAGATCTGCCCTTAACAAAGCCGAATTAGGTAGGGTCCAGTGTCTGGAGGCTCCCAATGTCTTTGTTTATGAGTTCCATGATAATACGCTCCATAGCTTTACAGACCAGACGAGTCAGGCTTATGGGGCAATAGTTTCCGGGGTCCGTTGTGGAACCACCTTTGTGGAGTGGGACCACTGTAGCTGTACGCCATTCTTTGGGTACATATCCTGTAGTAAGGCTAAGTTTGAACAGTGACTTAATGTGAGGGTTCAGTTCTTCTTGGAGCTCATGTGAGACACAGCCTGGGACACCGTCCAGTCCCATAGATGCTGTGTTTTTTGCTTTGGAGAGGGCAGCTTTCACCTGTGCGTCTGTGATGTCAGGGAGGTTACATTCAGTTGGGATAGGCGTTTGCTCCTTTGCGGGGGAAGGGGGGGAGAAGTTTGCGCTGAATCTGGCTGCCAGGATGTTGGCTATGTCTGTAGGTTTGGTATATTTTGTACCATTATGCAACAATTCAGAGCATATCTGGGAGTTTCCGCCCATGTTTCTGACATAACTAAAGAAGGCCTTGGGATTATCTTTAGTGTCTAGGGCAATTTTTTCTTTCGAAACTGGCCTTTGATGATTTTATGAGGGATTGAAGTTTCTTGCTAATACTGATCAGAGATGCCTTCCCTTTTTGGGATTTTGCTCTGTCATGTAGTAACTTCCTCCTTCTGTTGTATAGCTTATTTATGGCCGGGGTCCACCAGACCGGTCTCCTGTTTCTGGAGGAGTGAGTCTTGGTTTTATTTGGGATAGCACGATTCATGCATTTCTGCAGGTGCTCATAGAATGCATTTGTAAAGGATTCAGCGGATTGGGCTGTATTATCCTCTGGCCCAGGGGCTTTGAAGGATTCCACCTCAGTCTTGAGAAGTGCAAAGTTGGCTTTTGAGAAATTCTTTACAGTGATTTCCTTGGCTGGGGGTGGGGACGGGATATGGATGTCCAGGGAAATTTGTTTATGGTTTGATCTTGCCAATGAGGGGTTTACCTCTGGTGTGGAACATAGAGTCCCCATGTTGGTGATGACCAGGTCCAATATGGTGTTCCCTCTTGTGGGAGTGGTAACCAGTTGTTCCATTGCGTTAGAGTTTATAAATTCAAGGAACCGTTGGACAAGGGTGTTTGGGCTTGAGTTGTTTTCCCAGTGTTTGGGTAGTTGAAGTCACCCAATAACATAGTGTTTGGAGAGACCTTCATATTCTCCAGTGTTCTCAGGAATGCCAAGTGGGGTTCCTGTAATAGGGAGGGTGTTCTGTAGCAGGCTACAAACTGAAAGGCAGTTTTGCTCGCTGTTAGTTGCACATGGATGGTTTCTGATGCTTCGTGCAGTGCCACTAACCTGGAGGTGTAGGTATCTTTGATGAATATAGATACTCCTCCTCCTTTTGTGCTTTGGTCCGAGTTTTGGGGCTGAAACGCGTGGTATGAGTTATAACCTGGTAGTGCTGGGGTGCTCTCAGGAGCCTTGAACCAGGTTTCTGTTACTGCACAGACATCGATTTTCTCCATACTGAGGAGAGTCTCGAGTGCGTGCATCTTGAGGTTTAGACTTCTGGCATTGAGTAGCATTACCTTTAATTTTTTATCTTTGGGTTGTCTATGGAGGTGGGTTTGTCCTTTGAGCCTTGCCTAAAAAAGGCACTATGGGGGTGTCAAGAGCCTTGGCCAGTATACGAAAGCCTAAGGGTGACAGGTGCAAGCCGTCCCTAGCGGAGCAACATGGCTTGTCGAGCATGTCATCCCAGGCTGACAGACACTGGTTCCCTTTTGAATGACACCAATACTTTAGCCAATTGTTGAAACTGATCATTTTGTCTTTATGCTGTGGCATCATTCTTGGTGAGGGCAAGATGCTACTCAAGGTCAGGGACATACCAGCCTGGGCTACATGGTCAGAGAGCTCCTCTATGTCTCTTTTCATGTAGTCCAGGGAGGTACGTCTCAGGTCATTCACACCAGCATTGACAATGACAGAGTCATACGTATACTTGCTTTGGAGTGACCTGAGTGTTTGCTTTATGTGGCAGGTCCTGGCACCCGACAGGCAGCTTACAGTGACCTTCTCCTTGTTCAGTCTGGTGAGTGGGACGTCAGTGTGCCAGACAATAGAGTCCCCTATAACAAGTGTATTTGGTGTGTTGTTTGGCCTTATGGGCTGTGTCTGTGAGGCACACTGATTTTGTGAGATATGTGATTTGTGGGTATTGTTGAGGGGTGGTTGTTGCTTGGATATCTGCTTAGGAGGTCTTTGCTGTTTAGGCAGATTTTTATTTAGAGCCTCCGAGTATGTTTTTGTGTGTTTATGTGTTGCGTATGCAGATGCAATAGGTCTGTGTGAGACTGGATTTGTGGTGTGGGTGGTTACCTTTTCCTCCTGACTGACTGTGCCAGTCTTGGGTTGAGAGAGCTCTGCCTCCAGTTTGGCTGTGTAACTGCATCTCTCACGTGTATTAGAGTTTGTTGGAAGGAGGAGAGGGTTGTCTGTGTACATAAGGCAATTGTAACATTGCCTCAAAATTCCCAGATTCACCAGCTGGACTGGAGAGTACCTTGAAACTGACCCTTGGACATACTAGATTAGTATAGGGAACAGTTTTTTTTACTGATCAGATTAGGGAAGGGAACTGATTTTTCACTTGATCAGGAAGGACGAATCGGGAGTCTAATACTTATGAGAGGGTGTAGTGCTTTAGTTAGTTAGTGTTTCCTTATAAGAGCTGAGCAAGTGCAGGGCTTTAGAAAGAGAATAGAGTGATTACTTTGAGAGTTTGAACAGTTCTAAGAGAAAAAGTGAAGAGCAGACTTTGTGGAGCCTGGAATAGTTTAAACCTGTTTAGGCGGCGCTGCCTGACGCTGCTCAGTGCGCAAAACCTCGCAAAAAGAGAGTTGTAGGGTTTTAAGAGAGAGAGATCAAGGAATTTAGAATTGACCCAAAATGGCCAATAAAATTACAGTTTCTAGGTAGTAACCACTCCTCCAGGGACAGGCAGGCTGTTTAGAGTTAACCACTTCCACTGGTGAACACAGAGACTTCCCTTTAGCCCAAGCAAGCACTGGCCTTCTAGAAACTTCCAAACAGTTCAGAACAGCAAATCTGTAACTGAACTTTCTTAACTTTCAGAAAGTGGGAAAAAAGGGTCCTATGAACCTATGAACCTAAATGATAAAAAATTGCATAGGAAACCTTCAAACACTGGATCTAATCCAGTTTGGTTTTATCATGGCAGGTCATGCCCATTCAACCTGGTGGACTACTTCAAGAAGGTCAGCAAAGCAATGGATGAGCATAAGATAGTGCATACTGCATACTTTGACTGGCCAAAGCATTAGACACATTTCCCCAATTAAGCATTGCAGACAAACTCACAAACTTAGTTTTTAAACCTTTGTACCACCCCCTGAATAGTTAGATGGCTCAGTGATAGGACTCAAGAAGTTAGGATAGGGGAGTCTACCTCTACAAAAAGGCCAGTCACTAACAGAGTTCCTTAAGGCTCATTGCTGGGGCCACTCCTATTTTGCTTCTACTTCTTTGAAGTCAAGGCCAACATCAAGGGTCCCTGGCTGAGCAAGTTTGCAGAAGATTGTAAACTAGGCACAGCCATAGAATCCCCAAATGCACAAATATCCTCCATGAAGGCCTTACACAGACTTTTAACTAGTACCAGAGCCACAGTCTAAAACTCTGTGACAGAAAATGCATAATGGTATCCTTTGGGAGGAAGGCTACTCCTGGGAACTACAACATTGATAATACTCTCCTAAGAGTAGACCCAGTGGTCAGGAATTTTGGAACACATGTAGACAATAACCTGGCCTTAGACCATCATGTGTCTATGACAGTAAGGAAATTATTCCATTTTGTGCAACTTATAAGCAATGCTACAGGATCTATGTCCAAGGATGTCATTGTTCTGCTGCACTTGGCCCATATCAGACCAATTGAGTACAATGCCTACTTCAGTATGTATGTGATCAGGCATATGCAACAACTGGAGCATCCAAAGAGTTTAATCACAAAAAAAATACAGGACATAAACAACATGTTCTGCATGGACAATCTCAAAGCCCTATTCCTTTACTCAGTCTCTTATGGACTGCTGACAGGCAATCAATGTCTGGCCTACAAAGCATCCTCTGATCCTGCCCTGATTGACATGTTGTACATATGCAAAGCAGAAAACATCAGAATTACCCTTTCTAGGAACCCAAACATCATCTGCAACATAAGTCTGACATATTGAAGAGAGAGGTATGTGTCTCAGATACTGCTCTTCTTTGGAACAGTGTTCTCATCTATGTGAAGAAGAATTCTTCTGTAACCTAATTCAAGTGTAACTTGGACCAGTGGATGGGGAATTGAAAATTTATCCATGATTTGGAATCTATGTCTCTGTTAGACAAATGCAGCCAGTAAATATTTGACCACCCATGCCCAAGCCTAAAAATACCCATTGAATTAACCTTAGGTATCAAAACTTTTCAGATACATTTGGGAAGTAGGGCTAGGCTTAAAAAGGCCATCTGGGGTCATTAGCCTAATAATAATCACCTATGAATAATGGCAAACTCCACTGCAACACTAGTCGAAGACAAAGAGCCTTTCCCTTAAAGATTTAACACATCTTGAATGCAATGCAGTGAGGCAGCCCTTACAACCCCAGTGAATCTGCTCTGGCTAAGAAGAATGCTCCTTTTATGCAAGGACAAATTATGTAATGTGTCTCATAATGAGCCATTAGACTAATATAAATGACTTTTCTCCTCTTGCTAATACAGAGCACTACGTGCCTGCATAATCTTCGCATCACACAGTAGCATTAGCACTATTTTAAAGCGAACACTGTTTAAAATATAACATTTTGTTTATGGTTTTATTTTCACATTTAACATTCAGTATTCCTTAAATTCTGTATCTATATCTATATCCTTAATACAGGGAATGATATAGCTATACTTTGTTGCAACATTTGTATGCAAGTAGCATTTGTGTGATTTTGTTTTATTGTGGTTTATTAGATTGTTGTGACTTGTATCCCATTGGTGCTGCATTGCAGTGTTTTTTAACTTTTCCCTATTATAGTGAGGGTAGGCTGTCGGGGTCAAGCCCCCATACAATGGGTGCAGAAGAAGCTTGCCCCTTGCAAAAATATTTTTTTCTGATTTTCGTATGTTTTTTTTTGAGATATGTTTCTAGATGGGGGAAAAACTGATGAAGTGTGACTTCTTTTTACATGCTTTGAAGGAACATAGGGAAACCATAAGAAAGAAGGCCATTACAGGACAATCCCAAAATCATTGTGGAAGTAGGTTTTACAGGCATAGAGTCTGATAAGGAAAAGCAGAAAAGACAGATGTTTCTAATTGCACTTGTAGAACCAGAGGCTGCCCCTGCAAAGCACGAGGCAGGCCAGATGACACAACACTCTTCTGCAGGGAAAAGGGACCAAAGTCATGCAGTATAAATAGTCTAACATCAAAGATTTTATAGATGATATGAAAAGAGACTGGGAGACAATGCAGGTCGAGCTGTGTATGTGTATGATAATATTGACGAGTAGCTTTAGATGTGGAGCTCTGCACAAACTGCAGATAGTCAGTATGAATGTCCAGGAGATCTTGGTAAAGTGCACTGAAATAATCAAGGTGAGAAGAGGCAAGATCATGAAGTATTACTGAGATTTCAATTTGGGGAATAAGGTGATTGTTTCAAACTATATCTTCAGGATCAAGGAATTATTTTACCACAGGTAAAACCTGGTCCAAAGGATGACATGATTCTCCAAGATTGCAAGTAAGTCATACACCTTATTAGAGAGTAAACAGCAGTGGAGTCCTTAAGGGTAGCATGAATTAGGTAGGGATGAGTTGCAAAAGATTATGCACAAGCCATTGATGACTGTCATCTAGATCATTAGTGAAGATGAACACATTTGCTATATTATCCCATGGAAAGAGAAGTAAAATTGGGTGCTATCACCATAACAATGAAAGGCTATGCATCTTTCTCTTTGGTCAAATCTCCCAAAGTGGGTATAAACACTTGGAAAATAAGAGGGCTCAAGATAGAGCCATGTAGCACTCCATACTCCAGCAGGAAGGAGGTAGAGGCATTCATCCTGAAACACCCTTTTGTGTATGGCCTGAGAAGTGAAAAGTAAACCAGTCAGGTAACACAGAGGAAGATACACTGTAGGATCATAAATACCCGATTAAGATGCCATGGTCAGTGGTGTCAAATGCTGCTAAAAACTCTATCAAAGAAAGGACTAATAAGATTGCTAGGTTCTAGCAATTAAATCATTGTGCTCTATAATTAAACAGTGTTGGTATTATAGCATGAGCTAAACCCAGACTGATAATGGTCCTTGTGTTCATTTGCTGTGAGTTAACACTTATGTTGCATGTAGGTAACCTTCTAAATGACTTTAATAAGAAAAAGAAAGTTGGACATGGGATGATAGTTGTTAATAATATCGGGCTAAGGATAAGGTTTCTTTGGAATGAGGTATAAAAGGCATGTTTCCGTGCAGATAGAAATGCACCAGTCATTAAGGAAGAGAATAAGTGGTCCAAGCACATTGAGGTTGGTCTGAACCAGTCTGGATGGGCAACTGTTCAACCCATGTATTGCAGAACCTATCCTTGAAATCACAGTGAGGGGTTGATTGTAGATTAGAATGTCAAACAGCATTCGATATGCATCAGAACATTGACCAGAATTAATACACTGTCCATGGGGTCTGATGGTGAAACAACGGGCCTGACAGTGGCAGTGTTGTCAGCAAAAAAAATAAAAAAACAAGCATCCTTTTCACATTGAGGAGTTGAAAAATACAATGACAGATGATAGAGGCAAGGTTGCAAAGTCTGTCCGCTACTCAAAAGAGCAAGGCCAGTCAGTTTGTTTCTACAGAGATCTCTCTAGGTAAACCGTCCATCTGTCTTTTGTGAAACTTATCTTGGTACATAGCATAATGCTGAATTTGAATTCATAGGACCACATGCCACAATCAAACTTCGAACCTTCGGCCTTTTCTGAGAAGTCTACAGAGATATACCTCAAACCAAGGCATACTTGCCTTCAGTTGCACAGCAAGGTTGGGGAAAAGTGTTAGAAGGTGCAATCAAGAAGTGCAACAGTGGATTTCCCTAATTATTTTTAGCAATGGAATTTTTTCACTGAAAAGCTAAGGGGGTGGGGTGCTACATTGGAAATGGGCACTGGGCATTAGATGATCCATCGACCACTCTGCATAACTTGAGGGTAGCTATTCAACATAAAAGGTTAGTATAATTGCCAACCAAGGCATTGATAGAATCAGCACCATCTCCCAAGAGGAACCAAGTGAGCACAGATGAGAAGATGTTGGGTGTGATATGAGTGGTAAAGTGGTCTTTCCTTATTTGAGATGGGCTCAGATACAGTGATTCAAGTCCAAAATCAACAAGGTAGTAATCAAGCCTTGAGACCAGCTCCACTACCAAGTCCAACGTTTTCATACCCTGTAAGAAGATCATACCCATGAGTGTACAAATTACAGGGGTAATAACTTGAGCAAACCCAAAGCTTTTCAGAATGCAGTGAAATTGTCTGGCAAAAATCATGGTTTCAAAGCAGACCTAGATACTAAAAACACCAAGAACTTCAAAGTGCTGTAAACAATTACGAAGTTAATGAGGAGACTGGTGAACCTGTTGCAACAATGTTCTCATCCAACCTGTTGGACAGTAGATGAGGAGAAACCTACAGAAAGGTCAAGCAGCAAGGGTGTGTTCAAAGGAGTTTGTTTTTTTTTCAAGCAGCAAGCTCTACCAGTTGCAGCCTACAGCCATAGCAGATGGAACCTTAGTCTTGAGTATACCCCTCAGGGTACAAAATAATGGAGACTCCAGACAGAATGGCAACAGTTAGATGTGGGTCAAATACATCACCAAACCAGGTCTCTATGAGTGTTTGTGTATTAAACATCAATATACATAAAGTGAGCAAAGATTAAATGCCGATGAGTTTTAAATAATTATAAAAACAAACTACCAGGAATGTTGCAAATAAATATAGTGATGGTCTATTGGATAGATCAGCAACTAAGTAAATTCAGGGATAATGTACTGCCCAGTGAATCCATTAGGCAACCAAGGTGTTCAACTACATGTGTGCACACTTCACTACACATGCACCCATACAAAAGCAGATGCACGCATGCACGCATACACACACACACACACACACACACACACACACACACACACACACACACACACACACACACACACACACACACACACTTTTCTATATATATATATATATATATATATATATATATATATATATATATATATATCTTGTGTGTTATATACGTGCATGAACACACATTTCTCAGTAATGTCATTGCTGCTCAGTGAATGTCAATCTGTCAAGGACTTGTAGAGTGATGAGTGATGGTGAGACATTTAGCTTACCACCTTATTAAAAAAAAAAATCAGTGATACTGTTAATTTAATTAAATGTTAAGTTATGAAATAAATTCAGTAGTAGTAATTTACATTGTGAATAAGATATATTTCTCATAATTCTTTTTATAGGGTGGTACTCTTTATTAAACTCTTAAGAACTAAGCAGGTGTTAAGAAGCGTGCCAGCCCCCTTTATAAATGGTATTAGGGAAAATACAGTTTGCATATACTGTTGATTAGGGATAGGCATATATCAGGAAATATCTTCAGCATATTAACAAAACAATGTTACTCACAGTACAGTATTTTTATCAGTTGCTGTTTTGTGAAAATAAATGTTTTTTTTCCTTTGTGTCCAAGATGTGTCCTGTGCAGACAGGCCATACACTGTGGCACTGATGTCTGTGATATGGATAACACATGGTCAGCATGACTGATAGAACACTGTAAGTACATTCTAAGGCAGTGTCACATATCAGGTGCAACACACAGCATCCCCATCTGTCAACTGCATTAGTAATATTTTTCATGCCGAATTCCTCATATGCCAATGTTCTACACATTTACCCTATGTTAGATCAATGCACAGTCAATCAAAGAAAGACTCCTTGATCTCAACAGTCTGAGAAAGACTTCCCTTAAATACCTCCTAAATAAGCAGTGTGGCAGGTCTGGCTCCTGAAACTGTTGTGTTGGTGGCATGCCCTCTGTACCCCCAAAACATATATAAGCTATATCTACAGATGTAGAACATCAGGGAAAAGTGAAACTCACTGAAGTATACAGATGTCTTGTACAAACACTGATCACACACGGTGTTGTCTGCATTCTTCAGTCTCGACAAATTGGGTTTGGGCAGTTACATCCTGACCATCTGCTGCTTTATCACCTGGACAGAATCCAGTCTGCATATGTTTGATGCATGCTACATGCCTGATCTACATGCCAGTTATTCTGCCATCTATGAAATGTGAATGGACTTTTTCTTCCAGTGTACTGTGTACTATGTTTATAAATCCCACCTAGACAAAAACTCAAGAAATCATATATTTGTACTATATATTACATGTTATCAGT
The DNA here is from genome assembly GCF_019279795.1 of Protopterus annectens. NCBI lineage: Eukaryota > Metazoa > Chordata > Ceratodontiformes > Protopteridae > Protopterus > Protopterus annectens. The sequence continues at coordinate 152,614,361 of NC_056728.1, read as the reverse complement.
TCTAATATTCTGATGGCTACATTAAATTTTAACGTCTCTTGTTGCATCATACCTTTTGCTGCCATAGCCACGGATACTATGTCTATGTAATTATTTTTTTCATCTCTAATATACTCATCTCAGTGTACTCAGATTACCAGATACTATCAAGGGTGTAGCTAGGCATACTCAGTGTACTCAGATTACTAGATACTATCTAGGGTGTAGCTAGGCATACTCAGTGTACTCAGATTACCAGATACTATTAAGGGTATAGCTAGGCATACTCAGTGTATTCAAATTACCTGATACTATAAATAAAAAAGGATGTGAATGATGACCAGAATTATGAATACGATGGATGGAATGAAGAAGCAGAGACTAGGATGGCAATATAGTCTTTGGGTTATGTCTAGGAAGTGTTAATAAGGCATGTCATGTAAGCCAGAGTTCAATTTCTTCAGTCATCTTTTGCATGCTGTATGGCTCTATGTAAGTCACTTTACCAAATTCATGCTGCTTTGTTATCCACAAGAAAAGGTTCTTCTTTCTAGAGTTTCTGCGGAGGATTAAAAGCTATGAGTGGCAAATGAACTTCTTCATGTAGCTCCATGTTTGATTCCCTTTGTTGCCACTTGACGACTTTGTAACTCCAAGCTAACTTAACTAGACAGTGCTCCTTCAGCCTCCCTGAAAAGAGGCTTGCACATAGTGGGTTTACCTGGTTAACAAGTGGATATGATAAAAATAAAATAAACATACCTGGGTAAATATAAATCAAAGACGAGTGTACTTATTGGTTTACCATCAAAGTTAATTAGTCATTCCTATGCTCTTTTCAGTCACAGCCTGGAGCACAAAAGCAAGTTCAATCTTCATGATGGTAGTTTAGGACAGTCAAAAGTACTCAACAAAAATGCATACAGACATAGCATTATCCTGCAAACTCAGTAATCGGGGAGCAGGACTGAACTTCAGACTAATAAGCTGTGAAACAAAGTGTTAACCCTAACCACTGATCCACTGTACTGCACAAACAGGCAAAATAAACAATAAGCTGTGGTTTGTGCTGGTTTTCTGAAAATGTTTAGAGGATTTAAAACTAGAACTAATGTTAAAACTGCATCTGCTTGCTTTCTAAAAAAAGAAAAAAAATCCTGAATTCCGATTTTCCAAATTCTTTGCAATAGTTGCAGAATAGACTTCCCATATTCCAAATTGTATCAAAACCCAGCCTTTCATATGAGATGCATTCTTTCTCTGTTCAGAGCATTTTAGACGCAGATGATGTTTATGTTTATTTATGTAACTGAACACTTAAAATATTTTACATATGTTTCATATAAATAAAGTGTTTCTGATTTATGATATAATTGCAAATTCATTCAAACAGGATGTCTCACTGAAGCTATATTTGACCAAAGGTATAAAGTCAGATATACACGTACACAGGAAAAAATCATATAATTCTTCTTAGTGGCTAATGGCAACATATCTAAATAGATCTTTTATGTCAGACTGAGTATTAGGAAACTAAATTACATACTTTATGTCTGGTGGTTTTCAGAATGCTGTTTTTGTTTACAAGCTGGAAGCTTGCCAGACGATTCAGTAAAACAGGAATAGAAATTTGCAGATTATTGTAGGAGTTATTAGAAAAAACTCTTAACAGATGCTGAGAAGGTTACTCTGTAATTTTATTCTGTAGCACAAGGAAACAGTGTCCTCATATATAGCTTTTAAGAACAAGAGTAAACATTTCAGAAAAGCATGTCCTTAATTATTGCAGCCCATTTATTAAACAGTGCATGTTTTTTATTTGACTAGACAGTGAAGTAAGGCCTTCTATATGCATGTCATGATTTAATAGATCAACAGTATCGGATGCCAAGATTTGAACTTGCAGGGGGTCTACAGTTCTAATGTCTTTAGGACTACTCACACCAATATAATCATTTTCAGGAGCAGCAAGGCCATTATAAACTGTTTCTAATTATGAAACAATTGTTTCTGTGGTACTTCTAACATTTTTCCCCATTCGTGGTAGTTTTGCTGGTTTACACTTTACTGCTGAAAGGCCCACCAGAAACAGTTCTGCTGTACTTTAAACATGTTATTATAGTTTTTACAAATACAGTAATTATACATTACATCGCAGTATTTTGTTGTTCCTAATGAGGGTGCCATTTTGTCAAAATATGAGGCTAAATGTAAAAACATTGCATCTGACGTATTCTAGAAAATAAGTGTGACAACCATGTTTCATAATGATTCTTATGCATATCAAAAGTCATTATTTTATTTGGTGTTGTCATCATGTTTAATATAGATGATTATAATAGGGCCACTTATCATAACCTGCTTATTATGTATTCAAGACACGCATACCTAGAAATTCACCCAGAGAGTGAAGCTTGAGAGGTGAATCTTGGCATCCATATCAAGAACACATAATAAAGGGTTATGATGGGAGACCCAGTCATAATTCTTTGTAGTGCATGATCTGCTACTTGTACTACTAGTTACAAAAAACTGCTAAGAGTTTTACTGGCTTTCACAGCCATAAAGCACTTGGTAAGCACTGTCAGAAATACAATATAACAGTCTCCTGTGTTTACACTCACCTTGCCACGCCTCTGAACTGTCTAGATTTTTAAAGAATGTCGAGATTTTTGCCTCATATGTTTGCTTGGCTCCTTGCAAAAATCTTTGGTTTTAGGACCAATCTCTAAGGATTGAAGTCACCAAATAATGACATCCATTTGAGTTTCAGACTTTGTATCCTTCAGAAAATGCAGGAGAACAGACATCCTGTTATTGTAGCAACTTTCTAAATTTATAACAGGAAGTCAGGGACACGTTACCGGTAAGTACAGCAGGCAAAAACAAATCCGTTTTTTATTCTGCTACTGTCTTTACTGGTCAGTCCTGGCAGATTTGACAGCCTACCGTGAAACCCAACCTAAACTAGTTAAGCAGAACCTGCTTAACATTTGATAAGGTCGGGTCTTGTCTACACTAGGGCTTAACTGATTTGTCTTTTTCTGAATATCGGAGCAGAATCAACACACTCCATGCTCTACAACTTAATTTTACATTAATAATCATGTAGAATTAATATGCTATTTTCTAAATGATTATTTTTTCAGCCGCCATTTCATGTTATTCGTGTTTTCACATGATTGAAACCGTAACTTCCACTTATGCTTAAAGACTTTTTAGCTTTGAGCATGATGATATATATGCTGTGATATGCTTGAAATGCAGTATTAAAATGTAATTTTCTAGAAGTAAACACTGATATTTGAACTATTTGAATACAAGTATGTGTTCTCTTGAAGCTTTCTTTTAGGGAATAGATGTTAATATTTTTAAGAAAAATAAAGTTGTGTTTTTTTTTGTTACAGGTGATTAGGAGCTTGTAAGGTTTTGAAACAATCTGTGTTCTAACAAAATTGTCATTTAAAACAATTTGCATAGGCAGGATTTTTGAAACTGTATGCCGATTTTAAGAATGTAGCATACCTTCCCTCACTTAAAATGACAGGCTTTCAAAAAACAAAGGTGCTTGTTTGTTTAGGGTGGAAAATACTTCACCTAATTCCCCTGAAAGTTTTTGCACTTTCTGAAGCAAATGATGGGCATTTGACTCTGTGTACAATGCACAAAACATGAGTTACATGAGTTAATGTACACTGTGGATAGATTAAGGAATGATTCCATGTTCAGCTACACAACATACACTTAGTATTGGAAACCATGCAAACTTTTTCACTGAAATGTATGATGAACAAATTTGTTGCATGATTCAAAAATAGAGGTTTGTGCTGCAAAAGATACATAATTTGTAGCATTAGTCAGAAAGTTTATGTAATGAAACAAAAATCAAAACAAAACAAAAAAATGAATACTGACAATGAGACAGTTCAGACATGCATAGGTGTGAAGAAGCCACAGCACTACAGATAGAGAGAGATCTCAACTGTTCCTGTTTGAGGAACATTCCTATTTTTCAGGTCTTATTTACCCCTGCACAGGATGTCACTATTTTTGGAGGTATATCTGTGTTTTCAGGCTTGATTACCCCTTTACACAGTTTTCTGAATCCACCCTCATCACATGTGATTTTTCAGGCTGTGTAGTACAAAGAAAGACACACAACATGACCAACATACTAGTGGCAACAATACTTTAAAGAAAGAAGATACACATCTAATGTCTCTTTTTTTGAAGCAAAAATAGCCTCGTGTGGTAGAATTTTGTAATGCATTTTACTTCCTGTCTGATTATAGTTATATTTTTCCAGCATTTTTGCCACTCTGTGTTTTTATAGATGTGTTTTTGAGTAGTAGCCCACATTCTTATTGGACGCGGAAAGAGTTATGAGTTATTTGGCATTCAAATTTTATGCGAATGAGATGTCCAGAATTAAAGCTAGATTTTCCTACTTTCCAGAGGCATTTGTTCCTATTTTTAATGTGCAGGTTGAGAGGTATGTATGTAGGGTCATATTATGCAGATATCATGCAGGTATCCAGATTATCTGATAGGTGACCAAGGAGAAAATGGTCAAAGAGAAAGCACCCTAATCATTAATGCCAAATCAGTCACTGAGAGAGAATTAGAAGGACAACTCTAATTCAACTGTAACATTCTTCACAACCCCCAAACTATATATAACCAACTATGAGATCATAGCACCTTGGGGTATGTTTGATATATGTTTGTGTGTATATGTGTGTGTGTGTGTAACATAACAATGACTTAGCTAGATGTTTAAGTTCAAGGTAGGAATTGAAAATTCATACTACTACATATCAAGAAGGAATATTCCAGAGGCCAACATAACAAATCCTTGAAGTATCACAGACATCTGTCTCATGCATTCCTGAAAATAACGTGTGCAAAGGCCTGTAAACCTAAATTTAGTGACAGGGGAAGATATGAAAGATATCCTATGGGAAAAGCTTATTACCTTTCTGAATGGCAAAACTGTTCATGATAGCAAGCCCTGCAGAGAATGACCAGAAAAAAATGTTGTTAGATCTGATCCAGTTTCATAAATGGGTTACAGGAGGACTTCACAGGGCAGGACTGATAGTTACTGTCTACCTGAACTTCTCCAAGGCCTTTGACTCCTTTTGGCACAAGTGGTTGCTAGGAAAACTAGACATGACATGTGCAGGACTGAGTGTGAAAAGAGGGATTGTTGCACGGTTGGGCAGGAGGATGCAGAAGAGTGCAGTGAGAAGGACATTGTCAAACATATAAAAGTTACCGGTGTGATTATGTCAAACATATAAAAGTGACTGGTGCGATTATGTCAAACATATAAAAGTGACTGGTGCGATTATGTCAAACATATAAACGTTACCGGTGTGATTATGTCAAACATATAAACGTTACCGGTGTGATTATGTCAAACATATAAACGTTACCGGTGTGATTATGTCAAACATATAAACGTTACCGGTGTGATTATGTCAAACATATAAAAGTGACTGGTGCGATTATGTCAAACATATAAAAGTGACCAGTGTGAGGACCAGTGCAATTACTTTATTGGCATAGGGATCAATCCTGGGTTCAACACACTTCAGTATGTCACTGACATATCTGAGGAAACAGAGATAGGATCAACATCTTTGCAGGTGATACAAAATAGGTACATTGATATATGAAGCGTGTAAAGAAAGATTTAGAAACATTGATCAGAAGTGTTAAATGTAGGTAGTTAATGTTTGGTGAAGACAAATACAAAGTACTGCAAATTAGTCTTATCAACTAATGCATGAAATATCAGGTAGAGAGTGGAAGTGATGCTATAACAGAACAGGAAAAGGATATGTGTGGGATTTATATAAGAAGTAAAGAAGTAATGCTTCTACCACACAGGACTCAGGTTAGGCCATGTTTTGAGTACTCTGAGCCATTTTGGAGGCCATACATCAGGCTACTGGTAGAGGCTTTTGGGAAAGCTATTATTATATTGTATGAGATGGGGGGGAAAGGATACAGCCAGACACTAGAGGACCTAAAGCTCTTTTCAATAGAGATCAGAAGACACAGGAGTACCTGATATCAATATATGAAGCACCAGTGAATGATGGGGGAGTAATGGCAGCAGAAGTAAATCACAAGGATTCCACTTCATGCATAGTCAAGTCATGAGTGATGCATTTGCAGTTATCATGAATGTGCGAATCCCAAATCTCAGGGCTAATGTTTCATCTATAACTTAGTCACGTGTGATGGATTTGTTTTCATTATGGCTGTGTGAATCCTAGGGATAACATTTCATCCCTAACTTAGGTATATGTGCTGCACTTGCAGTTATCATGAACATGCTTTTCACAGACCCATGTTTGAATAACAAGGGTACCACTGCATCCATGGCCAAGTCACATATGATGCATCTGTTATTGTCATGAATGTTAATTTGCTGGATGCTGCTAGCTCAAATGATGCATGCAGTTGATACACCAGTTTGCTAAGAGCATTGTTCAGAGATAACACACAATCAACAACATAGAACATCATCACTTGAGACGACGATGACTTTTTTATCTAAATTCTGCCATGTAATTATGCAAATATATATTTTTTTACTTGAACTGTACTGATTTTAAATCAGTCATGTAAGTTTTGAAATATGGAACTTTTCTTCCAGGGCTTCTTCTGAAAATGGGCCTTGGCTCAAACAAATTATTCTGGTAAACAAATGGAAATGAATACATGAATAAATGTGATTCAAGCAAAAGTTCTGTATCACACATCAGAGATGCTGGATATGTATTATATTCATGGCCATCTGGAATAAGCAACAGAACTGTACAATGAAACATTTGTCTGCATACCAGCCTTTAGTGAGTGTATATTCAGACAAACTAAGTTTCATATATCATGATATATTTCATAGGTTAGTGCAGCAGCGTGCATATCTTTCAACTGTCCAGAATCTCATAGAATGTCCTAATTTTTTGCCTCATATTTTTGGTCTGCTACATTTAAATATGATATTTTTTGACAAATCATTGAGGATTGTAGTCACTAAATAACAATATTCAGTTTCAGACTCCATATGCATCATATGCCACTAGCAAAAATTCTTGAAAAATGTATACATTACCAACTTATGCCATACCTACTTAATAAACACCTTCTCTCTCCTACCCAGCATGGATTCCACCCTGCCCACAACAGAACCACAGCCCTTATTTCCTTTACAAACCTCATCAACCAAAACAGGCACTTAGGTAAACTTACATCTGCCATTTTCTTGGACCTGTCAAAAGCCTTCGATATGGTCAACCATCCCAAACTACTCCACTCCCTTACTAATCTTGGCCTTAATGATCACGCACTAGCCTCATTCCAAAACTATCTACATGGTAGACAATAAGCAGTTCAATGGGACAACAACCTATCCTCACTGCTGCCTATTATCACAGGAGTCCCACAAGGGTCCATTCTAGGACCCCTTCTATTCTCCATCTTCATTAATGATCTCCACAGCATATGCCAAGATGCAACTGTTACACAATGTGCTGATGACTCAACATTAGTTTGCTCAGCCAATGACCCACACAAACTCCTCTCCATTACCCAAAATGCCTTCCAAATTACAGAAACCTGGTTTCTTAACAAAAACCTATTACTTTATCCCAAAAAGACTAAACTGTTGCTATTTAAACCAAACAAATCCATCTCAATGCCCAACTCATTCAATATTGTGTCCAGAGATGGGACTATCATCTCTCCAGACACTCATACTAAACAGCTAGGCGTGACTATTGACAACAACCTCAAGTTTGATCTACATATAAATCAAACTGTTACAAACATTCACAAAAAACTGGGCAGTCTTTATAAAAACAAACTATTTCTAACCCAACCTGCTGGAATAACTATAGCTCAAACCCACCTCCTCTCCACACTATTCTACGCCGCTCCCATCTTCACCAACCTACCCAAAACTGAAATGGCCAAGCTTAACATCTGCTACAATCAAATTTCCAAATTTCCTACTGGTGCCCCCTACCTTACCCACCACTATAATTCTCAAAATCAACTTAACTGGCTTGAATTCCAAAATCTCCTCTCAAATCTCCTCTCATTCCATCAGCTTTCTTTCGCCCATAAACTTCTAGTACTTCCTGAAAACACCCCAGCACTATCTAATCTACTTAAACTACAAACTAATACCAGACAACTTCGCTCTAATGACAAAAGACTAATCAAGGTGACCTAAAGCAATAACACAGCAGGTGACTCCCTCTTCCCTAATTACATCTGTAAAATTTGGAACTCATTACCTTCAGCTATTACCTCTGCCAACTCAATGGTTACATTCAAAAAGCTACTAAAAGAACATGTAAAACTCTCATGGCTATGCCTTTGCTACGTTTACGTGTACCCATATCATACACACCCTCTAACTCACTCTCATGCTCCATTTCACTTCTTTTCCTTCAAGAAGAATAATGACCCTTCCTTATAGTGCCTCACCTGCAAACACCCACACCAACAGTCCGCAATTATACACATTCAAACTTTAAACCCAACCACATCTCAAAAAACTAACCCTAGCATCCACTACCAACACCCTTTTACTTACATTTGTCTCAATCAATGTTATATCTAGAAACCAGTACATTCTAAGTACTACTTTACTCTAATTTTAAACTATGGAATTTTGTTAAATCTTGCAACTACCAATGAATTTTCCACTTTGTAACTTTAAAACTATGGAATCTTGTTAAATCATGTGTTTTCCTATGAACACTTGCTTGCTATGTAGAAATCTCATAGTTGTTTGTTCTTAATCTGTGGAGCTTTTCTCCCCGGGCCTCCACTGAAAATGGACATGTATCCAGTCGGACTCTCCCACTCAACAAATGTAAAATAAATAAAATATCCTTTAGAAAATAAATGCTAATGAAAAACACGTTGTTGTGCCAACTTTCTAGTTTTATAAGAGCAATATTAGTTTTGGCTATGTCCAGAATTCTTGAGAAAAGAAGTTGAGATATAAGCTAGGATATGCTCTGTTCCAGTTCTTCTGTATACTTCATAAATGTATAGACCAGAAAGAGAACAAAAGGCTAATTACAGGTGGATGTGCCACAGCAGTTAATGAAGCGAAGAGCAAGATGATGCTGTGTGATAGAATGAAAATGAAAAGCAGGTATAGCAATGGACACTAGGAGGACCATAAATAGATATGTCTACAAGAGTTAATATAATGCATGACAAACCTATGTATGACTGCTTTAACTACCCATAAGAAAATCAATCATTTGACTACCTTTCTTTATTAATTCACTATGTTATATAATGAGTGGATGAGTACTAATGTTATTTATAAAGGTAGTTGTAGATGTAGCTTATTGGCATATTGGTGGTATTGTTTAGGATGTCACATGGTATCACTAATATTTACAGACTGCAACTGAAATCCATATTCAGGTATATTGGTGTGCTCAATCCATACATGTTGCAATAAAACATAGAAATAAATACAAAAATATTGTCAGAAGTAAATTATAGCATCAAATGATATGACAAGATAGATGCCATCATTTGAAAAAAAAAGCTGTGCTTCGTAAGTAGGTAATACACAAGAGGTAGGATGTAAGAGATCTCTTAAAGCCACCCTCAGAAAATATGCCCTGAAGTCAGTGTGGTGAGGTCTAAAAATCTGTGTCTCCAGGAATGCAAAATAATGTACTTTTGATGTTTTCAACTATGCCTTTGGATCAAATACGACCTTCAAAGTGGTTGAATGCAGATGTCCCATTGGTCTGTAAGTTGATATTTAGTATACAAGGATCACAGTTTATGCTCGGTAAGATCAACTAACACAAAATCATACAGGAAATATAAAATCATACAGCTGACTAGTACAGACTCTGTCGTACATATATGATGGGATAACGTCAAAATGCTCTAATCAGAAGTTGAAGTGCAGAACTTTAAACCAGCTATAGCTTAATGAGGTCTCATTCAGTAAGCCCAGATAAAGTGATTTGTGGTAGCCTGGCTGTAAGGAGATCAAGGAATGAGCTGTCACCAGATATTGCTAAGGTAGAATAAGGTGCTTAATCTAAGTGATACCCCTCAGATGGTACCAAGGCATGATCTGAGCCTTGCAGTGTCAGAATCATGCATCTTAGAAATAAACTACAGCTAATCATCCCAATAAATGATACAGAGTTTAAGGACAACAGCAGCAAAGTCCCTCATGATGTCATGACTAGTCAAGCTTCAGTGTTACATTTTACACAGTTGTAGTGCATGGAACACCATTAGTAAGCTCAAATAAGTTAAATGGCATCCTGGTTCAGCACCACTATTGCATGAGACCCAACCTTAACAATGAGTAGAATTGTTAAGGATCCCCTATGCTGTTAACATTGCATCTGGTACTATAGTAGTACTGAACCAGGGTATTATTTAAAGGATATCAGAGTGTAAATAACAGCAGCAGAACATGAAACTGGTTAATTTAAACTCTGTTTCTGTCTGCTGTCCACATTATGCTCACTTAAACTGTTTTTGGGAAGCAGCTGCTTCCCTTACACAGGGAAGTATGTAAGACATGCAGCGGTTCCCAACTGCATTACCGTCTTTCAAAGCTGGGACAACACGTTTTTCAATAACTAGTACTACATGGACTAGGTAAATATCCCTGCTCTACAAAGAATTATGATTAGATCTCCAATCATTACTGAATATTGTGTATCAACATGGATGCCAAGATTTATCTGTCTACCTTAACTCTTGAGGTGAATTTCTTGGCATCCATGTGATGAACACATAATAACTCAGTTGCAATCAGTGACCCAATCATAATCCTGTATATTTTGCATTCATTGATGTATATAGTCCGAACCTGACCAGTGTCAGATGCTTGTGAGTGAAGGCCTGGTACAAGTCTGCATTATCCATGTAACAGTATCACTGGCATCATCTCCTTGTAGGCATACTAGTGAGCCCCACTGCGTTCCACACTCCAGACAGAAGGGAGAGGAAATATTAACTTCTGATACCAACTGCTGGGACTACCAAGATACTAAAACAGCACGGTGCTTCCTATACCTGTACATCTGGTTGAAATTTGGTGCATTTATGATTCATTCTTTTTTCACAACATAATGATGAGCTGCTATGTAGTTACCCTCATAATTACCACGTACTGTATGGGTGCCCCTTGTAATGACCAGCTGCTATGCTTGTATTGACCACTCACTGTGCAGGTGCCCCTTGTAATGACCAGCTGCTGTGCTGGTACCCCTTGTAATGACCGGCTGTTATGCCTGTAATGACCACTCACTGTGTGGGTGCCCCTTGTAATGACCAGCTGCTGTCCTGGTATTCCTTGTAATGACCAGCTGCTATGCTTGTATTGACCATTCACTGTGCAGATGGCCCTTGTAATAACTATCTGCTGTGATGATGCCCCTTGTAATGACCAGCTGCTTTGTGGGTACGCCTTGTTGGGATGGGACACTTCTGCCCCTTTGTGCTGCATCTTGCATCTCTGTAAGATGTCACTTACATGAACATCACAATATTTTGGTACCCCATTCATTGATGATCTCCCAAATTGCAGAAGTCAGTAAAAAGGCATCTCCAACATTGTGA
>NC_056728.1:152585236-152597736 GCF_019279795.1 Protopterus annectens | reverse complement strand
GCCAAGGATATACAACAGCTAGACAGCTTCCAAATTTCAGGGCCCCTTCCATGTGCCCAAACTGTATGCAGCTTAAGCTGAGCTGAATAAAAGACAAGTTTGGGCACAAAGCCCTTCAGAGCATAACTGCCATTGAAGAGGATGTTCCTCTGAGGCTTCTGAGGATCAATGGTCGGGTTGTGCTTTCCTTAGCTGGGAAGATAAGTTCACATTGGAAAAAGCCTTCCATTTTCTTATTTTCTACTGATCCTTTACTACTTTCCTCTTCAGGAAAGATATTTAAAGTTAGAAGTGTGTTTTAATGGACTGTCTTGAGACTGTAATGTACCTTTAAACAGATCACTCATTGTTTCTGTGAGTTTAAAAGTACTGTCTAACTGATAAACACAATTTCTCAACAAAAAAAAAAATGTTTATTTTAAGGTTGTGGGGCTGCCATAATGTTTGAAAGTGCTTTTTACTGTGTTTTTTTTTTCTGTCAAAAAATTAACTATTGTAGACTGGTAGTTTTACTGTCATTGTTGCTTGTTTCCCAAGATAGAGAGGTACCATTTTTGGCTTGACCATGGGACAGATTATGACTTCCACAATCAGTGCTTCTTCCAGCCATAAAAAGATAAAGTTAATCAAACAACCTTTGACACTACAGCAGGCCATCAATTTACCTTAACCACAGGTGGGTGACTCTGCTGTGGCCATTTGATATGCCTCAGACCACTCATCTTTTATCCTGGATCTCTCTGGTGTAGCACCTACAGCCACTATGGACCAGGGGTTAGTCACATCCTTTATGGCTGTTGAGGTCCCTTCAGTGGGCAATGGAAAACCAGTCTTGGTGGTCCTGGGAGAGGGAACAGGAAAGGTTTCCCTGTTGTGTCAGAATGCTTTGCCAATCCCTTTGGAAGCAGTAGCTGCCATTAGTAACATGGTTGGCCCCATTTTTCCTGTCAAAAAGAAACAGAAAACCAATCATGTATCTAATCTTTCTCAAATTTCTTTGGATAGGAGTAGTTTACTGAGACTGGCTCAGGGTTTTATTCAGGCTATCGAGCCTTCTTGTAGAGTAGTTTCCAGAAAAAGAAAGAGGGATGCCTCCTTTCCTGAAGAGATTCAAGATTCTGAATCTGAACAGGAAGATGCAGGGACAGATTTCAGAGTTTTATCCTCAAATTTCTGATTTAGACTCAGGGGAGAGCTTGCTTTCTGATTTTCCTGTGGGGGATTCTCCTTTTCTAACACTACTGCTAGAATATCCCAGTGTTTTCAGTGGGAGACACTAAGGTTTGTCAGTCCTTCAAAAAATACTATGGGTTGTTACAGAAGGACAACACCCATGTCCTGTCTGCTTTGGAGGATGTGTGTCTTACTGCCTGCAGGTATCCTGATAGTTATCCAATTTATATTTGATATGTGTATAAAGTTCCTCAGTCTTTTCCCAAACCTGACCCAGCAGCTATAGCCTTAGTTTGCTGCTCTGCTGCTAAGCACTTAGTAAAGTCCAATTCTGCTCTTTCTAATAAAGATAGAAAAATTATTGATAGATACAGGAAAAATGTGTGTACTTCTGCAGCTCTGAATTTCAGAATTTTAAATTGTCAGGCTCATATGTTAAAGTTCATTTTGACATATTGTACATGTATGATGAATGTTTTGTCTGCAGTTTCTTCCTGTGAAGGAAAATCTGCTTTAAATTAACTTAGTCTCTTCAATTGCACAGCTCACTACTCATTGTTTGCAGTGCATGTACAACTCTGCTGATACTTCTTCTAGGTCTATGGCCACTGGAATGGTTTTATGTAGGTTTGCTTGCCTGCATTCTCAGAACCTTCCAGACATTAAAGTGAGATTTAAATTCTCCCTTCATTAGAGATTTAGTGTTTGCCCCCCTCTGCTGCAGAGGTGATCACAAAATGTGATGAAAGGGGCACCCTGATTGAGGGAATCTTGATTTTTCAGTCCTCCCATTCCAAATTGTCCAAGGAAATTTCTGTCTTGCGTCCAGTTTTGGCAAAAAACAGAATAAACAGTCTCAACTGAATTTGGGTAAGCAGACATTTAAGAAGAAAACCCAAGGAGGTTCCAAAAAAACAAGCACACTCTAACAGATTTGAATGACTGTTTAAGAGACCTTATGACTCTCTCCCACCTTCCCACCTCCTGCATATCCACAAAACAAACAGCACCGGAATTATACATTCTAAAGACTTAAACCTTGCCTGTGATATAAACAGGACCTGCTGGAGAGGTAGGTATGTCTCCTAAATACTACCCTGTCTATGGAACAGGCTCTACATCCATGTGAAGCAGAGTTCCTTCCTAACCCAATCAAGTGCAACTTGGACAATTGGATGGGAAACTGGAAATTCATCCCTAGCTAGACACCTATGTCTCTAATGGATACAGGTAACTTGTAAATGGTTCATCTCCCAGGCCCATACTTACACTTATCAAGGATATCAGAACTTGCCAAAGATTTGGGATGCATGGCTAGCCTTAAAAAGGCCCTTGTAGTCACTAGCCTAATGAACACCTATGAAATCAAAGAAATGGGTTCTGAAATTATTCATCAAGGTTACAGATGGCAGTGGGAGAAAATTCTTCCTTTGTAGGGGGTCATTCCTCATTCTGCAAATCAGACTGTTTTGTTTCCACCTGTTCTTCATCAAATGCTATCCCAATGAGTTATAGAACCAGTACCCCTTTTCCTGGAGAGGAAGGGGTTAGGGTGTTCCTAGTCCCAAAGAAAGAAAATGCTTAGAGACCAGGTATGGATAATTCTTTCTTAAACCTGTTTGTGATGGTGCTCAAATTCAAAATAATGTCACTTCACAACCTGTTGCCCCGTCTTACACTTTCAAGTTTTCTGGTAACATTAGATTTAAAAGATACTTATCATCACATTAATATTCATCCAAAATTCAGGTGTTTCTCAACATTTTGTGTGTCTGGATCATATTATCAATTCTCTGCCTTACTCTTAGGACTATCCACTGCACCAAGAATGTGTTTACACAGTGTCTAGCTCCACTTAGAGCTCATTGCAGGCTACAGGGTATCCACATTTTTTCCATATTTAGATGACTTGCTTATCTTTTCAGAGTATTTTTTCAAAATGTCAGAACTCTCTTTCTTGTGTGAGAGATCTCTTGCACAAGCTGGAATTCCAAGAAAACATTCAAAAGTCTTTCTTGACTCCCTTCCTCAGGATTGTGTTCCTGGGATGTCATCTAGATACCTCAGTTCAAAGAGCTTTTCTTCCACCCAAAAATAGATCTTTATTTAGAACTATTTTTAAGTTTTTCCATTCAGACTTCAATCACTGTGAGGAAAAACATCAGGATTTTGGGTCTTATGGCATCTATGATTCTCATGATACCCCTGGCAAGACTCCACATGAGAAAGACACAATGGTATCTAAAATCACTTTGGTCCCACCATCAACATCCTTTATCTTTTCAGATCTTATTTCTGGGGTTTGTTAGAAGATAAATCACTTGGCGGAGACAATAGAGATCCTTAACTCAAGGTCTTTCCTTCTCCCTTCCTGCTTCAAAGTAGTCAGTCACCATAGATGCTTGGGTGTGAGACACCAAGGACAGATCCAAACACATAGATATCAAGGTGATGCTTGCCCTGATCAAAACAATCAATTCTCTAAATCATCTTTGGTCCCTGGGACCCTTCAAGTGATTACAGACAATACCACAATGACATGGTCTATCAACAAGCAAGGAGGATCGAGGTCATACCCCCCCCCCTTAGCAGACTAGCCATGGTAGCTTGGGATACAGCTTCACAGCACAATCTCACTCTACATGCATCCTACATTCTTTCAGTGCAAAATTTTGTGGCAGACAAACTGAGCAGGGCCAGGGCAGACTCCCAGAGTTGGAAACTAGATCTTGGGGTCTTCCAAAATCTAATTCATTTGTTGGGAGTTCCTCAAGCAGACCTCTTTGCCCTCCACTCTGAACAATCACTGGAAAAATTCTGTTTCGTGACTTCATGCAAGAACGCCTGGAAGATGGATGCCTTTTCTTTTCTTTGGACAGAAATGTTCCTGTATGCCATTTCACCCTTTCCACTAATATCCAAGGTACTTCTGAAGATTCAGAAAGCATCGCCCAAATCATCATGGTGACTCCCTTCTGGCCCAGGCAACTGTGGTTCTCCCTTCTTTTGGAATGGCCAGGGGCAATTACCACAAGTTTCCTCACAGACTGGATCTAATCACACAAGAAAAGAGATGTTTGATACACCCTGATATCAATTATTGTCAGTTGACTGCATGGATGATAGCACCTTAATTCCTTTTAGGCACCTGTTTTCTGAGGATGTGTAGCAGGTACTAATGGAGACAAGAAGGCCTGCTACTAGAAAAGCATATATTAGCAAATGGAAAAGGTTTTCTAGTTGGTGCCAACAACATAACCAGCACCCATTCAGGAGTAATTGTTCTCTGGTTTTACAGTATTTGTGTGATTTACTATCCCATGGCCTTTCTTATTCCTCTGTCAAGGTTCCTTTATTGGCCACTTCAACATGTCTGCTCATGAAGCCTCTTTTTTCAAGGCAGTCACATGTCAAAATATTCCAAGTAAACCAGTGGCACCTCCTTGGAATCTTAATTCTGTGTTAAAGAAATTAACACTTGTTCCATTTGAACCAGCTAATCTGGCTGACTTGATGATCTTAGCACGGAAAGAAGTTTTACTGATTGCTCTGACCTCTGCAAGAAGGGTATTTGAGTTGCAAGCTCTTATGTTGGGTCAACCCTACCTCATTTTCCACAAGGACATGGTTTCTTTGAGAACTAATCCTTCTTTTATGCCTAAAGTTGTACCTGAGTTTACTTTAAGTCTCTAAAATGAGAGAAAAGGGATACTTTATACCATGGATGACCACAGACAACTCAGGTGCTATCTTGACAGAACTAAATCTTTCAGATTATTGGATCATTTTTTTATTTCCTTTGAAGGTACGAAGAAGGGACAAGTGGTGTCAAAACAGACTATTTCCAAACTGTATGTAAGGCTATTACCTTTTATCATCACCATGACAAATCTATCCAGGCAGGGTCAAGACACACTCTACAAGGACTTTGGTTTCTTTGTTGGCAGTTTGCAAAGGGTTAGATTCTAGAAATATTCTAGAAGCTGCTACTTGGTCCTCTGTACATACCTTTACAAAGCACAGTAAGCTGGATTCCTTCTCTAGGTATAGATCATGGTTTGGTAGGACCAATCTCCAGGGATTCCTGGACCCTTCTCCTCCCACCTCCAAAGTATAGTTAGCTATGGTAATCTACCCATATAGTTAAGGCTACTGCAGCAGTGACCAATATGAAGAAAATAGTACAGTTGTGTAAGTTGAAATTACCATAATAGTAGATGTTTGATTCACTGCTGAATTAGCAACTTGCTCCTTCCATCCTCGTTTTTTGATGTGCTTTTTTATGCCAGGGTGTGTGCATTTATTTTTTCCTATTCCTTGCCTTGTTCTTTTAGGGTTCCGCCACCTTCTCTCTACTGGTGGGAAAGCTCTGAAGGGCTTTGTGCCCAAAGTTGTATTTTAATCACATCAGCTTGAACTGCCTGGCAGTTTGGGTGTGTGGAAGTTTCCCTGAAGCTGGCTGGCCATTATGTCCTTGGCAGGATATAACCCATATAGCTAAGGCTACTGCAGCAGTGATCATTCAAACATCTACTGTTATGGTAAATTCAACTTACACAACTGCACTTTTCCGTGGTACAAGGTTTGATTCCCTCAGCCTTCATTTGCCTAGTGTATGTGACCTTGAGCAAGTTAGTTAACCAGACAGTGCCTTGGGGCAGTTAGGAAACAGGGTAAGGCTTCTCAGTTCTCCCCTGGACTGCATGCCCAGTAACTACCTATGAACCTGAAAAGGATCATACCCAAATGCATGAACAAACAGGCAGACAAATGCAATAGTAAGCAAACAAAAAAAAAATCTAAGTCTGCATGAGTTACTAATTTTTGAACATAATAAAATGTATCCCTATAAATAAGCTTTTTACAAATCAACAATTCTAAGCAAAAATTGTTTTAAGTTTTGTGTACCTTGCTTAACAGTTTTCTTGAATGATGTTCAGTTTTACAATCAGAAACTCATATGTGTTTCAACACCTGAAAGCTACCAAATAGAAGTTTTTTAAACCAGTTCAGCTGAATATCATCAAAGAATGACGGGAGCACTAAAGACAGATCAGACTTAAAATGTCCTCCAGAGGACAAACCAGAAAGCAATAGTTTAAGAAGACCATCACTCAGCCTGGCACAATCTCAACTGTGCTGATATATCGTAGCGTGATTTCTACACTTTACATATATCTGATCATGTTAGTCAGTGAAGGTTCATCTGAATGAAGACAACCATTTGAATTTTGAACTGGAAGAACGTATTTTTAAAAAGCATTTTTTGCAGGGTGCAAGCCCCTCTGCTGTCTGTGCATGGGGGACTTGATGTACCCTTAGTTGATGTATACTGACGCCACAGCCACAGTAATATATTCCTTTGCTTCTTGTTCAGTAAATATGTTCTCACTCTCTTTCGCTCTCTCTAGTGCATTTCAGAGAGTGATGATATACTGTGCATTTTTAGTGAAGATCTTAAAATAAATAAATAAATGAAATCAGTGCTATTGCACACACACACATTAACTGCCCTCATACTGATTTCCAATGCAGTGACTAGAAAGTTCATCACTGAGAAGCTGAATTCATGTTGTTGACCTTGCACTCAACAAGTACTTGGGGACCACTAGTTCTGTTGATCCCCCGGTGGTCGTGCATTACAGGAAAATGTGAGTGCCACAATTGGTTTTAATGCTGGGCCACAAAACACATAACCCAATGACTGAAAGTAACAAAAGTAATCACTGCCTCAGTCTGACTTGTTTTTACATAAAATTTACTTTACACACAGGCTTGAGCAAGGAATGAGGCAAGAATGGAAGTACAATCCTGGAAAAATTGCATCTTTTAAAAGCTGTCAACTATTTAATATATAATATTATATATCCAGTAAACCCAGTCCCTCCACATTACTGAAAAGTGACTAAAAAGTTATAAGATGAAGAAAGAGTCAAAACAGAAAGTGAGACAACATTTCTGAAAATAGAGGATTATGATTGGGTCCCTGATTGTAACCACAATATTAAGTGTCTCAGACATGAATGCTTATAAAGTCACCTCAAGAGAGAAGCTCAAGAGGTGAATCTTGGTATCTTGCAACACCCATTCATAATTGTTTGAAGTGTATCTGCTCCATGCACTACTGGGTACAGAAAAATGCAGTGTTTTCTAGCTTTGAAGACCTATAAAGCCCTTAGCAAACACTGCCAGTACTTGGTGCCTAGCGTGAGACCTGGTATTAATAGCACTTTCAAAGCTCTGAGAATATCGGGTCTCATGCCAGAGTAGCACTCACCTAGGTTGCCCTTTTCTTGGAGCTTAATTATGGCGCGCCTTGTACCGCAAACTACTTTTCACTCTGCTTTCATTTTTTTTGCAGTTGTCTGTTCATGACTATGTATGAAAGTATGGTGCACAAAATTTTAACACATTTAAGCAACGTGCATCAAAAATGTTAGGTAAACTAAAACAAATGAAGACAGCTTCATTTATCCACCTACCTCTGCCCCCAAACACAAACAACCACACCAGCAAATGTCAGTACAACCAGTTTTATTGATACGTACAAAATTCCAATCAACCAAATGTAAAGAAACATAAGAAATTGCAAATATAGTTATAAAAAAACTATTATGTTAGGCCTGGAAACAATTGACCACTACATTCAAACCTGGAGTAGAGTAGTCACTGCTCACTTCAAGTTCAGCCAACAGCTCAGGAACAGGAATAGGGAGAAAGAGGAGTTTGTTTCATGAAGTGAATCCCCCTAACTCGTGCTCACCAGGCTGGCTTAAAGGCACACTGTTCTACCTCTTGCCTTCCTGTCAACTACAATACCAACACCTTGACTATGAAATCAGCCTCCTGTCAGACCCCAATATTCTTATTCTTTCCCATCCTTCTTGTTGCTTTGTGTCTTTCGGCTTTTCCCAGTTAGGGGTCACCACAGCGGAACTCCAATCCGCTAATGATTGGCAGTAGATTTTTATGTGCTGAGTTGCCGGCCCTGATGCACAACCTTCAATGAAGGTACGCCCATTCACGCATGTCTCCACACAGGAGACGCTCTAGCTGAGAATCGAACTGGACAACGTCTTACTGTGAGGTGACAATGCTACCACAGCACCACCACTGTTCCCATCCTTCTAGCATTATCAAACTCTACCAGGTGCTAAAGTCCTTGAAACTAACAAACCTCAGAGCAGCACTCAGGTGCAACCAAGTGCACCCTAACTTTTGTCACCATCTCCCCTAACTCTCATCCATAAACTACATATCTTACAAAAAAAATAACCCCATTCTATCCTGCCTAGACAACTGCTTGTTAAATGATATAAAAAGCAAGAAATGCAGAGCTATGTACTCTTCTAGTTACTATGACCTAAGAATGCTGCAGTAACCGACCTGCTACAGCCTACTAAGGTTCTAACCCTCCTCTGGCAGTGCTGCCATATACTCGTCTTCCTCTGGCACCAGCCCCTAAATCTGTAGAACTTAATCCTCAAAATCTGCAACACAAACTTCCTCAACACAGCCACTTCCAAATCAGGCCTTGTAGACATCTGTAAGACTTGCAGTACTGCCCCTTTGTCTTAATGAAAATATACCTTCATGTTTTTATCATCCTGCCAGGCTATCAGTACACATGGTCATTCCATTGGTCTTTCCAGAATAAACCATCACCCTTTAAAATAAGCTGCCTTGCCTTGCCTCCCCTTGCTACTTCAGTGTAATGCTGCATATTATTAGATACACCCATTCCTCTAGCCAAAAGGAAACTCTATTATATCAGCATAGTACAGTTGCCCAAATAGAACAATCCTATTTAACAAGTCTTATAGTTCTCACTCTGTGATTCTTGCACCCAACTACCCTCAGCAAATTGTCCATTGGTTTATTAAATTCTATTAGGTCTTACAGTGCCCTACAAGTCTTTAATGAAGACAGTTTTAACATGCAGCTTGTTCAACTTCTACAGAGGCAAATGAGAAAAAAATCCTTCTTCACATCAAGTTCTAAACTGAAAAACATGTAAAACCATAATTGGGCCTCCCAACTTTTCACATGATAACTGCATGACAACCTGTTGGCACAACTCAACAAAGCATTGCATTTCCTCACTTTATGCTTCCACCCCATCGCCAGCCAGCAAGGAGTCATGCATCTAATGGATTGTCCTCTGACTAGAGCCCTATGTCTACCAGATCCAGTGCAGGGCCCAACTTCTCAAAAGTAGTACACACCACTGTATAATCCTTTGACATTCACTTGTCAAAATAACAGTTTTCCTTGAAACTAATATCTAAGCAGGGCTATCTAATTCGCAGATATGTATGAGATGAAATCTGACCAAAATACCCAGATTAACTAACTATGAGTCTTTGAAACCTCAGAAAATCACAACTTTTCATTCATGGAGGAATACTGCATTCTCACATTTTCCTTATCTATATGGTCATTTAATGTGCCTCTTGTGGATAAGAATGATGGTGAATTAGTTGAAATTCACCAAGCGCCTTCTCGAGGATCAAATCCAAAGGGGAGCCCTGAATGACTGGGAAAGGAGGACCCTCAAACAGGCCTCAACCCTTCCTGCCTTCATCTCCTTGTCAAACAACTCCTGCAGGCCACAACCCTTCCTGCCTTCATCTCCTTGTCAAGCAACTCCTGCAGGCCTCAACCCTTCCTGCCTTCATCTCCTTGTCAAGCAACTCCTGCAGGCCTCAACCCGTCCTGCCTTCATCTCCTTGTCAAGAAACTCCTGCAGGCCTCAACCCTTCCTGCCTTCATCTCCTTGTCAAGCAACTCCTGCAGGCCTCAACCCTTCCTGCCTTCATCTCTTT
Source organism: Protopterus annectens (assembly GCF_019279795.1). NCBI lineage: Eukaryota > Metazoa > Chordata > Ceratodontiformes > Protopteridae > Protopterus > Protopterus annectens. The sequence goes on along the minus strand of NC_056728.1, from coordinate 152,587,738 downwards.
GTCAAGCAACTCCTGCAGGCCTCAACCCGTCCTGCCTTCATCTCCTTGTCAAGAAACTCCTGCAGGCCTCAACCCTTCCTGCCTTCATCTCCTTGTCAAGCAACTCCTGCAGGCCTCAACCCTTCCTGCCTTCATCTCCTTGTCAAGCAACTCCTGCAGGCCTCAACCCTTCCTGCCTTCATCTCCTTGTCAAGCAACTTCTGCAGGCCTCAACCCTTCCGGCCTTCATCTCCTTGTCAAGCAACTCCTGCACTATATCCTCCCTCCCTCCCTCCCTCTGTCCCCCTAATGAATTTTAAATCCTGACACAGTCTTCTACTGCCCGGCACTCTTGACTGCCCAACCCAAATTAAAACAAAACCTTCCAGTAACTCCTGAGCTGCTGTTTATTAGAGCAAGCCTGCAATAACTATTGCAAAACTCTCAGCCTAATGGGAGAGTGGGATAGGCAGTCTGCCCACCACTCTTCAAAAAGGCAAGGGACCCCTTGTCCATGAACACTGCCTCTTTCAGGGTCTGATCATCAAACACACACACACAGCAAAAAAAAACAAAAAAAAAAAACAAAAACAGAACTGTCTTAGACCAAGCTATAAATAGCCAGCCCTCACCCACCTATCTGTATCACTTTCTACACTTACCTTACTGTTTGACCCTACAATTCCTATTATCCTCACTTCCTTTGCACACCTCATCCTGAATTAATCTAATATCATGCTCAACTCATCCCACAACCAGGCAGGCATATATGAACAAATCCTTCTGCCTGGCAAATTCTGTTTATGACTATTTATGCACTATTTATGCAACAGACATTACAAATCAATATGCTTTAAAAGGAGTCACTGCTATACATTGAGCATTCTTTGTTTCTTATTAGAGTTTTATGTAACCTTTAGCCATAGATTAGCTCCTCATGCACTATTCTAAGAAAATTGGTTGCTTGATAAAAGGCAACCATATTATTGATTATTGCTTCATTCAAAATTATTCTTCAAGGTCCTCGTCCTACTAATCACCTTATTAACTTCAACTTTATTTGACTCTACTTTTATATTAGTTGCAGTAATCGGAAATGGGAATCATAATTTTTTTTCTCTCCTTTTTGTATGTGCTGTTTTTACCATGCTGTGACATTGGCCATCTGTTAACTCAAATGCAGTTAGCCACCTGATGAAATAACTATTGCAAAATGTAGGAATGAAAAAAATCTGTAGTTAAAGATTACCACAAATGTCCTCCATTACATATCAGTAAGAGCTAATATTCATACAAATGGTAAAAAGTGTTTATTGTCTTACATGTTTGAGTAACCACCTGATGAAACTGTAGTATCAGCTAAACTAAGTTTTCCAGATAGTATGTATGCAAACTATTACAAGCTCAGCCTACTTTCCTATTTGAAAAATGAACCAATGGGGTCACTTCAGAGAGTGTGAACTGGTATCGATTACTCTGGTGATATGAAAGATAGATGTTTCCAAAAGACATTTCAAAAATGCTTTCAGTTAAATAATTAAGATATGAAAAAAAATATTTCCAGCTAAAGAAATAAGACAATTTAAAACAACTTCCAGGTAAATAATTAAGAAAATTAAATACTTAAATAATTGTTCACAGACTTATTTGGAAGTTAAAATAGAACTTTATTTTTTGAAGCCTAAATGACTGCTTTTGTCTGCTAAGAGACTTCATCAAAAAGTGGAAATCACAGATGGTCATTAAAAAATGTAGCTATCAGGGTAGTGCAACTTAAAACCTCACCACTCTCACTGAAGTCTTGCATTATGTTGAAGTAGTCCATATACATTTTTTTATATTGTCAAGGAAATTAGTTTTCCAGTCACGGTTCTTGTATTAAAAGCTATCACAACAGTCTATTTTAGTAATTTGTGTGCTGATATCATTCCCGTACAGCTATTTCCCTTTTCTTGTTTTTATATATATATATATATATATATATATATATATATGTGTGTGTGTGTGTGTGTGTGTGTGTATGTGTGTGTGTGAGTGAGTGTGTGTGAGTGCATGTATACTATATCTATTCAGTATACATATGATAGTTATTAAGCTCTTGACCACTTCAGTCACTGCTTCATGCTGAGACTTGATTCTTATTGCATTTCAGGCTAAGAGCTTTGTTTTCATCCATTAACTTCTTCACTTTCAATATATGCAAATGACGGGTCTGAGAATTAAATCTGCATTTACAGGACTCAACTTGCTCACACTATAATCACATAGCACTGACCTTGCCAGGCAAGATGCATGCTTTGACATTATAGAGTATGATAGTGGGAATGCTTAAGCCCTTGATCTACAAATGTTGAGAACAAACTAGTCCTCTACTGTGTTTATGGTGTATCACTAATTTTGCTCAGTATTCCTGCTGATTTCTTAAATATGTACATAAATCTAGCTCAAAATGATATCTTAATTCACCTCCTATTAATCCCCGTATACAAAACTAACCCTGATTTGTACATATATATTTAACAT
>NC_056728.1:152520236-152582736 GCF_019279795.1 Protopterus annectens | reverse complement strand
ATAGGAAACTGATCACACTTGCCCAGATGGAAAGGTGAGTAGCTTCATAGCAGCTAAATGTACAGTTAACACACAAATAGGCAAACCCAGATTCCAGCCCAAATATGCACATAGCCACATACAATTTATAACTAATGACCTGGAATAAGAAGAATCCAGAAATCAAACAACAGTACTGGAAACATAGACAAACATCTATTCATTTATAACAGGCACATTTGGAGTAATACAAAACAACTGTTTTTTCTCATTAGATGATCTAGCTTCATGAGTTTATCAGAGATAAAATTGCTTTGACTGACATTTTACCTTTTCTCAAGACCAGTGGTGATTATTATAAATTCATTTGTATGTGTGTTCACGCCTCTTAGACATGGTATACAAAAAAATTGTGACATTTGAAAGTTGTTTGAAATGTTTGTTTGTGTCGTTCGGCTTATCCTGGTTAGGGGTCACCACAGCGGAACTCCGGTCCGCTAATGTTTGGTAGTGGAGTTTTACATGCCGAGTTACCAGCCCTGATGCACAACCTTCAATGAAGGCACGCTCATTCAAGCATGCCTCCACACAGAAGACGCTCTAGCTGAGAATCGAACGCGACAACATCTTGCTGTGAGGCGACAATGCTACCACAGCAATACTACCGCGGGTTGAAAGTTGTTTGAAATATTCTGCTTAATTCACAATAGCTTTTGATTGTGTGTTTTAAACAAACTCTCTGGGATCCCTTGTGGAGAGTCAAAGAGCATATACTTATACCAGTTTTTTTCACAACAGAAAGAGAGAATGCTTACAAAAAATCTGGGAAAAATACCATGGCATGTCCAACATACCTTTAAAATGTTCTGATAGAATCACCTTTCTTAGTGAAGATTTTGACAAGGTTACTTTTTGGAAAATTTACTGTAGAAAACTGGCAAAGAGCCAAGATACTGGGAGAAAATAGACAGAGTAAGGTAATAGAATGGGAAGAGGCCAAGAATACATTTGGAATGCAGGCTAGAGACTGCCTTGCCTATCAAGGATTGATATCAGAGTATAGGCAAAGAGTAAGAAATAATGGAATTCTAAGTGAAAGGCCAGAACTGGTAGAGTTTTTAGTAGAATCTAGAACAGAAGCTGCTGTTAAAAAAGGGTTAATTAGCAGGGCATAAACGATATCTACAGGAATCAATCAGAGAAGGTTAGAAAGGATTTGGTAAAGAGCTTGGATAAGCAATTCACAAAGAAACAATGGGAGGATATGTATGGCTCCCAAATATGCAAAAAAGTCTAGAATATTTAGGATTTTTATTTGGAAATGTTTACATAGTTATTTTTATACACCAGGCAGACTCCAAAGAATTTTTTTCTCAGATAGATTGCAAGTGTTTGAGGTATAATAGGGAAGAAAGAGATATTTGGGAACTTGTTTTTTGGGAGTACAATGAGTTGGTAGACTTTTAAAATTCTCTGCAGACTATTTGTCAGAAATATTAGGTGACCAAATTGGTATAATTAATGAACTAATGATACATAATCTAAGTTGTTTAGACATAATAAAGCCTTGCTGAGTTTAAGTGTGGAGGCTGCCAAAAAACAACAAAAAAAAAAACAATTGCTAAGTGAATATAGCAACAGAGATAAAGAAACTGGAAGTAGAATGTTAAAAAAAAGTTGGAGCAAATTATATAGAACAAATAGGAAATGTAGGAACAATACATGCAGAATAATGGTTTGAGGAGAAATGAGGTTTAAAAGAAGGCAGGAATTGAGTGAGCTATCTAATGTTTGATTGACAACAACTGTATACAAGATTATATATGATGCATAGTATTTACAACTAAAAATATGTCAGTATGGTTTGTTTTCATTTATATTAATGTATGGGTGTCTATTTCATAAGTGATAATTCATTAAATATGTTTTTTGTTTAAAAAAGGTAACTTTTTTGGAAGAGATTTGAAATTGCAAATTCTCATCTTTGATATTCTATAATCTATTGTGTTGTCATTAAAACTTCAAATTGTATCAAGAGTGAAGAAAATTTGAAACTAAGGATGTCCGAAGGTCAGTGACATCAGGCAGAGATGACTTTGTATCTTAATAGCAAGTAATACCTCAGGATCTAAAATGGGAGACTTTTACATCCTTGGCATATATGGGAAATACATACAGACAAACATATAAACCAGCCCGACAAGTTGAAGCTTAAGTACTTATCTAAATGATACTAGGCATGTTCTATCTAAAGACTCTTCAGTTTGTTACAGCTCTACACCTATAAGACAGCTGATTTGCATAGCATTTGATTAAATTGCAGTTTTTTCTTTATATTTGGGAGAGATATTAAAAAAAAATAATAATATTAACCTATAGCTCCAGAGGTTATAATTTTCTCTCTGTCTTCCTGTTATTTCTACTCAGCAGCACCTCTGCACATTAAAATGACTCCCTCTCACAAAAAAAAAAAAAAAAGCAAAAAAGTCTAGAGGATTTAGGATTTTTGCTTAGAAGTGTTTGGATAGGTACTTAAATACATGAGGCAAACTCCAAAGATTTTTTTTCTTTGGTAGATTGCAAGTATTTTAGGTGTGGGGAAGAAAGAGGTAATTGGGAACATCCTTTTTGGGAGTGTAATGAGTTGGCAGACTTAAAAAAAAAATCCCTGCAGACTACTCTGTCAGAAATACTGGGTGATTAAATTGGTCTAACTAATGAACTAATTGTTTGACCTGTGATACATAATCTGAGTTATTTAGACATAATAAGGCCTTGCTGAGTTTAATTCTGAAGGCTACCAAAAAGAGCAATTACTAAAAAATAGAAATCAAAGTCTAACCCAACCATATTAGAAATAGTGAATATAACAACAGAGATAAAGGAACTGGAAGTGGGATGTTTAGAAAAGGGTTGGAGCAAATTACATAGAAAAATGGGAAATGTGAGAATACATACAGAATAATGTTTTGAGGAGAAAGGAAGTTTAAAGGAAGGCAGGAATTGAGTAAGCAAAGTAATCTTCAATTGATAACAACTGCATAGAAGATTATATGTGATATATAATGTTTGGAACTGAAAATATGTCAGTATGGTTTGTTTTCATTTATATTGTTGTATGTTGCCTATGTTGTAAGTGATAATTCAATAAAGATATTTTTTAAAAAGGTAACTTTTCTGGAAGAGATTTGAAACTGCAATTCTCATCTTTGATATTCTATAATCTGTCATGCTATCATTAAAACTTGAAACGCGATCAAGAATTAAGAAAATTTGAAACTAAGGATGTCTGAAAGTCAATGACATCAGGTAGATATGACTTTGTATCTTAACAAATAATACCTCAGGCTCTAAAATGGGAGACTATTACATCCTTGGCATATATAAGAAATACAGAAAAACACATAAACCAGCCTAACAAGTTAAATTTTAAGTACTTATTTAAATTATATTAGGCATGTTGCATCTAAAAAAAACTTCAGTTTGTTACAGTTCTACAGTTATAAGATAGCTGATTTGCATAGCATTTAATTAAATTGCAGTTTTTTTCTTTATACTTGGAGAGATTTTTCAAAAAACAGTATTAATCTATAACTCCAGAGATTGCATTTTTCTCTCTCCCTGCCTGTTATTTGGACTGAGCAGCACCTCTGCACTTCAAAATGGCTCACTCTCACAAAAAAAAAAAAAAAAAAAAAAAAAAAAAAGTCAGGTTAAATTAAACTTGAAACAACGAGCAACTAAATGTAATTCCAGGGAAGTGCAATAAATAAACTTAAAAATAAACATTTTAGAGGAGTTACACCCCACTTTTTTATGTACGTAGTACTGGGGTTTTTACTTCCCACCTCCATTCCCTAAATATATTACCTATGAGTTTACGATAGCATTCTTGCTTTGCTAATTTATATCTCGGCAATCCATTTCTGTAATTATTTCAGTCCAAAGTTTTTTTTTGGATGTGTTCTCAATCAGCTGAATCCTTGAGATTTTCATAACATTTTCTTACACTTGTAACTTACTGTGAGCTAGGGCCAAGAGCTCTAGTTCCAGCTGTTCTATTCTTTCTTGCCATCATTTCTAAAAATACAATGGATTACAAATGTTTATGCTAAATCACCAATGTTTTTCTTTCTACATGTTGTCTAAAATCCATTCAAGCATTATCACAGCTTGCCCTGAGTGCATTATTAGCAATGCACTCAAGGAATTCACCACATCATTATCTTCTTTTGACATATAAATCAAAACTATTCTTGAATAATTTGGGTAAACTTTCAAAATAAAATGTAAAGTAAGGTCCCTACTTTCTAGCCATTGGGATTTAAAAGACTCTTTTGTCTCCCTGCACATCATGCTCTGATATTATGTTAAAATTATCTGCTAATACCATCATATCCTTGCAGAATCATATTATCCTTAGCATCTTCTGCTTTAGCTCAGCTAATCCTGTTTTTGGGGAAGGTATTTACTAACAGTAGTAAATATGCTTCCCACCAGTCTCCCTTTTACTGCTGCAAATTTTCCCTGGTGGTCTAGTAAATACTCCTTCATTAGAAATGTTATCCTTTGGTGTTATCCTTTGGACTATTAAAACTAGCACTCACTCCCCTTTTCCTTGTAACTAAAAAAAAAAAAAGTAAAGCATAGCATCTAATAACCAAGGCTTAGCAGTTTGTCATGCTAAGATTTTGAAAGCTGCATTTCTTAGAATAAAACCAAATGGGGTACTGTTTCTTAATATACACTAAAATCTTGTGTGATGGAGTTTCCTGAGTCATTGAAATTCCTTGTTTTCTCATAACAGCAGCTTAGCTCACTACTCAATCACTGATCTAGCCTTACACTAATAAAAATTAACAAATCCTCTACTGTCTTCCTCCAACAACACAGGAAAGCTCTTTCAACAATGCAGCTGAAACTTTCTCACTCCTTTTAAAGATTCCTTTACTATGATTTGAAATTCTGCTTCATTTTCTTTCCATCCTGCCTAAAGTTATACATTCCAAATGTAGGTTTACCCAAATTGCTTAAAATGAAATCATCTGTTTGAGTTACAGCAACACTTCCCCATTCATCTCACACAAATTTTGCCATTCCTCTCTTCCGTCCAGCAACATCCCAACATAACTATTTCTACTGCAAATTGTGTACTTTCTGTGTCTTTGTATTCTCTGTAACTCAAGCATAAAATAGAGATACCCATTAATTACATATCAGAAATAGCAAAATATTAATTGCAGTTATAAACAAAATCAGCAGTATGTAGAATCTTAAAGCAATTGTAGTTAATGAGGGAAGCTCTTTATGCAACATGCCTTATACAATATGCCTAAATAAGCTTAAAAAAACAATGTCATGCTGTGACTTCCACTGCAATTTCTTTACTGGGGAGGTCTATCATCCTGCCACTCTCATTGTCAACAACGATGGTCAGGATTCATGAAGTCTCCGTGTAAGAGTTACAAGGCTTACACGGAGGCTGCAGTTAAACGGTGTGATGTCAGCATGTCATGCATATGCATGAGGGCATGCTGAATCACACCTAAGACTAACACGGTCCGTGGAAGACAGTAGGGGGCGTGTCCGTAGGGCGAGCCCTGCAAATGGACACGCCCCCAGAAGAGTAAAAGTCCCGAAAGTAAACCCCCAAGACAGAGTCCATGTAAATGTGAATAAACACAACACAACACATGCCCCCACAGACTATGAACATAAAATGTATAAATGAACATCTTATATTTTTTTTTATAAGTTGTAAAGATGTTTGCCCGTGAGTGCTCTCGTTTGCACGGGCGTGCCCATCGCTTAGCCACAGTTAGCAGTCAGTGGAAAAGCATATAAGAACTAAATATGCAAAGTAAGCCAAAAAGCAATAGCGTAGCGGTAGAGATGTCGGCTAAAGAGGAGGCAGTCATGGTTCGAGCCCCCACAACATCAATTTTTATTTTTAGTGAAATAAGCACGAAATAAGTCCCTGACATATATGTACATATATAAAATTATATTTTATGTAAAATGTAATGAAATGGGCCATGTATTTTGAAGAAATGTGAGATAAAAAAATAAAAAAAAAATGTGAGATGTGCCCATAGCTGAGCTACAGTCTAACAAGTTGAGGATATCTGCTTGTAGGTGAGCAGTGTTTTAACAGGTGTAAAATGAGTGCCTGTAGGTGAGCAGTGTTACAACAGGTGTAAAATGAGTGCCCGTAGGTGAGCAGTGGTTTAATAGGTGTAAAATGAGTGCCCGGGGTTGAGCAGCATTTTAACATGCTGAAACTGTGTGCCTGTAGCTGAGTTGAGCATAATATGCGTGCTGACAGCCAAACCACGCGTAAACCAGCATGATCTGTTTGCTCGGAGCTGCGCACAGCGCCAAGTTAACCGACGGGCAATGTTGAGCAAGCTGTATCAAAACTGCCTTTACACAGACACACCTCCTAGCCTGTGTAGACAGTCATAAAATATAAAAAGCAATGATCAGGTTCGAACCCAGGACACCATGCTCAAAGTACTGAACCACTAAGCCATGATAGTTGCACTCAGAAATGCAGTAATAGCATATATATATAGGAATGAATAGAAAGAGGAGCATGACAAAGCAGGTTTTGTGAAGCTGATACAATTCCAAAATGGCCAATCACAGATAAGTGCAGGAAAAACGGCATATATAAGCCCCATAGGCGGGAATACACAGCATAACCGATTGTAGAACCGACTTGCAGCCAGGATGTCAGGTGTAGGTGAGGGTAGCTGCTTCTGAGCACAGAGGTGGGGCGTTGAGGAGTCCAAATATATGGTTTGCCTCCTCGTCCATAATCATGAGGCCCAACTCATGCAGGGCCAGGTCCTGTGGGGGGCATATAGGGCTGAGGCGTGGGACCGGTTGGCTCATGATCTCACCAGTGCCACAGGAATACCAAGGACTGGTGAGCAGGTCCGTCACCACCATTCGGACCTGAAAAGATGGAAGCAGGACCAACTGAACCGTTGGATCCAGGAGGCCCGGCAAATGCCCAATGCCCCACTACTGAGTAAGTTACATGTAATTATTTATGTAAGAAATTAGCCTAGCTGATATTATTGAGATGTGTATTCCAATATTACTTTATTTATATTACAGCTGCAGGTGTCCGCTCTGCGAACCGTCGAGCCTATGGCGATAGGCTGGTGCGGTTGCGCCACCAGGCAGGTCAGTAATTCTCTCCCTGTAACTGTAAATAAATATATAAGTATGACAGTTAGCAAAAGAGTGCAGTGTAGTCACTAATTAATAAAATGCGCAAGTAACAGTGTAAGAGGGTTTGCAAGTATTGCTTGATTACAAAAGTGTGATGCAGCCTGTAATCCAAACCTAAAAATGAAACAAGTCTGAAATAAAGATGTCCCATCTGTAATATAATAGTACATAACCTGCAGCAGGCTGAAAAGTACAGCTGCAGAAGCTGAGTAAAACACATGTGTGAAATATATCCCTGTTGAAATACAGAAGCATGACATAAGTGAGACTGTTGGAAAGGATTGTTATAACTACAGGTAAAACATGTCAATAAAGCCTAGAATTAAGTACCATCCTGAATTGTAAAAATAAAACAACTGAGAGAGTGTGAGAAAGAGGTATGAATCCACCAATAAAGTAGTAATAACTCCTGAATAAAGTATACTGCAGTCAGTACAGAATGAAATGAATGTGACAGGCAGAACCAAACAGTAACATGTTGAAAACGGTACTGCAGCTGGAATGTGTGTCCCAAAATCTGGATATGTTGCTCTCAGTCTGCAATATGCAGATAGTATGGTTGTCTGAAATACCAAACATCCACAGTTGTCTATAGCTATATAAAGCAAATGTAGCAGGATGATGTAGCTGAACAGAGCCAGATATGAATGTGTATGAATAAAAATGAAAAGTATATTGATGTAGCAGTAACATTCCTATCACCAACCTGAAGTAGTTATCACATAGGAAACTGTAGGCAGAACTGTAGTGTGTATATATCTGCAGCTAGTAGAAATGTATAGCATATGTATTGGTATTTGAAGTTGTTAATTAAATTTTCTTCACCCTACCCTATAACCACATATAATCCATTCCACGTGAAATTGGTATGTGCAATCACAATTAACACCCCTGGACATTTGTCCTGTTGGTTCATACATATTTGCATGTACGTTGATGCATCTGCCCTGTTCATACATCCAAACCTGATGGCCTGTTGCCATCAATCAACCCTGCATGTTGTTGGATTGTGTATTGCTGTTCAAATTATGCATGTGTTATGCTTGCTATTTAATGGCTTGGATTTATGGGTGTTTGGTTAATGGGAATACTAATGCATGCTGTTACAACTAATTGTGAATGGTATTGTACGTTACTAACCCAAACTGTCATAACATAATGCAAAACATAGGACGACAGGGAAGGCGGGTTCCAGCGGACCCACCTCTCCCTCCTCAGCTGGTGAGTGCACCTGGCAGTAGTGCCCAGGCTGGACCCTCCTCCGGTGGCCCTGTGCTGCTTGCGGGTGGAAGCACTGCAGGGGATGGGGCTCGTCCTCCCTCTGCAAGCGTGGCCGGAGGAGAACATCCACTCACCCTCCGTAGTGTCCGGACTGTGGTGCATAGGGAGATCTGGCACGCTGTGCTTGGGCCCCTACGCCAGCTTGAGGCATGGGTGGCACAACTCATGGGCGTGCCTGCTGCCCAGCCTACACAGCCCCCAGCACAGCCCCATCCTGGGCAGTGAAGGCACAGTGGCAACTGACCATGGGTGCGGATGTCAGTTACACTGTTGCCATCTGTGGGCTCATGAGCTTGAGATATCCAAACATCCGTCCCCGTCAATTGTGTAACCCCCCCCACATGTCATACACTGCCCCTGTATGTGTCTCGTTTGTCTTTTCTGTTAACCTACCCAACCGACCTCCCCAGCTATACCGACTTCCTGTACCTGACATACCACTCTCACCTGGATAAAAAAAAAAAAAAAAAGGGCACTCTATACCCACAAAAAAAATACGCCCCATACATAGCTGCCCATTTTGCACACATGTCTGCTGGACATGTAAACTGTCAATTACAATTGGCTATACAACAATTATTATTGTTGTCCTTAGACCTCTCTCAGGGGTGGAAGGTTTAAAATGTCACACCAAATTACAAACATAGGTTTATAGGTTCATAGGTTCATAGGTTCATACTAGGCTATCTGCCCTAGGGCATTTATAAGCCTAGCCAGAATGTGTTTGGCTTTCGCCACCCATTTTAAATTTATTTTGCTATGCCCTATTTCAAGGTTAGTATACTGTGCCTCTGTCTAACAGTGACACAGAAGTGATACCCGGGGTAAACCTATGATCTCCCATCCACTCATCAAGATTCCTCTTGAAGAGAGTCAATGAGGGACTCTGCCTAACCTGGACTGGGATTTTATTCCAGAGTGAAGGGAGCCTCTGGGTTATGAATCTGTCCCTCCAGCATGTCCTATCTATTTTAGTGCTGAGGTTCAAGTCTCTCGAGCGCGTAGCTCAATGGGATTTGGATTTTCTGAGGTGCAGCATGTCCATTAATTCCAGGTTGGACATGGCTTTATACATCAGGCACAGATCGCCTCTGAACAGGCAGTATGCCACTAAGTAGAGCTAGAGTTTCTTTAACCGGGCAGCATATGGCATCTGTTTGAGCCCTTTGATCCTCTTTGTGAGGTACTTTTGGGGTCTTTCCAGTTGCTGCAGGTGTCTGGTAAGGTAAATCCCAAAAGGGGCATTGTACTCAATTATGGGCCTGATGAGGGATGAGTAAAGAGGCACGATGACCTCCCCTGATGTAGATGTGAATCCCTTCATGATTAGGTGGGCTATATAAAATGTTTTTCTAACCACTTTGGCCACGTGGTTGTCAAATGAGAGATTGCTATCTACTTGGGTCCCCAAACCCCTAATTACTTCTTCTGTACTTAATGGATTACCACCTATGTGGTAATTTGTGGGCAGTTTATTTTTGCCAAAGGGGATGACTATACACTTTTTGGTATTTAGCTTGAGGCCATGGCTCTGGCACCAGTTGTCTGTTTCTATGAGGCCCTTTTGGAGGATGCTTGTGTTGGCTGGAGAGTCGATTATGGCACCCAGTTTGCAGTCATCTGCAAACTTGGTCAGCCACAGTCCTTCCGTGTTGGCCTGTACCTCCTAGAAATATATACCGAACAAGAGAGGTCCCAGGACTGAGCCTTGTGGGACACCACTTGTAACTGGTTTGGAGTCTGACATGGCTCCAACAATTCTAACCATGTGGGTTCTGTCCCTGAGCCAGTTTGCAATCCATCAAGTGACATAGGGGTTTATATTTAAGCTGGTGAGCTTATCTATAATGCCCGAATTGGGTATTGTATTGATGGCTTTTGCGAGGTCCAGGTAGGCTGTGTGGACCACCTTCCCCTCGTCAATGACCTTGGTGACTGTTTCAAAGAAATCAACCAGGTTTAAGAGGCAGGATCTGCCCTTAACAAAGCTGAACTGGGTAGGATCCAGTGTCTGTAGGTCCCCAATATCTTTATTTATGAGGTCCATGATGATCCTTTCCATAGCTTTGCAGACCAAGCTAGTCAGGCTTATGGGGCGATAGTTTCCAGGATCCGTTGAGGCACCACCTTTATGGAGAGGGACCACTGTTGCTGTACGCCACTCTTTGGGCACATATCCTGTAGTAAGGCTGAGATTGAACAGTAGTTTTATGTTTGGGTTTAGCTCTTCTTGGAGTTCATGTAGGACGCAGCCTGGGACACTGTCTGATCCCATTGATGCTGTGTTTTTTGCTTTGGAGAGGGTGGCTCTTACCTGAGCATCTGAGATGTCAGGGGGGCAGCACTCTGCTGGGATAGATATTTGCCCTTTTGGTGGGGAGGGGGGAAAGAAGTTTGCACTGAACCTGTTAGCTAGGATGTTGGCAATGTCTGTGGGTTTGGTGTATTTTTTGTCATTTGGGACTAATTCTGAGCATATCTAGGAATTACCACCCAGGTACCTAACATAACTAAAGAAAGCCTTGTGATTATCCTTAGTGTCCTGTGCAATTTTTCTCTCAAAGCTGGCCTTAGACACTTTTATGAGTGCCCGTAGTTTTTTGCTAATACTGATCAGTGATGCTTTCCTTTTTGGGGATTTTGTTCAATCATTTAGTAGCTTCCTCCTTCTATTGTATAGTTTGTTTATGGCTGGGGTCCACCAGACAGGATGTCTACCTTTGGAGGATTGGGTCTTGGATTTATTTGGGATCGCATGATCCATGCATTCCTGAAGGTGTTCATAGAATGCGTTTATAAAGGATTCTGTGGTCTGGGCCATATTTTCCACAGGCCCGGGGGCTTTGAAGGATTCCACCTCGGATTTGAGAAGTGTGAAATTTGCTTTAGAGAAGTTTTTCACTGTGGTTTTCTGGGCAGGGGGTGGGGTCGGGATGTGAATATCCAGTGAGATTAGTTTATGGTCTGATCTTACCAGTGAGGGATACACTTCTGGTCTGGAGCATAGAGTCCCCATGTTGGTGATGATCAGGTCCAGTATGTTTTCCCCTCTTGTGGGAGTTGTAACAAGTTGTTCCATAGCATTTGAGTTTATAAATTCTAGGAACCTTTGGGCTAGGGTGTTGGAGCTAGAGTAATGCTCCCAGTCTATGTTTGGGTAGTTGAAGTCGCCCAATATAATGGTGTTTGGAGAGACCTTCATATTTTCCAGTGTTCTCAGGAAGGCCGAGTGGGGTTCCTGGGTTTGGGATGGTGGTCTGTAGCAGGCTATAAACTGGAAGGCAGTTTTACCCACTGTTAGTTGCACATTGATAGTCTCTGATGCTTCGTGCTTTGCCACCAACCTGGAGGTGTGGGTATCTTCGATGAATATCGATACTCCCCCTCCTTTTGTGGTTCGGTCCAAGTTTTGGGGCCGAAAAGCATGGTATGAGGTATAACCTGGTAGTGCTGGGGTGCTCTTGGGAGCCCTGAACCAGGTTTCTGTTACTGCACAGATATCGATGTTCTCCATGCTAAGGAGAGTTTTGAGTGCGTGCATCTTGAGGTTTAGACTTCTGGCATTGAGTAGCATTACTCTTAGTTTCTTATCCCTTGTGATACCTATGGAGGTGGGTTTGTCTTTTGAGCCTTGCCTAAAAAGGCACTATGGGGGTAGCAAGAGCCTTTGCCAATATCCAAAAGCCCAGGGGTGACAGGTGCAATCCGTCCCTAGCGAAGCATCGTGGCTTGTCGAGCATATCAACCCAAGCTGACAGGCATTGGATCCCCTTTGAATGACACCAGTACTTAAGCCAATTGTTGAAATTGATCATCTTGTCTTCATATTGTGGCATCATTCTTGGTGAGGGTAAGATGCTACTCAAGGTCAGGGTCATACCGGCCTGGGCTACATGCTCAGAGAGCTCCTCTATGTCTCTTTTCATGTAGTCCAGGTAGGTACGTCTCAGGTCATTCACACCAGCATGGACAATGACTGAGTCATATTTGTACTTGCCTTGGAGTGACCTGAGTGCTTGTTTTATGTGGCGGATCCTAGCGCCCGACAGGCTGCTCACCGTGACCCTCTCCTTGTTCAGCCTGGTGTGCGGGACGTCAGTGTGCCTGACGATAGAGTCACCTATTACAAGTGTATCAGGTGTGTTGTTTAGTCTTAAGGGCTGTGACTGTTCGGCACACTGGCTTTGTGAGATATGTGTTTCACGTGTTTTGTTTTGGGGTAGCGGTTGCTTGGGTGTCTGCTTTGGAGGTCTCTGCTGCTTAGGCAGATCTTTATTTAGAGCCTCCGAGTATGTTTTTGTGTGATTATGTGTTTGGTTTGCTGTCGTGGTAAGTCTATGTGAGACTGGAATTGTAGTGAGTGTGGTTTCCTTCTTCTCCTGACTGATTATGCCAGTTCTGAGTTGAGAGAGCTTAGCCTCCAGTTTGGCTATATGGTTGCATCTCTCACATGTGTTGGAATTTGTTGGGAGGAGGAGAGGGTTGTCTGTGTACATGAGGCAGTTGTAACATTGCCTCAAGATTCCCAGATTCACCAGCTGGACCGGAGAGGAGATTGACAACTGACCTTTGGACATGCTAGAATAATATTGGGAATTCCTCTATAATTGAAAACAAGGGCCAGTGGGGAGTGAGGGTGTAGTGCTTTTAATTTTTAGTGCTGGCTTATATAATTGCTTTAGTGAGGAAGTGCCAGGTAACTTAAGTGCAATGTGTTACAGGTAACTTAAATGAAAAAATGACAAACAGTAACTTTCTTTGAAGTGAAACAAGGAAATAAGTACAGTAAGCAATGCAGATATCACTAGTGATCCACAGAAGCGCTGAGAAGCCATGTATTAGGTGGAATTAGCGTTCCAGGGAAAAAACAAGCAAACAAACAACAAGCATATAAACAAAGCTAGATTCAGCAGGCCTGGATCTAGTCTATGCTACAGCAAACAAGGAGTACCAATTTCAGTAAGATACAGTTCAAATATTCAGGCACTATAAACCTTTAACCAGAAATTCCCAGCTCAGAAGGGCAGAGTCCAGCCTCTTCTCCCACAAGAGTGCAGACCACGAACCTTCTTAATGTAAAATAACTGGCCTGAAGCCTAAGTGCTTAAACCAGAACTAATACACTTTAAGAATAACAGACACTGGGCTCTCAATCAGCAGTTCCCAACTTAGAAGGATGAAAGCTACCTGTCCTGCCACCACAGTGCATGCCACAAACCTTCCTAATGTAAAACAACTGGTCTGAAGCTCAAGTGCTTAATCCAAAAGACTTAGAATGATAGCTACACTTTAATCAAGTTACTACCAAGCAGTAATAAATACAATTGAATACTTTAGAGAATGCCTGGATTAGTGCTCAAGTTACACAAACAAAGCTAGATCCAGCAGGCCCGAATCCAGTCTATGCCACAGCAAACAAGGCGCACCAACTTCAGTAAGAAGCAGTTCAGATATGCATGCACTATAAGCCTTTAACCAGAAATTCCCAGCTCAGAAGGGCAGAGTCCAGCCTCTCCTCCCACAAGAGTGCAGACCACGAACCCTCTTAATGTAAAATAACTGGCCTGAAAGCCCAAGTGCTTAAACCAGAATTAATACACTTTTAGAATAACAGACACTGAGCCCTCAGTCAGCAGTTCCCAACCTAGAAGGATGTAAGCTACCTGTTCTGCCACTACAGTGCAGACCACATACCCTCTCAGTGCTTACTCTTGCACACACCCGCGCTAATTTCTTTGAAAGAAATGAAAATGGGGAGACAGGAAAGTGGTTAAAAAGGGGTCACAAAGAGGGTAGGACAGTAGGGAAACAAGCTGTTGCACAGCTGTTGCTGATGAAGAAATGGGCAGCTATGGGCCTTACCTATATCCCTCCTGCAAAACCCGAGCTTGTTTCCCTACTGTCCTACCCTCTTTGTGACCCCTTTTTCACCACTTTCCTGTCTCCCCATTTTCATTTCTTTCAAAGAAATTAGCATGGGTGTGCGCAAGAGTAAGCACTTTTAAGCAGTTGTAAGCGGGTATGCGCGGAGCTGAACGCCAGTGCGCATGCGTGACCTCCGTGCAAACCAGCGCTAACCCGCTTACAGCTGCTTAAAAGTGCCTTAGTCACTCTGAATGACAAGGCCTGTAGTCTGCTCAAAAGCAAAATAAAATCCCACTGTGAGTCCCGAACCCAGGACTTTGGAAACAGTAGTCTGCATGACATACCACTAAGCCATGACTGCTATATAAGAACATTGTGCTACAATAAATATATCATGCAATAGTAGGAATGAATGTAAAGGGAATATAGGATGTGTAGTACACAAAGCATGTCATGTATATTTACTGTCAAATGTAGTGGATTTCTATAATAGTAGTGTGTGAACAGAAACAGCCATGCTAGTTGGTAGCTAGTAGGTAATAATGTCACTGTAGCACCTTGCAAGCTACACACATACTCACAGCAGGATAATCACTGCCCATACCCCACAACCTCTTACAGCAAGACATCTGGACTAAGTAATAAAAAATGTGGAGCAAAGGCCCAAAAACAGGGATACATTTCAAATATTGCTCCGACAAACTTAGACAGTTGAGAGAGTAACAGGTTTTGCATTATTTTGGATGTTTGGAAGGGTACGAAGTCTGAAACTGAAATGTTTTTCACTATAGTCTGACTTGAGCCCAGAATGATTCGCCAGAAAAAGCTGTTTTATGAGATATGGACCAAAATATGAGGCAAAAATGTGGACATCCTGCAAATATCTGTACACTTGAGAGGTCTGACACTGCCATATTTGAATAGTTAAGAGCCTAGACATAGCAACAGTGACTGAGTTACAGGGATGCCCCACAGACTCCCTGTGAAATGTACAAACAGTAGGCAGAAAGGTGTTACAACACATGCAATGGTAACTATAAAGTACTGAAAGTATGCACCACTTGCAAGGCAGAAATAGTGTAGTAATACATATGCTCATGCTAACCCACAGTCACAACTGCAGAATACCAGACAATTTAATGGGTGTACTCCACTGATATGTACCATTCCATGAGGCAGATAAAAGATGCACCTGAGAGTCTCTGGGGCCTGCTCAGCAGCATACTCAAATACCCTAATAGATGTCAAGGCCCACACCATGGCCAGACCACACTGCATGCAGTAATACCCTATCAGATATAGCAAGCATTCCAAGGTGTGAATGTACATGGAAAATAGGAAAGCCACAGCAACACACTACAGTCAGGACACCTAGCAGGCATACAAGTAGTGAATGTAAAGTGCAAATACTGAAGCCATAGCAACAAAGTGCAAGAGCCACTGCTATATACCAGTTACACCACATGTCCCACAGGAAAGCACACACACCCACATTAACAGTGGTAGTAGTCTCAGGTGTCAGTGTACATACACACTTAGTACAGGAAACTGGAGAAATGAATGGAAAAATGTTAATCTACAACACAGCCGGAAATATGAGAGATATACTAACCTTTACACTCATAGAACAGTGTCCACAGCATACCAGCATGGTCCCTGCCCTTAAAATCTGAAAGGGCTATGCCTATCTCACATACCTTTTTATAGCACTGTCCTGAAATCACAGTGAGAACTGCAATCAGTACACAACTGGCTGCATGCAATTAGCAAATGCTGGCTAACAATTGGTGCAGAGACCATCACATGGACATATGCAGATACCTACAAAAGCATGCTGCACTCCCAGTCCACACATGCAATACTTTCATTGCACCCTCTGGAGGTTGGGAGAGAGAGAGAGAGAGAGAGAGAGAAATACACAAACAAAAACACTTATTAACAAAACCTACTAGAAGCTGTCATCTGTCAACTGGAGCAGCAGCAGGACACCGATCCAAAAGGCAACGCAAGCAGCTGTGACAAACACAGGTAATGTAAAGTAATACTTTAAAAGTCTACATACTGTGAACCCTCCATATGTGTCATTGGTCTGTATCTATATGTATATGAAGATGCGCATAGAGCAGGGGGACATACAGCAACTATCAGTGAAGGCTGTACATGCATATGTATGTGAGGGCATCTATGTGCACATATTAATGTAGGTTGAATGTAGGTTGTAGTGCAATGTACAATGTAGGTTTCACAATTATGTATGTTTAGCAGTATGTTAGTGTGTGTATACAGTTTTGTAAACAAACATGTTGATATACCTATCTATCATATGGATACATATGTATGTCAGTATATGTATGTATGTATATATATATATATATATATATATATATATATATATATATATATATATATATATATATATATATATATATATATATATATATATAATATGCATATATGTATACATAGATAGAGAGGGATGTAGGAATACATAGACAGATGTAGATAGATAGAATATCTACAAACATATATATGTAACACACACATACAGATATAGATATATGTAGATACATATACATAGACAGACAGATCTGGCTATCTACAGATATGACTGTATATGACTATCTCACACCCCCCGTCCCACCCCCTCTGTCACTCTCACCCCCTCTCTGTCACACCCTCCCTCTCCATATCTATAGCAATATATGTACATCGATATATATATGTGTATATGTATACAGACATATATATATATATATATATATATATATATATATATATATATATATATATATAGAGAGAGAGAGAGAGAGATATTCTGAGTGAGGCACATGTGTACAGATGTATTGCAACAAGTGCCTGGTGACAAAGGCATGGAGTGAACACCAGTGTCGAAACTGGAGTACCATACCCCATTTCAGATCACCTACACCAGTAACCACCAGATATGTGATTGGCTGCCCACCACTGCATGTGTCAGGGGTGAACAGGGTCATAAACATGTACAATAGGCCCCCCAATGATAGTCACAGTGGCACACTATTCCTGGACTACCTGTACATGGTATGTGTCAGCAGAGATGGTGTGTCAGCTATGGACAAGTAGGTCAGTGTACCCCTCCACACCACACAATGTCTGCCACGGTATGCACCTCGCATGACAGCTACAGATATGGAGAAGGACACAGTGACATGTACGACACTGTCAAAATGCACTCAAACACAGTACCAATGCACACTGACTGACAACACCACAGAGTGCACACATACTACCCACATAGAAGTTACCACTCCTGGATTTACATACTTAAGTCACACCCATGACAGATGTCAAACAACCATAGTAACACCTCACACTATCCACAACCTAAATGACCGCTGTATGTCGTCCTTGACACCACAGTAGAGAGCACATGGTGGAGGTACAGGTTCCAACCCACAGATAAGACATATACTGCAATAAACCACACAGCGTTAAGAAGCAAGACTCCCCATG
The DNA here is from genome assembly GCF_019279795.1 of Protopterus annectens. Lineage (NCBI taxonomy): Eukaryota > Metazoa > Chordata > Ceratodontiformes > Protopteridae > Protopterus > Protopterus annectens. The sequence continues at coordinate 152,564,877 of NC_056728.1, read as the reverse complement.
AGTACATGTCACACATACCCCTGCTGAATGTTAGTCAGATAGGTAGTATGAAATATGAGTCACCCTGTGTAACTGTTTGACAGGAGCAGGTACCATCACATCACATGTGTCACAAGGGTCAGGGTAGCAGAACAGTATGCTGCTGTAGTCCCAGGGGCAATAGCATATTGTATTGTATTTTATTGTATTGTATTGTATTGTGTTGTATTGTATTGGTATGTAGAGGTGCCTCCTTTTTGGTGTGGAACCACTGCTGCTGTACGCCAGTGTACAGGTACATATCCTGTAGTCAGGCTAGTGTTACATAGCACTTCTATATGTGGTTTTAGCTCCTCTTGGAGTTCATGTAGCATGCAACCGGGGATACCATCAGGTCCCATTGATGCTGTGTTTTTTGCTTTTCTGAGGGCGGCTCTCACCTGGACATCTGTGATGACAGGGAGGTTACATTCAGCTGGGATAAGTATGTCTTCATTTGGGGGAGAGGGAGGGGGGAAAATTGCACTGAACCTATCTGCCACAATGTTGCCAATATCTGTGGGTTCAGTGAATTATATGTTGTTGTGTACTAACTATGAGCATATTGGAGGGTTTCTGACCAGGTTTCTAACATAACTGAAGAAGGGCCTTGTGATTATCTGTAGTGTACCTGGTGATTTCCCTCTCAAAGTTGCCCATGGATGTTTGTATGAGAGAACATAGCTCTTTACTAGCGCTGATCAGACATGCCTTCCCTTTATGGAATTATGCTCTGTCTTGCAGTAGCTTCCATCTTTTGTTATACAATCTGTTTATGGCTGGAGTCCACCAGACAGGATGCTTTCCCTTTGTGGAGAGTGTCTTGGTCTTATATGGGATTGCATGATCCATGCATTCTCGGAGATGTCCGTAGAAATCATTTGTGAAGGAGTCAGCATTGTGGGTTGTTGCTTCCACTTGCCCAGTGGGCTTGAAGGATACCATCTCAGCCTTAAGAAGTGTAAAGTTTGCGTTTGAAATGTTATTCACTGTAGTCGTTTGTGCTGGTGGTGGAGGTGGGATATGTATATCCAGGGTGATTAGTTTGTGGTCAGATCACAGTAGTTGATGATGTTCCCCATACAGTACCTTGATACAAACCCCCAGAGTGAGGAGGTGCTTTGGACCTGAATCAGTGTGCTGACTGCTGGGGTTTGGTAGTATGTCGTATGGAGTGTGTCAGGTACTGTTGCACAGTTGTTGGCTGAGCACTGATACCTGGCCATTTACATATTTATCCACCAATAGACAGACAGATGCTATATATGGGAGATATGTTGTATCACAACAGTTGAGTAGCATGTGTAGTATGTGTGCCAAATTCTGCTGACATATTTTGCTGATATCATTATATTTTCTTTTTCAGGACCATGGTTCACCAGCGCAATCCGGCATACTCTGCAGCCGAGGATGAGGAAATACACCAGAGCCTGGTGCGGGATTTTGCAATACTCTTTTCCTGCAACAGCAAGAATCAGCAGGAGAGAGCTGCACTGTGGCAAGACCTGGTCCGTCGGGTAAATGACATAGGCACGCATAATAGGACATATGAGCAGGTATGACATCACTGCAGTGATTTAATCAGAAATGTCCATCAGCGTGTGTCGGATATCCACAGGCAACAGGTTACCACAGGTGGTGGGGTGGCTACACATCCCCCACTCACCAGACTGGAGGGACTACTCCTAAGTGTTGTGGCTCCAGCCTACCAACAACAACAACAGTAGCAGACCTGCAGTATGATGGAGGCTGGAGCAACACAGCACCATGACTACGAGCGTGCAGGTAATATGCCATATGTATAGTTGACTGTTGTGTACACTGGTAGTTAATGCATGTGTGTGGTGTGTCCTTGGTTTGTAGCTGTCATCATACTATTTAATGTGCAAGTGTGATATTCTCAAAATCAGTAGCTGACCTGTGAAAGGCAACTGTTGTACTACTGACCTGTATCATACTCAGTAACAATGGCACAGTTGTGCCCACTGACATTAATTTCCTCACTTCTGCAGGTCCCTCCGGTGTAACAGCAATGCAGCCTATCCATGCTGGTGAGTGTGTATTAACAATACCTTTAATAGTCTTGATAGTAATAGTAATATTAGGCTCAATCAGTAGTGCTCTGTGTATGCATGCAGGTGTGTCTGTGTGTTGATATCTCACATACTGAGTAGTATGCAAGTGTACAAGTGTGCAAGTGTTCAACTGTGTGCACCTGTGTGTGTGTGTGTGTGTGTGTGTGTGTGTGTGTGTGTGTGTGTGTGTGTGTGTGTGTGTGTGTGTGCGTGTGCGGATGTGTGCATGTGTGCATCACTGGTAACATTGTGTAGACATTGTAAACTGTGTTTCCTGTTTCCCTCCCACAGGTTCTGGTGCTGCTCTGGTGTCATGCAGCAGGGAACCTGAATCAGGTGCCATGGGTAGTGATAATGATGATATCTGTGTAATGGCACAGGAAGGTGTGCCAGGGTCCGTCATTGGTCAGCCAACTGACAGTACACAGCTGTCAACCCCATCAATGCGCACAGTCATCCTGCCAATACATCCTTTGTCACCACTGTCCCTAGGTGATGGACAGGATACAGTGGGCATTGACCAGGGTAATGTGGTATCTGTGGCACATGCTTCCCCACACATCAGCCATGGGTATGGCCCTGAGCTGGTACCACACAGACAGATGTCCAGGGGTTCTCATGGGAGCATCCGTGGGTGTACTGCGCTGTCAGACGTGCCCACAGAGGTCTTACAACCTCAGCTATGTTTTGGGCTGTCATGCAGGCACAGTCACGTATGGAACGGTACACCAGACAGGGTCTGAGAGAGCTGAAAGCATGTCGCTCAGCCATGAGTGACAGTATGCGTGACATCCGTAATTTCACCGATGTCATAGACAGACGTTGTGGGGACATATTAGATCAGTTCCACAACTACATGTCCATGATCCAGGGCAATGGTGGATGGTTGAGGCATTGACGTGGGCATATGCCAGCAACAGCAGCAGCTGGCAGTCGTCGCGGATGACAACAGGGCCATGGCCGCCCCCATAGTGCCAGCAGCAGCCCCAGTAATGTTGGGTCTGTGCTGTCATCAGACCGCCCCAGGAGACCACATGCACGTGGCTCTGGACAGGCCCAACAGGAATCTGTGTCCAGTCAACAAACACCTGCTTCTGATGACAGTACCTAGTCTGGATTAGTACCGGATATGGTCCGTAGCACCCCTGCAAGGCACAGGTACCGTGTCCGTGGCCAGAGACACTGATCTGTATGACCTGGCAGGTACAGTCTGTGGCTGTCCACAAACACCGGTATATGGCAGCCATGAGGTGGAACTGTATGCATCCATACACACATGCAAATTGACAACACCTAGGGCTACCGCATACACGCACACACTGCATCAACATTGCCCCACCTTGTACTGCTGTCCCTCACCAACACACATACACATACATGTCAATTGGTGGTATCAGTGGCAGACTCAGATATACCAAGTTCACACCCTGTGCATATGATGAAACTATGCCACCTCCTGCAATCTGTAACATCAGTGCAGGTACAGGTTAACATGTTGCTGATGCACAGGGTGACTACATAGACATCTAGTAATAGTATCTTGTTGTTAACAGTACAGTGTGCTGATATAATTGTGGGTATATCCCAGCTTGCCTGATGCAGTAAGGGTATGATTGTCTTGTACTGTTTTCTACACCCATGGTAAGTACCATAGTGTATCATCTGCACATGTTTGCATACTGGTGGTAAGGATGTCAACAGAAGGCCACATACATAGGTAGCACAGGGGATAAGGTAATGAAAGTATTGATACGCAGTGATGGACATGTAAATTGAAAGTGGCATGTTGCCCACACTGGGCTCTGCAATGCGGATGTTTGAGGATGTTGCTATGTGTGCAGTACTACACGACTGGTACAGGACAGAACCCTAGCACTGCAAGCTCACACCTCATACCATGCTAGACAGCCCCAACACACAAAACTAACTTTCACAGGAGGGAGAGTCCCCATAAATGTCAGGGATACTGTGGTGGCAGGACAGGTAGAATACATCCTACTAAGTATGGAACCACTGAGTGAAGGCTCAGTGTCTGTTATTTGACATGTGTATTAGTGCAGGTATGAGCACCTGGGTTTCCGTCCGGTTATTGTACATCCTGACGGTACATGGCCTGTACACTTGTGTGCGCTGAGACTGGACCCTGGCCATCTGACCTGTGTATTTCCATGTACATGTGTATAGTGCCTGCATATTTGCACTGTTACCTACTGGAAGTGGTACAGCTTGTTTGTTGTACAATGGACTACATGCAGCCCTGCTTACTGTAGCTTTGTTTGCATGCATGTTTGCTTGCAGTTACCCTGGAACAGTGATTCCACCTGCAATGCAGATTTACGGAGCTTCTGTGGATTCCTAGTGACATCTGCATAGCTTACTATATGTATGTCCATGTCTCACTTGACAGAATGTCACTGTTTGTCCTGTTCGCATGTCGTTGCCTGTGACACATTGCATATGACTTACCTGGCATTTGACCACGTGAGCAGTCATATATGCCAGCGCTAACTAATCACAGGCACTACACGCTCACATACTCACCTTCTGTACCTTGTTCCCCATTGGCCCTATGTGCTGTTAATCACCACGGCAATCACAATACTATGGTAGCATGTGCAAAGGTCACTTGTCAGTCACCTCTATGGTACAGTTGTGGAATATGTGAGTCATGTGGCAATGTCACAGCTGCCACATGTACACAGTCAACCCTCTCCCCTACCCATGAACGTACAACACATGTGTGAGATACAACCACATAGCCAAACTGGGGACTAAGCACTCTGAACCCAGTACTGGCATAACCTGTCAGGTGACATGAAATACTAGAGTGACTACAATACCAGTCTGATGTAGACCTACACTGACAGCAATCCAAACACATGAACACACTGGGGCATTCTTGGAGCCTCAGAATAGCATCCTGCCTGAGCAGCAGACACCTCTGCAGCTGGCACACAGGCATGCATTAAGCCAGAACACAGCACGTGCAAGACATAGCACACAAATCCTGTGTGCCAAACAGTCACAGCCTGTACGGCTAGACAACACACCTGCTACAGTTGTGTTAGGTACCTTTATTGTCCAGTACAGTGAGGTCCCGCTCACCAGGCTGGACAAGGTGAAGGTCACAGTGATATGCCCATGGGGCACTATGGTCCACCACATAACACAAGCATACAGGTCAGTCAGAGGCATGGACACATATGACTCAGTCATTGTCCATGCCACTATGGCTGACCTATGATGTACCTCCCTGGACTACATGATAGGGAACATAGAAGGGCTCTCTGAGCATGTGGCACAGGCTGGTATGACCTTGACCTTGGTTGGCATCATACCCTCACCAAGAATGCTGAAGTATTACTGAATGCTGATGAATTACTGTAGCTACAACACCCTAGCTGAAAGGTTCCTAGCATGTAGTCACTGCATTGCTATGGAACAACTTGTTACCACTCCCACAACAGGTGAAAACATGCAGCACCTGTTCATCAACAACATGTAGACTATATGGCCCAGACCAGATGTGTATCCCTCACTGCTAGGATGATACCATATGCAACTCACGCTGTATATACACATACCACATGCAGCACCCGCACAGAAAACCACAGTCATAATGTTATCCAGTGCAAATACCATGTATTCACATGTGGCAGGCGTCAGACATGGGAACTATTGAAGGTCACAGGTATATATGTGTATTTGGCACACACATACATCATATGTGTGCATTGCCATTACTGGTTTAATCAATGTCATGCATTATTATGAACAACAACCCACACACATGGGCATTCTGTGTGACAAAAACACATGTGGCATTTGTGGAATTCAAAGCCATAACTAACTGTGCTATGACAGTAGTGAGAGACGTAGTAGCAAAGCATGCTATTTGCATTACTGGGAGATTTGCCCTCTTCTGCTGTACTTGTAGGGTGCTGACATCATCTCTGTTTAGAGATTGGAATATGCAGCAGCTGGTGTGTTGTACTGGTTGCCAAAAGGGTCAGTACTTTCATACGAGTTATTGCATGCACCCTACTTCCACCCCCCCCCCCCAGACACACTTGCAGGATTCAAACCCCTACCTAACTATGTTTTGACACTAGTACGAAATGCAGTCACCGAGCGCGCTATTCGCATTATTGGGAGGTTTATTTTCTCCGGCTGTCCTTATAGGGTGCTGACATCATCAGTGTTTAGAAAGAGGAATGTGCATCCTGTTGTGTGTTCTCCTAGTTACCAAAAGGGACATTTCTTTCATACAGAATTGCACACACACTAACCCCCCTCCACACACACTGAGCATTTGCAGGATTCAAACCCCTATCTAACTATGTTATGACACTCGAAACAGACGCATCAGCGGAGTGTGCTATTCACATTACAGGGAGGTTTCTCTTCTCCGGCTGTACTTATAGGGTGCTGACATCATCAGTGTTTAGAAAGGGGAATGTGCATCCTGTAGTGTGTTCTCCTAGTTGCCAAAAGGGACACTTCTCTCACACACATACTAACCTCTCTCATCCAAATACACACACTGAGCATTTGCAGGATTCAAACCCTTATTTAACTATGTTATGACACCCGAGACGGATGCATTAGCAGAGCACGCTATTCGCATTACTGGGAGGTTTCCCTTCTCCTGCTGTACTTATAGGGTGCTGACATCATCAGTGTTTAGAAAGAGAAATGTGCATCCTGTAGTGTGTTCTCCTAGTTATAAGCCAAACCACGAACTAAGTCCCAACAACCAAAAGGAAGAAAGCAGTAAGCACCATGGTAGTCCAATGAACCTCTCCAAGCTGTAACTGTAGATAAATCCTTTATTAAACACGAACAACACAATGAGGTAAACGAAACACTGATAAATCAAGCGCTTTCGCCTGCATAGATGTCAGGCTTTTTCAAGATGAAACAGCAGGGTAACCAAGTTCATTTAAATAGAGGCTTTCAGTGATGATTGTTTCAATAAAACAATTACATTAATTAAATTAAATTAATTGAATTAAATTGATTGAAATGCTTTGACCAACACCAAGATGTAAAATATACTTTGTTGAGATGGAAGCATGGTTGTGCACAATACTTTTGATTTCAAGCAAATAAAAACATGTTAAAATACAAATACGTAGATGTTATCTGACAAGAACTGTGAATACTATCTTGTAATACTGAATACTATCAGTACATTCTAAAGTCATTGAAAAAAACTTTCTTAATTTAAATATTTTAAATATTAAAAATAACATGGACGAATAAAAAAATGAAATCAGAGTGGTGTGACAACTGTGTTTTTTTGTTTTAGTTTTTTTAAAATGAAACCTTCTAAGAACTGTGCATATAAAAATATACAATTAAAATTAACATTAAAAAATTCCTTTATGCACTCAGTGCCTATAAAATATCAATAGATATAAAAATAAATATGAATAAAAATACATCGTTTAATATATATATTATTTCTAGTTAATATATAATAAATATCAATAAATATAATAAATATAATAAATATAATATATATTAAACTTGTGTATTAAATCTACTGTTGTGTAAAAAATACCTGAAAATGTCTAAAAAATGTGGTTTTGATTAATAAATTATTGATTATTGATTTCTGACCATGTGCGTGTGTTATGATGTTTTTGTAATAGTGCGTCTTTTGTACAAAAACTTGTTGAAAACATACAAATGTTTGAAACTTCTTACATTCAACCTGTGACATCTTTTCTAGATGAATTTCAAAATGGTCAGCCTGTGAGCAACTATGTTATTCCTTGTTCCATAAGATATTAATTATGGTTATAGTTTCGCTCGTCTAAGTTTTAATAAACTACTGATGCTGATAGCATCATTTAAGGCAGGTGGTTTCATTGCATTTAGTCTGAGTTGCCATATTAGTTCTTTGTACTCAATGGTGGCTTCCCAGTCACCACCTCTTGGGTTATGGGGAACCTGCTCTAAGACTAAAAATTTCACAGACATGTTAGGGCAGACCATCTGGTGTCTATAAAAAGCGTTTGATTCTTTCTTCTTTTGGATGTCATAAAGGTGTTCGTAGATTCTCCTACGCAACGTCCTTTCGGTCTTTCCAATGTAAAAACTTTCACAAATCTGACACACACCTAAGTATATTATCCCTTTAGATGCACAGTTGTAATGTAACTCTGATCTGACTCTAAAATTTCTGGATTTAATGTATAATGAACCTGTGTTCATAATGTATGCACATTGTTTGCAAGCATTACATTTGTAAGTACCGGCCTGAATCTTTACGGTTTGTTTCATGCATTGCCTTTGTCTCTCAAATAAATTTTTGAGATTAATATTTCTTGCGTTGACAAATGTTGGTTGACTGGGCAACCATTTGTTAATTTCTTCATTTGATCTTATAATAGGCCAATATTTCGTTATGGTGTTTCTTAAATCCACAGCATTATTGTTATATGTGCATACAAAAGCAGCTTTAGAGTCAAATTCTTTACTTTGTGTTTGTGTTTCAGCAATTCCAGTTGTTATCTCCCCTTTTGATATACCTAGTAAAGGTGAATATGTGTTGTCTCTTTTGGTTAAAACTTCCTGATGCATTTTGTTTATTAACCTTTCAGGGTATCCTCTTTCTAAAAATAAGTTCTTTAGTGTGTTCACTTCCCTACAAAATAACACATCCGTACTACACATTCTTGAGGCTCTGATGAATTGTCCTTTCAGAATGCCTTTCTTTTGTGAATAGGGGTGGCCACTAGCAAAATGTAGAAATGCATTAGAGAATGTACTTTTTCTGTACACTGATGACTCAAACCTCTTTAACTCTTTGTTTTTGATCAGACTAACATCCAAATAGTTTAATGTGTCATCACTACTGTTATGTGTAAACCTTAAAAAGTCGGTGGTGCTATTTATGTACTTCAAAAATTCATCCAGACTTTCCCTGTTACCACTCCATAGCAAACAAATGTCATCCAAATATCTTTGATAGTGTGTGATATTTTCTTTCCAGGCTGAATTAAAAATAAATTGTCTCTCCCAGTAGAATAAGACGATATTTGCATATGCGGAGGCACAGGGTGTGCCCATTGCTACACCTTTTCTTTGTTTAAAAAAATCTCCATTAAAAAAGATAAAATTGTTGTTTAAAATAATTTCCATAAAATCAACCATTAAATTAATCAAATTTGTACTTAAACCTGAATAATTGATTAAAATTTCATTAAACCATTGTAGTCCTGTAGCGTGGGGGATGCTGGGGAACAATTCTACTATGTCCACTGTAACCATTACGTTGGTACAACTATAGTATTCATTTTTAATATTTTTCAGGAATTCCCAAGAGTCCTTGCAAATGTGGTCAAAGGATGAAACCATTTTCTTAAGAGACACATCTACACATTTTCCTAAAGGTTCTGTGATACTCCAGATCCTGCCACAATGGGTCTAAATTTTAAAGGGTTTAAACCTTTGTGAACTTTGGGAATCCCAAACATGACTGGGGTAAGAGGTTTGTTAACCATTAAAAAATTCAGTAGTTTCTCGTTAATTACCCCTTGCAATAAATGATCTTGTAATAAGAATTTTATTTTTGCATATGCTATATTAATTTCATTTAAAGAAATGATGCTGTATTGTTCGGTGTCTTGTAGTATGTTATGTATATTGGCATCGTAGTCATGTTTGTACATCAAAACCACCCCACCCCCCTTATCCAGTTTCATAACCCTGATTTGTTCCTCTCTGAGTTGATTTATGAGAGAACAACAATTATTAGATACATTTTCTTTTGTGTTACTGGTGTTTTTCAACTTTCTAATATCTGTCTCCACCAGTTCCTCGAAAATTTTAATAACTGGATGAATAGGGGGGTTAAATGTGCTGGTTCTGCTAACAGGCTCCCTAACATAAGTTGTACCCTTGAAAAATACATTTAAGTTGAGCTGTCTTGTGTAGAGTTTCAGTTCCATAATTGTCTTAGTTACATCTAGGGGTTTAGTTGGAACAAATTGGAAACCCTTTGTAAACAGTTCAAAATGTGTATCATCAATGGTCATGTCAGTAAAATTATAGATTGTGAAATTAAATTTGGAAATTATTGTACAGGTTTCAGTAGTAGCTGTTGAAATGACTGTTACTACATCATTGGTAGCTTTTGATCTGTTTATCTCCATTGTCTCACCCAGTTGTGATTGCTTTGAAACTGAACCCTGTTCCCCTGTCTTCCCTGAGGAAAATGAAAAACCTGGTTTGGGTTGTTGTTAGGTGTACTTGTATTACTATTGTTACCCTGTTTCTGCGCCAGGCGTTCACTACGCCTGGGTGGTTCATTAACTGTGGGTGAATAATCATGTTTATATACATTGCTGGTAACAACTTTGTTGTAATTCTGTTTGTTAGACCAAACACTTCTAGTAAAAGTCTGATAAGCTGTGACATTTTTGTAGTCTCTTAAGTCCCTTTCCAACTTTCTAATTTTCCTGTCCATTATTTTCATGCAATGTTGGTCTACATCTGTGAAAACATTGTCATAGTCTTTTTTTACCCTAGAAAAATGCATATCAGAAATAATAGTTTCATTCAAATCATTTAACTCTTGTAATAAAACATCAATTTTCTTTTCATAGTCCTTGATCATGAGTTGCAACATTTCTAAACCTGTATTATCTAATAACATTAAAATATCTTTAAAGAGTTGTGTCCCTTGAGTAGCATTATTAGGGAATTTAATTAAACGGAGCCCTTTTGGGACTCTTTTAACTCTAACACACTCATACAGGTAATCAATTTCTAACTGCATTGCCTTATATGCATACAGTTTTTCTTTAAACAATAAAAAATCATTGTCCGTTTTACTTGTTTTTGAAGAATTGTCAACAGTACCTTTTTCAAAAATTAATGCTTTGTTTGTCCATGCCCCAAAGTTAAAAGCTCTTGCATTGTTATCGGCTAATTTATTCGCACCCTGCTGCTGTAAAGATGATCCATTTTTTGAAAAAATGTCCATTGAATGTCCCGTAGCGTTTGGTCGCCCATTCGCATTTGAAACAGATGCTTCCTTGTCGTGTTCCGGACCCGTGTTGTTCTCTCCAAATTCCTGAAGCTGATTGCCTGCAACCCCCAGATGTAATTTTAATCAATTATTCAGGTTTAAGTACAAATTTGATTAATTTAATGGTTGATTTTATGGAAATTATTTTAAACAACAATTTTATCTTTTTTAATGGAGAATTTTTTAAACAAAGAAAAGGTGTAGCAATGGGCACACCCTGTGCCTCCGCATATGCAAATATCGTCTTATTCTACTGGGAGAGACAATTTATTTTTAATTCAGCCTGGAAAGAAAATATCACACACTATCAAAGATATTTGGATGACATTTGTTTGCTATGGAGTGGCAACAGGGAAAGTCTGGATGAATTTTTGAAGTACATAAATAGCACCACCGACTTTTTAAGGTTTACACATAACATTAGTGATGACACATTAAACTATTTGGACATTAGTCTGATCAAAAACAAAGAGTTAAAGAGGTTTGAGTCATCAGTGTACAGAAAAAGTACATTCTCTAATGAATTTCTACATTTTGCTAGTGGTCACCCCTATTCACAAAAGAAAGGCATTCTGAAAGGACAATTCATCAGAGCCTCAAGAATGTGTAGTACGGATGTGTTATTTTGTAGGGAAGTGAACACACTAAAGAACTTATTTTTAGAAAGAGGATACCCTGAAAGGTTAATAAACAAAATGCATCAGGAAGTTTTAACCAAAAGAGACAACACATATTCACCTTTACTAGGTATATCAAAAGGGGAGATACCAACTGGAATTGCTGAAACACAAACACAAAGTAAAGAATTTGACTCTAAAGCTGCTTTTGTATGCACATATAACAATAATGCTGTGGATTTAAGAAACACCATAACGAAATATTGGCCTATTATAAGATCAAATGAAGAAATTAACAAATGGTTGCCCAGTCAACCAACATTTGTCAACGCAAGAAATATTAATCTCAAAATTTATTTGAGAGACAAAGGCAATGCACAAACAAACCGTAAAGATTCAGGCAGGTACTTACAAATGTAATGCTTGCAAACAATGTGCATACATTATGAACACAGGTTCATTATACATTAAATCCAGAAATTTTAGAGTCAGATCAGAGTTACATTACAACTGTGCATCTAAAGGGATAATATACTTAGGTGTGTGTCAGATTTGTGAAAGTTTTACATTGGAAAGACCGAAAGGACATTGCGAGGAGAATCTACGAACACCTTTATGAGATCCAAAAGAAGAAAGAATCAAACGACTTTTATAGACACCAGATGGTCTGCCCTAACATGTCTGTGAAATTTTTAGTCTTAGAGCAGGTTCCCCATAACCCAAGAGGTGGTGACTGGGAAGCCACCATTGAGTACAAAGAACTAATATGGCAACTCAGACTAAATGCAACGAAACCACCTGCCTTAAATGATGCTATCAGCATCAGTAGTTTATTAAAACTTAGACGAGTGAAACTATAACCATAATTAATATCTTATGGAACAAGGAATAACATAGTTGCTCACAGGCTGACCATTTTGAAATTCATCTACAAAAGATGTCACAGGTTGAATGTAAGAAGTTTCAAACATTTGTATGTTTTCAACAAGTTTTTGTACAAAAGACGCACTATTACAAAAACATCATAACGCACGCACATGGTCAGAAATCAATAATCAATAATTTATTAATCAAAACCACATTTTTTAGACATTTTTCAGGTATTTTTTTACACAACAGTAGATTTAATACACAAGTTTAACATATATTATATTTATTATATTTATTATATTTATTTATATTGATTATATATTAACTAGAAATACTATATATATTAAACGATGTATTTTTATTCATATTTATTTTTATATCTATTGATATTTTATTAGCACTGAGTGCATAAAGGAATTTTTTAATGTTAATTTTAATTGTATATTTTTATATGCACAGTTCTTAGAAGGTTTCATTTTAAAAAAACTAAAACAAAAAAACACAGTTGTCACACCACTCTGATTTCATTTTTTATTCGTCCATGTTATTTATAATATTTAAAATATTTAAATTAAGAAAGTTTTTTTCAATGACTTTAGAATGTACTGATAGTATTCAGTATTACAAGATAGCATTCACAGTTCTTGTCAGATAACATCTACGTATTTGTATTTTAACATGTTTTTATTTGCTTGAAATCAAAAGTATTGTGCACAACCATGCTTCCATCTCAACAAAGTATATTTTACATCTTGGTGTTGGTCAAAGCATTTCAATCAATTTAATTCAATTAATTTAATTTAATTAATGTAATTGTTTTATTGAAACAATCATCACTGAAAGCCTCTATTTAAATGAACTTGGCTACCCTGCTGTTTCATCTTGAAAAAGCCTGACATCTATGCAGGTGAAAGCGCTTGATTTATCAGTGTTTCGTTTACCTCATTGTGTTGTTCGTGTTTAATAAAGGATTTATCTACAGTTACAGCTTGGAGAGGTTCATTGGACTACCATGGTGCTTACTGTTCTCCTAGTTACCAAAAGGGACATTTCTTTCATACAGAATTGCACACACACTACTCTCTCCTCCACCCACACACTGAGCATTTGCAGGATTCAAACCCCTACTTAACTATGTTATGACACTCAAAACAGACGTATTAGCAGAGCACGCTATTCGCATTACAGGGAGGCTTTGCTTCTCCGGCTGTACTTATAGGGTGCTGACATCATCAGTGTTTAGAAAGAGGAATGTGCATCCTGTAGTGTGTTCTCCTAGTTGCCAAAAGGGACATTTCTTTCACGCAGAATGGCACACCCACTAACCCCCCCTCATCCAAACACACACACTGAGCATTTGCAGAATTCAAACCCCTACTTACCTAAGTTATGAAACTCGAGACGGGTGCATTAGCAGAGCGCGCTATTTGCATTACTGGGAAGTTTCCCTTCTCCTGCTGTACTTATAGGGTGCTGACATCATCAGTGTTTAGAAAGGGGAATGTGCATCCTGTAGTGTGTTCTCCTAGTTGCCAAAAGGGACACTTCTCTCATACAGATTTGCACACACACTAAACCCCCTCACCCAAACACACACACTGAACATTGGTAGGATTCAACCCCTACCTAACTATGTTATGACACTCAAGACGGACGCATTAGCAGATCGCACTATTTGCATTACTGGGAGGTTGTCTTTCTCCTGCTGTACTTATAGGGTGCTGACATCATCAGTGTTTAGAAAGGGAAATGTGCATCCTGTAGTGTGTTCTCCTAGTTGCCAAAAGGGACATTTCTCTCACACAAAATTGCACACACAGCAACCCTGCTTAACCTGAGCATTTGCAGGATTCAAACCCCTACCTAACTATATTATGACACTTCAGGGAGACACATTAGCAGAGCGCACTATCCGAATTACTGGACATCTGTTCTGCACCTGCAGTATTTGTCGGGTGCTGACATCATTATTTATACAGAGGTATGTACATCTATTACTACCTGTCAGGTGGGGGATAGCATATATATGCATTTGCAGCCACCTACTTCAGGGTCAGATATGCACATCAGCACTGGCAGGTTATGTTTTATACCATGCTTTGTGACCACAGGACCTGTAACACACAACACAAGCAGTTCAGACCACCCCTCCCACATCCAGGACACACACTTTGCTTCCCTGGGAACAGTGCCAAGATATGAAGGTGTTCACATACACCATTCCAGTTGTTAACGTCAGGTACAGTTATATTGTGTGTGGGAACTACTCAGGCCTCTACAACATTACCCTACAGCCACTACAATTTGTGAGTCCATGTGCTATGGCAGGACCACTCACCACAGCCACAAGGGGGAATACATATTGCACCTGACCATATGCAACATGGGTACTCACTGTTCCACACCAGAGGTAGACCACCATTGTTGATATCTGACCATACCCACCTTTCCCTGGACATCCATATCCCATCCCCACCCCAGGCAAGGTTGTCACTGCAAACAAAGTGTATTTATCAAAAGCAGACTTTGCACTTGTGAAGACTGGGGTGGAAGACTTCAAAGGACCCATGCTGGGGGAGTATACAGGCCACTCTGCATAATCCTTGACAGTTGCATTCTATGAGCATGTGGAAGGTTTGCATTGATCATGCTATCCCAAATATACCCATGACTCCTCCACAACAGGACACCTGTCAGGTGTACACCAGCCATATATGAGCTGTCCAACAGACGGAGTGAGCTAATACATTGCAGAGCAGTAGCCCACAGAGGGAGGACATCTCTGAACAGTACTGGCACGACACTTCAATCCCTCATAATCATCACGACAAAGTGTTGACAGCGAAATTGTCCAGACACTGCAGATAAGGCTCCCCTCAGTCTGTTATTGACACCCACTTACTGTTAGAGGTCCTCACCAACCCTCTTCCAGCAAACACCAGCCACATGGATGTGGCATAGCAAATTCAACCCCTGGGATCTCCACTGTATCCCTGCTTGATGGAGGCACAGCACACTAGCCTCAAACGGTGCCTTATCTGACCTACTTTACAGTGGCACAGTAGCCTACTGTACTGGGGAGGCAGACGCCAAGCACACTCTGGCTAATCTTTCATTCCCTAGGGCAAACAGCCTAGTATTGACCTCTACACCCATATGTTTAATTGTCAGATGCACAATATTTGTTGCTGACAGACTGTTTGCAGGTCTTTATTGCCATAGCATTCCCTGTTTCTATGAACCACTTGTGTATCTGTGGAAGATGTTTGAATATGAGAGGGATCCACTATATCACTTATGTCTCTGTAGTCATTTAACTGTGTGCACTGGGCAGACTGCTGTAATGTGGTTGGTTCCTGGAATAACACGTACAAATACCAGATATATGTGGCCAACTGCTAAACTGAGATATGGCCTCAGTTCAGGCTTTCCATGGCATGTTGTCTGACAATATGTCTCATTTAAAGTGTGCGGGCATGCCCAGTGTGAGCTTATCATATGTTGAACTCTGCAGTCCACCACATTTGTGGATGAGTGTGAACTTCAACAGTATCTCACGTTTATGGTTGTGTGTTGGGTGTCATGTTGTGTACTTACTGGCCAACTGCTTTGTGTCTGAACACAACAGGGATTATACTGTGCCTGCAGGGTTTGCATGGGATACTTTGCATACAGTTGTCAACATCCTTTCATACTGACCAAACACTGTAGTACCGTATAGTGTACTGGTTCAGTACTTTCACTGTGGTGGACAGTATCCTGGGCTTTAGTCCTATCACTGCTTTAATTTTTCATAGTGAGCACAACAGACTGGTTAGGGGCCAGTTGTGCACATATGACCATGTTGCATTATGTTCAGATATTGACTACTTAAACCAGGCTTGTCCAACATTGGTAGTGTATTCCACAATATAGGTTGACATTGGCAAACACTAGTGATGTGCCCTAGGCCATTTCTAATGCTAGTCAGAGAGTGTGTTTGTCCTTCGACACACATTGTAACTGGAGTTTGCCATGACATATGTCATGGTTAGTATACTGTGCCTCCGTCTACCCATGACATAACAGTGATACCCAGGGTAAACCTACCATCTCCCATCCACTCCTCAAGATTCCTCTTGAGGAGAGTCAATGAGTGACTCTCTGGTTAACCTGTACTGGGAGTTTACTCAAGAGTGGGGGTGGCTTCTGTGTTATGGATCAATCAGTACAGCATGTCCTATGCATGTCAGTGCTGGGGTTCAGGACTCTCATGTGCATAGCTCACTGCCATTCAGATTGTACAATTTGCAGCATGTTCATTGATTCCAGCTTGGACATGGCTTTATACATCAGGCACAGCTTGCCTCTGGGTGGGCAGTATGGCACTGTGTGGAGCTGCAGTTTGTTTAATCAGGCAACACATGGCATCTGTTCAAGCTCTTTGATACTCCTGGTGAGGTACTTTTGGGGTCTTTCCAGTTGATGGAGGTGTCTGCTGTGGTACATCCCACAGGGGCCATTGTAGTCAATTGTGAGGCTGATGAAGGATGACTGCAGAGCCACAATTACCTCCCCTGATCTAGATCTTACTACCTTCATGATTAGGTGGGTATATGGTATGTTTCTTTAACCACTACAGCCACATGCTTGTCCAATGCAAGATATCTATCAACTTGTGTCCCCAGGTCTCTTATTACATCTTAAGTACTTGATGGGTTAACACCTATATGGTAATTGGTGGGCACTTGCTGTATATCCACAGGGGTTGACTATACACTTTTCTGCAATTAGCTTGCTGACATGGCTATGGCACCAGTTGTCTGTTTCTATGTGGCCCTTTTGTGGGATGCTTGTGTCAGCTGTAGGGTCAGATATGGTGGACAATTTGTAGTCCTCTGCAAACTTGTTCATACACAGTCCTTCCATGTTGGCCTGTACCTATGGGACATATATACCAAACAAGGGAGGTCCCAGGACCGAGCCTTGTGGGATGCCAGTTGTATCTGGTTTGTAGTCTGACATTGCTGCAGCATTTCTGACCATGTCAGTTCTGTCCTTGGTCTGGTTTGCAACCCCTCTACTGACATAGGGGTTTATATTTAAGCTGGTGAGCTTATCTATAATGAACACATGGGGTATTGTATGGACGCCTTTTGCAAGGTCCAGCTAGCCTGTGTGGACCACATTCCCCTCATCAATGGCCTTAATGACTGTTTCAAATGAGTCAAACATTTTTAAGGGGCAGGATCTGCACTTAAGAAAGCCACACTGGGTAGGGTCTAGTGTCAGTAGGTCCCCAATATCTTTATGTCTGAGGTACATGCTGATCCTTTCCATAGCTTTGCAGACCAAGCTTGTCAGGATTCTGGGGTGGTAGTTTGCAGTATCCATTCAGGCAACACCTTTGTGGAGAAGGACCACTGTTGTTGTACACTGCTCTTTGGGTACATATCCTGTGGTAAGGCTGACATTGAGCAGTAGTGTTATTTGGCGTTCCATTCTTCTTGGAGTCCATGTTGGACTCAGCCCAGGCACCATCTCGTACCATTGATGCTGTGTGTTTTGCTTTGTAGATGCTAGCTGTTACCTCAGCATCTGCAATGTCAGGGGGCCAGCACTCTGCTGGGATAGATATTTGGCATTTTGGGGGGGGGGGGGTTGCACTGCACTTGTCAGGTTGGATGTTGGCAATATGTGTGTGTGTTTGGTATATTGTTTGTAATATTTGAGTGATTCAGAGCATATCTGTGAATTCCCAACAAGGTTCCGACCATCAGTTAAGAAAGCCTTGTGATTATCCTTAGTGTCCTGTACAATTTGTATCTTCATAGGTTCATAGGTTCATACTAGGCTATCAGCCCTAGGGCATTTATAAGCCTAGCCAGAGTGTGTGTGGCTTTCGCCACCCCTTGCTATGTGAATATTATGGCCATTTAGGATTTACTTTACTGTGCCTCTGTCTGGACGTGACACAGTGAAGACCCCAGTGTACATCTACGATCACCCATCCACTTGGCAAGATTCCTGTTGAAGAGAGTCAGTGAGGGGCTCTGCCTAACATGGAGTGGGATTCCGTTCCAGGGTGTAGGGAGCCTCTGGGTTATGTATCTGTCCCTCCAGCACATCCTATTTCATTATGTGTTGAGGTTGACATCTCTCGCTCTCACAGCTCCGATGGATTTGGGTTTTCTGGGGTGGAGCATGTCCATTAATCCTGTGTTGGACATGGCCTTGTACAACGGGCATACAATGCCTCTGCGTAGGCAGTATGTGACTGCATACAGCTGGGGTGTCTACAGCCAGACAGCATATGACATATATTTGAGACCCTTTATCCTCTTGGTGAGGTACCTTTGAGGTCTTTCTAACTGCTGCAGGTGTCAGGTAAGGTACATCCCAAATGAGGCATTGTACTAAATTATGGGCCTGATAAGAGAACAGTATAGGGGCACAATGACCTCTGTTGACGTAGATGTGAATCCTTTCATGACAAGGTGGCCAGTATAGATGGTCTTCCTAGCCACGTTGGCAATGTGAGAGTCACATGACAGATTACTGTCCACTTGTGTCCCTAGGTCCCTGATTACTCCTTCCATACATAATGGATTACCACCTATGTGGTAATTTGTGAGTACCTTGTTTGGTATTTGGTGAGACATTCATACTGTCCAGTGTCTTCAGGAAAGCTGAGTGGGGTTCCTGTGTGTGAGAGTGTGGTCTGTAGCATGCTACAGACTGTACAGCAGTTTTGCCTATGGTTAGTTGCACATGGGTGGTCTCCGATGCTTTGTGCATTGTCAGTTACCTGGACGTGTGGGTATATTTGCAGAATATGGATACCCCCCCTCCTTTTATGGTTTGGTCCAGGTTTTGGGGCATAACGCATGATATGAGGTATAACCTGGTAGTGCTGTTGTGCTCTCAGGAGCCTTGCTGCAGATTTCTGTCACTGCACGGACATCGATGTTCTCCATACTGGGGAGGGCCTCTGGAGCATGCATGTTGAGGTTTAGACGTCTGGCATTGGGTAGCATTACCCTTATGTTTCTTTCCACTTATGTTTTCTAGGGAGGTGGGTTAGTCTTTTCAGCCTTGCCTACAAAAGGCTCTATGGAGGTGGCAAGAGCCTTAGCCAATATCCAGACACCCAGGGGTAACAGGTGCAAGCCATCCCTGGCAAAGCAGCGTGGCTTGTCAAGCATGACATCCCAAGCAGACAGACATTGGATCCCCTTGGAATGACACCAGTAATTGTGCCACTTGTTAAAGATGATCATTCTGTGTTTGTACTGTGGCATCATTCTTGGTGAGGGAAGGATGCTGCACAAGGTCAGTGTCATACCGGCCTGGACTACATAATTGGAGGGCTCATCTATGTCTCTTTTCATGTAGTCCGGGGAGGTACATCTCAGGTCATTCACACCAGCTTGGACAATGACTGCATCATATTTGTACTTGCTTTGGGGTGACCTGCGTACTTGTGTTATGTGGCATATTGTAGCAGCCTACAGGCAGCTTACTGTACCCTTTCCCTTGTTCAGTCTGGTGAGCGGGACAGCAGTGTGTCTGACTATGGATTCACCTATTACAACTGTATCAGGCATGTTGTTTCTCCTTCTGGCCTGTGACTGTTTGGCACACCAGCTTTGTGTACTATGTGTTGCATGTGCTATGTTTGGAGGTAGTGGTTGGTTGGGTGTCTGCTTTGGAGGCCTCTTTTGATGTGGTGTGTTTGTAATTAGAGCCTCCGGGAATGTTTTTCTGTGTTTATGTCTTTGGTTTGCAGTTGTGATAGGTCTATTTGAGACTGGGTTTGTGGTGTGTGTGGTTACCTTCTCCTCCTGACTAGTTTTGACAGTACTGAGTTGAGCGAGCTCAGCCTCTGGTTTGGATAAATGATTGCATCTCTCACATATATTTTTATTTCTTGGGGGAGGAGAGGGTTGTCTGTGTACATGGGGCAGGTGTAACATTGCCTCAAGATTCACAGATTCAACTTGTTGTAGCTGGCCTTAGTGGATTGTATGAGTGGACATATTTTATTGCCATACTACTGATCAGAGATTACTTCCCTTTTTAGGTTTGCTCTATCATGTAGTAGCTTCCTCATTCTCTTGCATGGTTTGGTAATGGCTGGGGTCCACCATGCCAGATGCCTGCATGTGTGGCATTGTGTCTTGGCTTTATTTGGGATTGCATAATCCATGCATTCCTGTCATTGTTCATGGAATGCCTGTATAATGGGTTCTGAGGTGTGGCCCATATTTCGCACCTGTACAGGGCCTTTAATGGATTCCACATCAGTTTGGAGGGGTGCAACATTTGCTTTACACATGTTTTTCACTGTGGTTTTCTGGCCATGGACTGTAGTCAGGATGTGTATATCTGGTGTGATTACTGTATGGTCTGATCTTACCAGTGAGGGATACACTTCTCATCTTGCCATCCAGTACCCATGTTGCTGATTATCACATCCAGTATGCTTACCCCTCTTGTGGGAGTGGTACGTTGTTCCTGAGCATTTTGGTTTATGGATTCTAGGAACCTTTGTCCTAGGGTGTTGGAGCTAGAATAATGCTCCCAGTCTATGTTTGGGTATTTTCAGTCACCCAATATAATGTGGTTTGAAGAGCTTGATATATTCATGTATTCCGACATAGACCAAGTGCAGTTCCTGGTGTTAGGATGGTAGTCTGTAGCAGGCTATAAACTGGGAGGCAGTTTTAGCCACTGTTACTTGACCATGGCTAGTCCATGCTGCTTCTGGTTGTGGTACCAACATGGGGGTGTGGTTATCCTTGACAATTATTGCTAGTCACCCTCCTTTTGTAGCTTGTTCCATGTTTTGAGGCTGTACAGCACAGTATGAGGTGTAACCTGGTAGTGTTAGGGTGCTGTTGTGAGCCTTGGCCCAGTTTTCTGTTACAGAACAGATATCAACATTCTCCATACTGGGGGAGTTTAGACTGCAAGCATCTTGCTGTTTAGACTTCTGGCATTTGGTAGCATTACATCTAGGTTCTTATCCCTTGTGATACCTATGGAGGTGGGTTTGTGTTTTGAGCCTTACCTATTCAAGGCATGCTGGGGGTAACAACAGCCTTTGCCAGTATCCATAAGGCCAGGACTGATAGGTGCATGCCACCCCTAGCAGGTGTAGCATCATGTCGTGCTCAGCATGTCATCCCAGGCTGGCACACATTGGATCCCCTTTGACTAACAGCAATACTTCAGCCAATTATTGCAATTGATCATCTCATCTTCATATTGTGGCATCATGCTTGGTGAGGGTAGGATGTTAGTCAGGGTCATCAAGTTTGCATATACTACATGGTGTTACATTGCTTAACACATGGCAATCATGCCTCAGGTGGTGCTGCAGGGCTGCCTATGTTGGATGCACATACTACACTCCCTGTACATGTTTGAAAGCAGGTTGTGTCAACTTAGGTGTCCCTTTTACTATATGTGTGAGTCAGAGAGAGGTATAATTTCCAGGGTCCCTACTGAGCCAGTGTATGTGCTATGCGTTGCCACTTTGCCAAGGCCAAGGCTTACTGGGCACACCTCCTTCTGCCTACTGGGGCAGGCTCAGGTTGTTCCTCCTCTGAGTCACGCTCTGCCTGTGATTGACTTGGCAATGGTGGGGGGCTGTTTGGCCCAGCCCTATGGTGATCCTGCTGCAGCTGTTTTCACAGAATCATATTATGTAGCATAGCACATACCATGACAATTTGGGTACATGTAGTTGGAGAGTACTGCAAGGCTCCACCAGATGTATCCAGGCACCTGAACCGTGACTTGAGCAGCCCAAACACACGCTCAATTACATTTCGTGTTTGTGCGTGTGCCTCATTATGGCGTTCCTGTTCAGGTGTGTGTGCATATCTGATGGGTGTCATCAGCCATGGCTCCAGTGCATAACCAGCATCCCCTACTAAGTGACCATGTGGGATGTCCCCACTGGCAAATGTCTGGTACAGATGCGTCAGATGCCAGATATGGGAATCATGGTAGCTTCCAGGGCTGCCAGCACACACATTCATTATTATGCCCTGGGCATTACACAAGACCTGGCAGTTGATGGAGGGGAAGCCCTTGCGGGTAATGTAGGCCCTACCCCGCTCACCAGCTGGTGCTTTGATGCATATATGTGTGCAGTCTATTGCACCCACTACCTCAGGGTATTCTGCTATTTGCTGGAAAAGCTGCATATTGCTAGCCAATGTCTCACAGGAATTGGGGAAATATACATGATCTCCGACATGTGCTGACATGGCATCCAGGAACTGGTGCAGTACCCTGGATGCTGATGCCTGTGAGATCCCCCTCATATCACCAGTTGGTCTCTGGAAGGTACCTGTTGCTAGTATTCTTAAGCCAACACATACCTTGGTTTCCACTGGGATGGGTTCCCCTCTGTTGGTTCTGTGTGTGAGGCATGACCTGCACAGCTCAACAATTTGCTGCAGGAGGTCTCTGTCCACTCCATAGCGCTCCACTATCTCCAGCTCATGTAACCTCTGGTAGGTGACCCTGGGCCTGTACACTGTTCTCCGTCTCCTCACTGTGGGTTATCTGGCACCATTTGCATTGTCACCACCCTCAGCAAGTCGCCTATGTCTCCTTATGATGGCTATGGCAGCCCCTAGCATTTCTGCTCTGAGTTAAGCTTTTTCAGTTTTCACTTCTAATAGCTTACTCCTGTCTTGCAGTGTCTCTTGAGAGAAACATCCTGCACTGCTGTTTGCAGAGTTTTAAGTGCTGGGCTGGGCTACTATTCTGCCTGTGTAATTGCCTGCTTCTAATTGTTTTCACCTGCTAGCTCCAGCAGTATTCCCTGCTAGCTTCCTACTATTTCTGTTGCTTCCTTTTTCCTTTCTGTTTCCTCAGGAGGGAGCAACGCGCATACCAGCGGAAACACGCTCACAGTGGCTTACACGCATGCACACATGCTTACACAGTTTAGAATCTACTTATTCGGGTTAAAACATGTGCACACCAGCGCAAACAGTCTTACAAGTCTGCCTACAGGCTCCCACATGCTCAGTCTACCTTACACGTGTGCACACTGCCCTACTCATGCCTCCTGGCACGCACATGTGCGCATGCACGCCCAGCAAGAAACTTTGGTGTTGGCAACAGTGTACACCTTCCATTTCTTGACTTTCCCATGCTTATCTTGTGGCACTCCACTTTCCATGATATGTGTCTGACATCTGTCACGTAACACTGACCTCCAATGAACTGCATTTCTTTCTGCCATTCCCCCTGTGATGTCACCTATCTCCTACTCTGTTCCTCCCCCTTATGTAACTCTTACACTACTCGGAATGTGCTCATTTGCTATGTGACAGTGGGATTTAGTATCCTAATACTCATTTACATCAGATTGCCTACTAATGCTTAGTTACATGTCTTAGACTCAGCTTCCCCCCTTAGCAACCACTAAACGGTGGCCATGTTGTTTTTGGTCTGCTGGTCCCTGCATTGTAAATCCATGTATTGCATAAAACCCACATTTGTGGGTTTATAACCTTCATTTTTATGTTTTATATAGCGCAGCCCATTTGCGCGGGGCTGCTCTGCGTTTAAACATCAGCGATCGCCGGAAAAAAAAATTAAATTTTTCTCATATTTGCATCGGGGTACCTGGCCATTGGCATGCTGCCTGACACATATGCACCCTTTATTTGGAGCTGACATGGCTCCATTGTGTTATTTACAGAAACGTACTCAGTTGTAAGAGACCAGCTAAAACGTTTCTTACACGGGCTGGTTTCAGATTTGCGGATCGCTAATCTACCTCATTTGCATGCCTTTCAGCTGCAAGTGAGGTGATTAGCATATCCACGCCCAGTCCGTGTAAGAGACGTTTTAGCTGGTCTCTTACATGGAATTTCGGGCTGTTCCTGGATCGCGAGGGCTGCATGGAGTCTTACACGACTCTTAGACTCCGTACAAGCCTTCATGAATCCTGCCCGATGTTTTACTGCAGCAACTTCTGTCATCCAAAAACATACTGTTTCATTATGAAACTGGAGAAAATGCATAGCAGCAGTTGTTTTGTCTGAATTATAACTGAATGAAAACATTACTGAAAATCACACTTGACTGAATCACTGTTTACTGAAAATGGTAAATATACATTGATTCCCTATGTGTGTTTTATCTTTCTCAACTCTTTTACAACTTTGGAGTAGTTAAGTAAAGGTGTGTTGGGGAGGGGGTTCAGGGGGTCTTGTTCCACATCAGAAAGACATTGTTAAGTTACATTTGTTCTAATGATTTTTTTCTGAAATGTGTTAACATATCAGCAGTTATTCATTGCATCTGTGTTTTTTTTCTCTTTTCTCTACTGTTGTATGACTGGAGTTACTGTATTTAAATAAGGGGGACACAGAGGGCAAAGGCACATTGGGTGGCAGAAGAACGTACCCAATGCAAAAGCAAATTTTAAGGTCTATTTGGTGAAATATTTCTTTTTTAGTAAAATGTAATTCTATAAAATGATCTTTCAGTGAAATCTGTTTATTCATTTGTAACTTACTGGTACGTTATTCAATCAAAATGACTACACTTAAATGCACAAACCTGCACTTGTCCACTTATGCATGATTAAGCAACATATCTAGTGGTCATCAGATCCAGGATGAGCTATCTTTCCATCACTACTATATCTACATATGTATCTGGGATCTTCCTTAGAAACCAAATACCTCTCCCAGTTAAATAATTGAAGTATGCCCAAATCTATTTATATGCTGCTACTTTTGTTTAAATAAAAGTCTGGATCATGTAATCTCCTTCTAGTACAACTTTGTGAAAGGTTCTCAGTTGGGTCTTCTGATCTGCTACTGATACTTGTGTTTGCCACTGGCTAACCTGTCTTTCCCCCATTACCTCTAATGCATCCTGCAAATTATAGGCAGCACAGACTCCAGTATAGAAAGTCCCTTTAAAAGTCACTAGTTAGAATAAGCAATAATTCAGCTTTTTGAAATTACAAAATTGAATTGTAAGTGCAGATTATCCACTTATTCTTGTTATGTCTGTGCCATATGTTGTTCCTGATACTTTATTTTTTTTATGAAACAGATTAAATTTAACCATAGGTGCACAGGTTTGCCCATTGCCTAGTTACGGTTAATGCAGCTTAAATGGCAGAAGAGGATAAAAAGCAAGATATATGCATATAAAGCAGTATAGCAATAGTGTAGTAGGCAAAGTGTTCGCCTTATGAACAGTTATTCCCGGTTTGAGTCCCACTGCAACACTTTCCATGTCAAATCACTTTATGACTAATATTTTTAGTTGCATAACCTACTAAATAACACATATCCGTGAACTGGAGTACTGCATTAAAATCATATATGAGGTGTCAGTGTCTTAATGTTGCAAAGTCTATAGATAATCACATGTGCCCCATACAGTATATGTACACAGGAATCAGGGATACAAATGGAAGGTAAAATCTGTAATGAATGATAACTCCATGTTATTGTTGTTGTGTCTTTCGGCTTTTCCCGGTTAGGGGTTGCCACAGCGGAACTCCGGTCTTCTAATGATTGGTAGTTGATTTTAATGTGCCGAGTTACCAGCCCTGATGCACAACCTGCAACGAAGGTACGCCCATTCATGCATGTCTCCACGCAGAAGATGCTCTAGCTGTGAATCAAACCAGACAGCGTCTTACCGTGAGGCGACAATTCTACTGCAGCACCACCAACACGGTCTTGAATGCTTCCAAATCTCCCACCTTCCCAAGAACGATTAGACATTATTATCTAAATTAGTGCAGTGGTAAGCAGAAGTAAGCACTAGTAAGCAAGTGTAAGCACTATTAAGCAGTAGTAAGTGGGAGTAAGCATATGTAAGCACTAGTAAGCAGGTTTAACCCTGTTTGCATGGGAGTAAGCAATACGCACACAGGTTAAGCAATATTGAAGCTAACTCTCTGTAAGCATATTTAACCAGAGGTTAGCATTGCTTACCCTCGTGCAAATCCGCTTACAAGTGCTTAAAAGTGCCTTAATCACTTTGTATGTAACAGCCGCTGTCCTGGCCAGAAACAAAATAAACAGCCTTTGTAGGTCTTGAACCCAGACCCTATACACTATAGTCACAGTAGTTAACCACTAAGCAATCACAGCAGTACATAAGATTGAGGTATCATCAAACAAATCTCACTAAAGGAAAATCAAATTGAACACGTGAAAGGAATCTATATACAGTATTATTTTCTATAACCTACTACATGACATAAATATGTGAAATGGAGTACTGCAGTAAGCCCAGATGTGAGGTGTAATTGTAAAAAAGTGTTGAAGTCCCCTAATAAACACAAGGACTCCATACAGTGTACGTACACATGAATCATGGATACCAGACACGTATATAACATGTAATGAATAATAAATCAATGCCAAAAAGCAAATATAATGCAAATTAAGTATTAAGCAATGCTAAGTACTGCACAGGCCTGCTTAGTAGGTGTAAACAATGTGTAGGCCAGCTAACTCAATTTGCCCTTTGGTATACCACTTTAAGCAATGCCAACCTTAGCTAAGCAGGTTTGCCGATAGCTTAACCTTTTCAAAACCATCCAATCATGGCAAAGTGCAGGAAATAGGCCCTATTTAAACCCAACAGGCAGGAATACATTTCATAACTGGTTATAGCTTCCCCTTGCAGGCACTATATCTGGAATGGGAGAGGGTGTACGCTTTCAGGCGCAGCGTTGGGGCATCCAGGAGTCCAGAATCATGGCAGGACTCCTTGTCAAAGACTATGAGCAGAGACTGCTGCAAGGCCAGTACCAGGGTTCCCAATGTAAAGCAGAAGCCTGGGACTCTCTTGCCCATGACCTCACCCATGATTCTGGACTCCTGGATGCCCCAACGCTGCGCCCGAAAGTGTACACCCTCTCCCATTCCAGATACAGTGCCTGCAAGGGGAAGCTACAACCAGTTATGAAATGTATTCCTGCCTGTTGGGTTTAAATAGGGCCTATTTCCTGCGCTTTGCCATGATTGGATGGTTTTGAAAAGGTTAAGCTATCGGCAAACCTGCTTAGCTAAGGTTGGCATTGCTTAAAGTGGTATACCAAAGGGCAAATTGAGTTAGCTGGCCTACACATTGCTTACATCTACTGTATTCAACTGAATGTATAAAAGAATTTAAGTAACTTTATCTGCACTTTTTTTTTCAAAAAAATACAGTATTTAAATTGATTTTAACTGTGTGGAAGGAATATTAACTGAACTGGAAGTTAGTCAGTGTTTGCTGAATTTTGTTATTTGCTAGTAATTACAGGTGTGGGGGTAGCCACATTCTTTGATTTCCTGTCCTTACCTATTTAAGTGGTATGGTGTGAAATATTTTCTGCTTAAAAACCTCAGCTTTGGCCAGCTAAGAACTTGCTGTATTCAACTGGAAGTATAAAAGAATTTAAGTACCTTTATCTGCACTTTTTGTTTTAAAAAAAATACAGTATTTAAATTGATTTTAACTGTGTTGCAGGAATATTAACTGAACTGGAAGTTTTGACTCTGCTCTTCAGTTAGTCCCACCCACCCTGCCTGTTTTTGTTTTGGTGTTAATCTTAGTGGCCTTGCAACTGCCTGCCCCTCTTGTAAATTTGTGTTTGGATACTCCTTCTGGGCCCATCTCATTTGCTCACTCAACTGAGTGCAGTGAGATCATATTCTGATTTCAGGCACTCCTACTGTGTACAAAGAGAGCATCTGGGAAACAGAAAAAAAATGTAAGCTTGTTTCCTGCCTTTCCTGTTAAGTGGTATAGACTATTTGTAGGCTTCTGAGCCCCCAAGCCCTTCTGTGTTGGAGGGAAGCCTTGTAGCTTAGTTTTGTTTTTCTTATAACTAGCCAGTTTTCTAGTTTCAGCACTCAAATCTGTTTCTTTGATCTCAGCACTTGTTCAGAAAAAAAAAATTTAATCTGCTTTTACTGTACTTGTGTTTCTACCTACTTTTTTTACTTTTGCATCATCTTAAAAGTACTCAATTGTATTTATTACTGCTTGGTGTAACTCATTCTAAGCCTTTTGGTTTAAACAATTGGGCTTCGTACCAGTTGTTTTGCACTGAGAGGGTTTGTGGTCTGCACTGTAGTGGCAGAACAGGTAGCTTACATCCTTCTAGGTTGGGAACTGCTGATTGAGGGCTCAGTGTCTGTTATTGTAAAAGTGTATTAATTCTGGTTTAAGCACTTGGGCTTTCAGGCCAGTTATTTTACATTAAGAGGGTTCGTGGTCTGCACTCTTGTGGGAGGAGAGGCTGGACTCTGCCCTTCTGAGCTGGGAATTTCTGGTTAAAGGCTTATAGTGCATGCATATCTGAACTGCTTCTTACTGAAGTTGGTGCGCCTTGTTTGCTGTGGCATAGACTGGATTTGGGCCTGCTGGATCTAGCTTTGTTTGTGTAACTTGAGCACTAATCCAGGCATTCTCTAAAGTATTCAATTGTATTTATTACTGCTTGGTAGTAACTTGATTAAAGTGTAGCTTTCATTCTAAATCTTTCGGATTAAGCACTTGGGCTTCAGACCAGTTGTTTTACATTAGGAAGGTTTGTGGCATGCACTGTGGTGACAGGACAGGTAGCTTTCATCCTTCTAAGTTGGGAACTGCTGATTGAGAGCCCAGTGTCTGTTATTCTTAAAGTGTATTAGTTCTGGTTTAAGCACTTGGGCTTCAGGCCAGTTATTTTACATTAAGAAGGTTTGTGGTCTGCACTCTTGTGGGAGAAGAGGCTGGACTCTGCCCTTCTGAGCTGGGAATTTCTGGTTAAAGGTTTATAGTGCCTGAATATTTGAACTGTATCTTACTGAAATTGGTACACCTTGTTTGCTGTAGCATAGACTAGATTCAAGCCTGCTGAATCTAGCTTTGTTTATATGCTTGTTGTTTGTTTGCTTGTTATTTTCCTGGAATGCTAATTCCACCTAATACGCGACTTCTCAGCGTTTCTGTGGATCACTAGTGATAGCTGCATTGCTTACTGTACTTATTTCCTTGTTTCACTTGAAAGAAAGTTACTGTTTGTTGTTTTTGCATTTAAGTTACCTGTAACACATTGCACTTAAGTTACCTGGCACTTGCTCACTAAAGCAATTATATAAGTCAGCACGAAAAATTAAAAGCACTACACCCTCACTCCCCACTGGCCCTTGTTTTCAATTATTAAGGAATTCCAAATATTATTCTAGCATGTCCAAAGGTCAGTTGTCAATCTCCTCTCCGGTCCAGCTGGTGAATCTGGGAATCTTGAGGCAATGTTACAACTGCCTCATGTACACAGACAACCCTCTCCTCCTCCCAACAAATTCCAACACATGTGAGAGATGCAACCATATAGCCAAACTGGAGGCAAAGCTCTCTCAACTTAGTACTGGCATAACCAGTCAGGAGGAGAAGGAAACCACACTCACTACAAATCCAGTCTCACATAGACCTACCACGACAGCAAACCAAACACATAATCACACAAAAACATACTCGGAGGCTCTAAATAAAGATCTGCCTAAGCAGCAGAGACCTCCAAAGCAGACACCCAAGCAACCGCTACCCCAAAACAAAACACGTGCAACACATATCTCACAAAGCCAGTGTGCCGAACAGTCACAGCCCTTAAGACTAAACAACACACCTGATACACTTGTAATAGGTGACTCTATAAATCAGGCACACTGGCGTCCCGCTCACCAGGCTGAACAAGGAGAGGGTCACGGTGAGCAGCCTGTCGGCTAGGATCCGCCACATAACACAAGCACTCAGGTCACTACAAGGCAAGTACAAATATGACTCAGTCATTGTCCATGCTGGTGTGAATGACCTGAGGCGTACCTCCCTGGACTACATGAAAAGAGACATAAAGGAGCTCTCTGAGCATGTAGCCCAGGCCAGTATGACCCTGACCTTGAGTAGCATTTTACCCTCACCAAGAATGATGCCACAATATGAAGACAAGATGATCAATTTCAACAATTGGCTTAAGTACTGGTGTCATTCAAAGGGGATCCAATGCCTGTCAGCTTGGGATGATATGCTCGACAAGCCACGATGCTTCACTAGGGACAGCTTGCACCTGTCACCCTGGGCTTCGGATATTGGCAAAGACTCTTGCTCCCCATAGTGCCTTTTTAGGCAAGGCTCAAAAGACAAACCCACCTCCATAGGTATCACAAGGGATAAGAAACTAAGAGTAATGCTACTCAATGCCAGAAGTCTAAACCTCAAGATGCACGCACTCGAAACTCTCCTTAGCATGGAGAACATCGATATCTGTGCAGTAACAGAAATCTGGTTCAGGGCTCCCGAGAGCACCCCAGCACTACCAGGTTATACCTCATACCATGCTTTTCAGCCCCAAAACTTGGACCGAACCACAAAAGGAGGGGGAGTATCGATATTCATCAAAGATACCCACACCTTCAGTTTGGTGGCAAAGCACGAAGCATCAGAGATTATCCATGTGCAACTAACAGTGGGTAAAACTGCCTTCCAGTTTATAGCCTGCTACAGACCACCCTCCCAAACCCAGGAACCCCACTCGGCCTTCCTGAGAACACTGGAAAATATGAAGGTCTCTCCAAACACCATTATATTGGGCGACTTCAACTACCCAAACATAGACTGGGAGCATTACTCTAGCTCCAACACCCTAGCCCAAAGGTTCCTAGAATTTATAAACTCAAATGGTATGGAACAACTTGTTACAACTCCCACAAGAGGGGAAAACATACTGGACCTGATCATCATCAACATGGGGACTCTATGCTCCAGACCAGAAGTGTATCCCTCACTGGTAAGATCAGACCATAAACTAATCTCACTGGATATTCACATCCCGACCCCACCCCCTGCCCAGAAAACCACAGTGAAAAACTTCTCTAAAGCAAATTTCACACTCCTCAAAACCGAGGTGGAATCCTTCAAAGCCCCCGGGCCTGTGGAAAATACGGCCCAGACCTCAGAATCCTTTATAAATGCATTCTATGAACACCTTCAGGAATGCATGGATCATGCAATCCCAAATAAAACCAAGACCCAATTCTCCAAAGGCAGGCGTCCTGTCTGGTGGACCCCAACCATAAACAAACTATACAATAGAAGGAGGAAGCTACTAAATGATAGAGCAAAATCCCAAAAAGGGAAGGCATCTCTGATCAGTATTAGCAAAAAACTATGGGCACTCATAAAATTGTCTAAGGCCAGCTTCGAGAGAAAAATTGCACAGGACACTAAGGATAATCACAAGGCTTTCTTTAGTTATGTTAGGAACCTGGGTGGTAATTCCCAGATATGCTCAGAATTAGTCCAAAATGACAAAAAATACACTGAACCCACAGACATTGCCAACATCCTAGCTGACAGGTTCAGCGCAAACTTCTCCCCTCCCACCAAAGGGCAAATATCTATCCCAGCAGAGTGCTGCCTCCTGACATCTCAGATGCTCAGGTAAGAGCCCTCTCCAAAGCAAAAACACAGCATCAATGGGACCAGGCGGTGTCCCGGGCTCGTCCTACATGAACTCAAGAAGAGCTAAACCCAAACATAAAACTACTGTTCAATCTCAGCCTTACTACAGGATATGTGCCC
Source organism: Protopterus annectens (assembly GCF_019279795.1). Lineage (NCBI taxonomy): Eukaryota > Metazoa > Chordata > Ceratodontiformes > Protopteridae > Protopterus > Protopterus annectens. The sequence goes on along the minus strand of NC_056728.1, from coordinate 152,532,652 downwards.
AAAGAGTGGCGTACAGCAACAGTGGTCCCTCTCCATAAAGGTGGTGCCTCAATGGATCCTGGAAACTATCACCCCATAAGCCTGACTAGCTTGGTCTGCAAAGCTATGGAAAGGATCATCATGGACCTCATAAATAAAGATATTGGGGACCTACAGACACTGGATCCTACCCAGTTTGGCTTTGTTAAGGGCAGATCCTGCCTCTTAAACCTGGTTGATTTCTTTGAAACAGTCACCAAGGCCATTGACGAGGGGAAGGTGGTCCACATAGCCTACCTGGACCTCGTAAAAGCCTTCGATACAATACCCCACTCAGGCATTATAGATAAGCTCACCAGCTTAAATATAAACCCCTATGTCACTAGATGGATTGCAAACTGTCTCAAGGACAGAACCCACATGGTTAGAATTGCTGGAGCCATGTCAGACTCCAAACCAGTTACAAGTGGTGTCCCACAAGGCTCAGTCCTGGGACCTCTCATGTTCGGTATATATTTCTCAGAGGTACAGGCCAACACGGAAGGACTGTGGCTGACCAAGTTCGCAGATGACTGCAAACTGGGCACCATAATCGACTCTCCAGCCGACACAAGCATCCTCCAAAAGGGCCTCATAGAAACAGACAACTGGTGCCAGAGCCATGGCCTCAAGCTAAATGCCAAAAAGTGTATAGTCATCCCTTTGGCAAAAACAAAGTGCCCACAAATTACCACATAGGTGGTAATCCATTAAGTACAGAAGAAGTAATTAGGGACCTGGGGACCCAAGTTGATAGCAATCTCTCATTTGACAACCACGTGGCCAAAGTGGTTAGAAAAACATTTTATATAGCCCACCTAATCATGAAGGGATTCACATCTAGATCAGGGAGGTCATCGTGCCTCTTTACTCATCCCTCATCAGGCCCATAATTGAGTACAATGCCCTTTTGGGATGTACCTTACCAGACACCTGCAGCAACTGGAAAGACCCCAAAAGTACCTCACCAAGAGGATCAAAGGGCTCAAACAGATGCCATATGCTGCCCGGTTAAAGAAACTCCAGCTCTACTCAGTGGCATACCGCCTGTTCAGAGGTGATCTGTGCCTGACGTATAAAGCCATGTCCAACCCAGAATTAATGGACATGCTGCACCTCATAAAATCCAAATCCCATCGACTCTGCTCGAGACTTGAACCTCAGCACTGAAATAAATAGGACATGCTGGAGGGACAGATTCATAACCCAGGGGCTTCCTTCACTCTGGAATAAAATCCCAGTCCAGGTTAGGCAGAGTCCCTCATTGACTCTATTCAAGAGGAATCTTGATGAGTGGATGGGAGATCGTAGGTTTACCCCGGGTATCACTTCTGTGTCACTGTTAGACAGAGGCACAGTATACTAATCTCGAAAAAGGGCATAGCAAAATAAATTTATAATGGGTGGCGAAAGCCAAACACATTCTGGCTAGGCTTATAAATGCCCTAGGGCAGATAGCCTAGTATGAACCTATGAACCAGTGCCACTGGCATACCCCAAACTGGTGAGCAGGTCAGGCATCACTATGCAGACCTGAAGCGGCAAAAGGGGATCTCTTGGATCAGTGGATCCAAGAGGCTAGGAGTATAGGGGAGGTCCCAGCTGTGTGTAAGTATCACTCCACTACCTGTTTAATAATTGCCAGCTCATGTATATTAATGCTAAATATTCCTCTTATGTCCTTCACAGTGGTAAATGAGTGGACTGCGAACCAGGAGGCCCATGGATGTTGCTTGGAGAGGTTGAGAAGCGAGGCAGGTTAGTAATACTCTTACATGTACTGTCATAGGAAATAAATCTAAATGTATTAGTAAGTTAATTGCCTGTATAAAACCTGTACTGTTTAAGGAAAGTACTGCATACACCAGAGAATATGGCAGGAAGAGTCTCATATAGGTTGTATGTAAATAAAAGCATAATAGCCTGACAGTGAAGGTCTAACTGCTGGACTGCATGTGTTTACTATGGTATCATATGGTAATGTAGATTTGCAATCACTTAATAGTACTGTTGTATTAAGCACTTTTACCCACACTGTGCAGCATAAATAAAATGTGTAGGAATGTCTGTATATAACTGATATAATTCCCAGAGGTCATTTAGTAGAACTGAATGAGACATAGACAGAAAACAGTGAAAAGGGAGACAACAAAATCCAAATAGCACATGCAACTGAAATGTGAACTGTTGTATTTTTAGGACACACAGCCATGGTTTGAATCCTGGGAGTGGTAGTAGTCTGCATACAGAATCATACTCCACAACTGTACAGATATGTCCAGAATGTCCAGTAAATTGGCCCATATCTGCTGCCTGTCACTCTGTCCCCTGGGAAATCAGTGGGATGATCCCAGACATATAGGCAGCAAACAAGAAATGCAACTGATTGTCACACATCTATAAGAACAAACCTGTCACTCTAGCAACTCCCCAAACTGTTATGTGAGTAAGACGCTAAGTATGTCCCATCTACCCCCCCCTCCCATATTGTCAAGCTGTGACCAGAGTGTGTATAGTAACAGAGTGAGATGTATGTACATAATACTAATGTGGAATCTGGTACTTTGTGTGGCAACATTCAGGTAGTGCTAACAAACATTGCTCACACAGGTCCATCAGATATGAACACTTTGCACAGAAATAAAAGATTGATACCCAGTACTGATACTGTTTACTTTGGTATTGCATGGCATTGTTATTGTTGCAGTTGCTCTGAATAATAAGATATTACTCATCACTGTCACACTGCGGTGGTGGTGGTGCTGCGGTAGCGTTGTCGCCTCACAGTAAGACGTTATCCTGTTCAATTCTCAGCTAGATCGTCTTCTGTTTGGAGACATGCATGAATGGAAGTACCTTCGTTGAAGGTTATGTGCCAGGGCTGGCAACTCGGCACATAAAAATCTACTGCCAATCATTAGCGGACCGGAGTTCCACTGTGGCGATCCCTAACCGGGAAAAAGCCGAAAGACACAACAACTCATCACTGTCACCCACACTGTACTACATAATATAACTGTCTACAAAATTATGTATAAGAGTGCTGTAATACAAGGTCAGAATGTAAAACTACAGGAGAATTATATAAAGAAATCAGATAAGAGATATACAGCAATATCTATATAGCACACACAACTGTTATGGGCAGTGTTTTAGTGTTAGCAGACACAGCCATGGACTGAATCCTGGGAGTGGAAGTAGGCTGCATACAGAATCATACCCCACTACTGTACAGATATGTCCAGTATATTGGCCCCTATCTGCTGCCTGAAACACTGTCCCCCTGGGAAATCAGTGGGATGATTCTGACTGGATGCAGGTCCTTTTTCAGTGGATGACCGGGGAGAAAAGCTCCACATCATGTACATGATAGAGATACAAAGTTGCATCAATGGTAAACAACATTACAGGTTGTTGGCTTTAATACAATAATAAGATATTGATTATCAACAGTATATATTTACTGGAGAGAGAGACTGAAATAGAGAGTGAGAGAGTGAGTGAAAGGCAACAACAAAAAAAAAAAAAACACAACAAAAAAAAAATCCATCTAGCAAACTATCCAGAAGAGACATCCTTCCCACAACAGGTATGTGAAGTATATGTGCATGTAACTGACTGTAGTAACTAGTCCATAATAATGGGATAGATGATGTGGAATAATTTATATGTGCCATCAGGTGTTGTTGTTGTAATGATGTTCAGCTGAATAACTGCTAAGGACAATAGAGTATGTCCCTGTGGGTATTGGGCCATACCCATCAACTGTGCAGAGCAGCACTGACAGATAAGATGTAAGCCATCATAGTGTCTGTGTTGTGTAATGGGAAGCATGTATATTACTGTGGCCAATAGCTGGTGGTGGAAGTAATGCCATAATGATGGACATGTGGGTTCCACAGCCCACCACTTGCAGAATACTCAAGTTAACCTGTATTGTAGCATGCTGGAATGCCATAGGTATGTAATAGGGTTACCTGCAATGTGGCCCTACATATACCCCCCTAATGTTAGGCTGTGTCCATATGTGGCACCTGTCTGTGTTGTAGCAAGGCAGAACAGTGCAGTTGTGCAGTAAGGTGTTGTGAGATTGTGGACCTGATGGCTGAATGTACCCCATATATAGGCATCTATATGTTTACTTATCTCTCTCTCTCTCTCTCTCTATATATATATATATATATATATATATATATATATATATATGTCCACAAATATACAGATACCCATATGTAGACATATATATATATATATATATATATATATATATATATATATATATATAAAGACATATATACATCATATATATCTACACATATATAGATATATACCTATATGCACATGTCTACATATATACAAACACACACACACACACACATATGTATGTACATACATGTTCCCTGTATTACCACCACAGTGCTGCATGCTATGTGTGAGGGAACAGCACCCTTAGCAATACACACAGATATATACAGCTATCAGCGTGTGCAACATGGATGAGTATGTCACATGTGAACCCCTTGTTGGGACCACATTGCCCTTGTCTGTGAAGTAGGGAATGGGAATATGGGGAAGTATGGCAGGTATAGTTGTGGAGGTGGTACGGGTTGGTAGATATAGAGGACAGCCTACAGGGGTCGTATGTGACACATGTGGTGGCTAAACTCCCTGGATGGTGTGTGTGGTTTGTGATTTGGAAGCTCTATGGGCCCCAATATCAACACAATGGGAACAAGCCTCCCACCCACTGCTACTCACAACAGCAGTCCACGTCCCGAAGTTGCCTGGCCTGAAGGCTGAGCAGGAGGAGCATGTGTCCCTTTGAATGTGTACTGGGTGCCTCAAGGTGATGTAGCACATCCCACATGTCTGTGGAACCCGCTATGGAACAGACCCTGGACCTGATCTTGGGGACAAGATCATGTCTGTGTATGCCCCAGGGAGGGACAACATCCCCTGAGTTGGTTCCACCTGAAGGTAGTGCTGCACCAATACATGAGGAGGCCCCAGGGTGGGTACCACATGTCATGTGGCCTGGTAACATGGGCAGATGTGTTTGGAGAGGTGGTTCTGCTGGCAAATATTCCCTAAACATGCAAATATGTCACTGTTATAAAACATATGTGGGTAGTAATAGTCTACACAATCTCAGAACATGTCCAACAGCATGCATAGATATCCCAAATAACACAGAATGTCAGATGTGCAACAATCACATAGCAAGCATACCACAGGCATATATGGAATATAGTGGCCCTGACAATGTCATGCAGGTGAATAGTCTGTAATAGGCCAGCAATTATAGTGTCCACACAGGGAACATGGCTACAAACACATAGCACAAAGTGTGGTACAATACAATATCTGTCCCACTGGTAGGTAAGCTGTAGCCATACCTATTGAGTTGTGTGTACAGCTTGCTGTTGCTGATATGGTGGGGGGTGACAGAGATGTGTATTAAGAACTGTGGTAACCTTGCTGTATGAGTTGCTCACACCTGTTTCCATCTTTATGTCTTTCAGGCAAGATGTCACATGGATGGCTCCCACCTTACTCAGCTGCTGAGAATGACATAGTGATAAATCACCTAATCCAGCACTACCCTGTCCTGTTTGGCTGGGCTGCCCATAAGCAGCAGGAGCGGACCGCCCTGTGGAATGACCTAGTCCATAGGGTCAATGATGTTGGACTGCACAACCTCAGTTATGAGCACGTCCAGCATCATTGTTCTGACCTGCTTCGCAATGCCCATCTGCATGCTACTGCAGTCCGAGGGGGGATCACTTTGCAACAGGGGGGGCGGCCATGCCATCCATCCCCCGACACATGTTGATGAGCTCCTCGCCAGCCTCATGGCACCTGGCCATCCGTATAGCCAACAACTGCTGGACACCATTATTGAGGTGGGTGCTACCCACACACTGGCTGAAAAGCGTGCAGGTAAGGCTACAGGGCACATCCATAGACCACTGTTGCATATGCATCCACATCTGTAGAGGTAGAACATGCATATCTGACATGTCATAGATAGTTTGTTGCTGCATAGTAGTGATAAACAGATGTGCATACATGGTAGTATTGTGGATATGTACTGTTGATGTACTGTAATGCTGCACCCACCCTGTAGCAATGCCACAGGTGTGGCCACTAACTTTGTATCTCTCACCCTCTTATGTAGGTCCCTCCAGTATTCCACCAAGGCAGCAGCCTGTAACCAGTGACTATGGCTTATGTTGATGCTTGCCAATACACATGGCATGTAATGGCTATGGTATATTCCATGCACACATCTAATACACCTACCCAGAATGCATGCAGTACATGTGTACGTACTGTTGCTGTTAAATGCATGGCATCACAGTGGTGATCTGCAAGATAACTAACATCCTGTCATTGTGGAATGTGTCCCCGGGGAGTAACATAATGGTGGGAGACATGGCCTACAGTAGGGACATGTGTGAAACATCACCCGTATACAGTGCAACAACAGTGTATATACCAGTAGTACAATGGCAACTGTTACAGAGTTACACTATGGCATAACGTATTACTGTGGTCCACATTATCAGCTGGGACTAGGCTGTAACATGTGGTGTACAGTGCATGGCACACTGCAAACTGACACACATGTGTAGGCCTTATTTGTCAAGCATCTGCAAAAAGGCTGAAGGTGGGGAGGCGGTGTTAGCATGACACATCAGGGCACTGCAGCAGGGATCCTAAGGATGTTAAGAATGGCTGTATCTGCACACAGTCAGGTTCAGGAACTGTGGCAGATGTAACCCTACCCCCACAGCAATAGTGATGGCAGTGTGTGAACACCAAGGGATGTGCACATGAGGAGACCTTGCAATCATGAAGATTTGGGGGACATGTGTAGGGCAGACTGAACATACACTAGCAAATGCAGATGGCCCATGCTAGTATACCCTTGCTAGGAGTAGTGACTGCTGTAGTACACATAACAAAAGGTGCAATAAACCATCATAATAAGGGCGTGCACACATATACACACATGCAGCGTATGCATCGCAGTCAGCATCCGCACACCTAACACATTCCGTAGACACTGCATTTGAATGTAGAGGACATATGTCACATATCGGGCTTGTGTACTGTTAATATATGCAATGATGTGGTCCCATTGCAGATCAAGGAAGGGTGCGTCATATCAATAAGGGTGTGTATACTCCCCATAGCCATGGTATGCTCTGACGGTTGTCGGTGTAATAGTATTGGATTGGTCATATATGGTCTGCTGATGTTGAGATCTGTAAACCAGACATCAGGCATTCACAGATGACATCTGTCCACATATCATCCCAGGTATGTGCTGCTGAAAAACATAGGGTCTGTGAGCATTAGCGCTGACATAACTAACACAGTACTACACATTCAGACATGGGTTGTATACTTGTGAGGCTTGGTGCACACTACATGGCAGGGTGCAGAACAGGTGAACAGCAATACTGTGTACATGGATGCAATGGTATCCAAGGGAAGGGACATCACCTACTAACACAGCACATGCATCACACACATGTATACTGTTGTTAGCATGGATTGACTATAGCTGCATTGCATGCTGTTGTGTATCAGATGTTATGCATATTGACAGATGGATAATAGGAGGACTGTGTGTACTATCATTGTGCAACCTCACCTGTATGTGTGTGTGTATGTCAGTGGGTGGTTATTTTGTCTGTAGGGTCACTCTGGTGAAGTGGAGGGAGGGTGATGCATGTAGGATGTGTGTGTGCATGTGTGTGTGTGTTTGTGTGGGTGTCCATGTATGCACGTGTGATTGTGGGGTCATTCATACAGGAGTACTTCCCTTTGGGATCATGCAGTACATGGGCATGGATTGAGACATGACGCACCAGGAATACTTGTCATGTATGTAATCACAGGACAGCTGATAGTATAATAAGGTCTGTAGCATGGAACATGCATTGGGAGGGAAGGTAGACACCAGTTATACCCTTAATATCGCAATCAGCAGACAGGTGACTGACAACCCATGTATGTAGCACTACAGATGCATTGTGGAATTACTAGACAACAACAGGGAGTGTATCCATATATTACAGTTGTCACATGATAGGTTGATTGAGCAGCACATCTGGCATGTACTGAGCAATACTTACACATGACACTCCAGTGCATGATATTATGGAGTGAACATAGTAGCCCCTCACATATAGGGGCCATGCTCATGATGTCAGGACATATACAGGGTGAACACTGAATGACAGCAGTTAGTCCATGTAAAACCACTCCATTCAGGTCAGGGCAGTAATGGAGTAACAGGTCTTGTGTTGTGATCACTTGTCTAGGCATTTAGAGGAATGATACGTTAATGAGTGGTATTAATGTGTATGTTACCAAGTGTGATGTAGGATGGAGAACGCATGGGAATAAACGTGGGACTGTCTGTAAAGTCATGGACAGGTAGGTATTAGTATTAAGGTGGTGTGTGTGTGTGTGTGTGTGTGTGTGTGTGTGTGTGTGTGTGTGTGTGTACTGTTATGCAATGTCTTAAAGTGCATTTCTTGTTTTCCCCACAGGTGGCAAGGTGGGACAGGGTCCCTCCTGCATGCAGTCTGATATTGGTGTCCATACAGACACTGAAAATGATAATAGTAATGTTAAGGCACAGGTAGTGTTGTCAGGGGCCGAAACAGCACCATCATTTGACATCCCCCTTTTAGCCACCCCAACCCCACACACAGTTTCAGTGCCTATACATACTCCATCACCAGTGGCCATAGCAGAGGGACAGCTGGCGTTTGGTGGCAGTGCACAGGAGAGTGTGGTAACCATGCCTACTGTGTCTGGTCACAGCAGGCATAGCTGGATGTCTGACAGGGCACCACATAGGCAGATGTCCCAGGGTGCTCATGGTAGGGCTGCTGGTCATCATGCCCCTGGCAGACAAGCCACAACTGGTACCACCAGGTGAATGTTTCAGGCTGTCATGGTGGTGCAGGCATGTATGGAACATTACACCAGACAGGACGTGAGGCTGCAGAGGGCTGCTCTCACATCTGCAAGCGACAACATCTGTGAACTGTCTGGTGCCATCTGTGCTTATACCAAGCTCATGGATAGACAGTCTGGTGAGGTGATGGCCCTTATCGACCGTGGTTTGTCCATGCTTGAACGTGTGGTGGAAGTGTGGGGATGACCGCATGGATGTAGGCCAGCAACACCAACAGCTGGCAGTCAACGTGAACATGCTAGGACACCAAGGGGCTCACATAATGGCAGTACCAGCCCTGGCAATATGGGGAGGGGCATGTCCACACCACACCACAGCAGACCATGAGCACGTGGTCCTGGCCAGTCCCAGGAGGGACCTGGTTCCAGCAGACATCTGTCATCATCAGAGGAGAGTAGCACATTGAGGTCTGTACCTGGACATGCCCATGGAACCCCTGGCAGGCACAGTCCATGTGTCCATGGGCAGAGGCAGTGAACTGCACACCCTGCCAGGTATGGTCTGCAGCTGTCCATAAACATCTGTGTAGGGCAGCCACATGGCAGAACTGTGTGCATGCATACCCACACACTATACAAACACACCTAGGGCAACCCCATACCTAAACACACCACATCACCATGCCCAGTTCACCTCATTATACCCCTCACCCACACCCATGGTGTCAAATGTATTGACCACCCTGGGCCTCTGGCAAACCAACAACACACCCTGTGCATATGATGATACCTGTGCCACATCCCTGTCATCCATAACATCAATGCAGGGACAGGCTAATATGGTTCTGATGCACATGTTGACTGTACTACAGTCTACCAAAGTACTGCAGTGTAATATGTTGTCAGGAGTAAAGTTTAATGCATACATGTCAGGTAGTGTAGCCGTCCAGCAATGATGCATTATAGCTGTTAGTAACACTGGTTGATTGTGGTCTCCATAATGTTATCCATCTATGTTGTAAGTGTACATGTGTCATCATGAGGATGGTCTGCAGTCATATTCTGCAATGAGGTATGGCACTGTGGTGACACCATGGCTGTGACATATCTGGGGTACAGTTGAACACATCACAGGTTTGTATAACAGTTATTGCCTGTGCCACATGGACAGGTGACCCACTGGATGTGAATAATCTGCATCCTGATGTAGACCCATCCACATACATGCACAGTCTTACTTAGCAACACTGGGGCTACACCCCTATCTAGGTATGTAGTGCTACTGAAGTGTGTGGCTTTCATTGCACACACCACACAGCTTTTAGGATGAGGTGTGTTCCAGGTCACATGTTACATGCAGAACATCCCCAGACATGTGTAGTATGATAATGGGGGATGTAATGGGTGTATATGGGCAATAAATAGTGTGACATACCTTCATATACACATTAACAGACACATAACAGGCAGACACACATCCGAGAGACCTGGGCCTATTACTGCTAACTAACTTGACCGTGTGTCCTATGAGTTAGAGGTAGGCTGCACATAGCACATGCATAACTGGGCTGGAGTGTAGTATCAGTTACCTGTATGGTTGATGGTGACAGTGGTAACCATAAAGTGGTACATGGGACATATACTGGGTGTACCTTGGTGTAATGACAGTGTACACAGCACCCACATCCCCCAGTGGATATTGTACTCCCTGAAACCCATGATGACACTGTGACATACCCATCATTACACATTGCCCATGACTGCGATACAACCCATTGTATATCCCAACAGTGGTACTACAGGGATATGCATCTAATGCACATGCCACAGGCATAGTAGAGTGTTGCATTGTCATGTCTCACCTATGGGCAGCAACAACACTATCTGCACTACTGTGTGGCAATGGGTAGTGTAATAGGAATATGTGGCCTCGGAATGCTGTACCCTACAGATATACGGACATGCACACATACACACTAGCCAGAACTAAATGGGTATCCCATGCCTATCGACCCATTTATACAACACTGTTGTGCTGGTACTGCAAGGCTCATGTAGCTGGTATGGAGAGGAGCATAACAGGGTACATGTAGTGTCTCATATAGCAGCAGCCACAGCTGACTATGGCAATGGGTGTTGCGGTGGTTGTGAAGGCCCTCATGGAATTCCCAAGTACAGGTTTGCTAACAGACAGACACTGCTATACTCAGTAATGCACACGTACACATGTGTCAGTACTGGGATGCATTGCTGCAGGTGGTCATAACTGTGTACCTAGCTATTGTCCACGGAGAGATGGGTTGTGTAGGGGATGTGTGTACAGTGGTATCCTGCCACCTGCCATGTGGCAGATGGCAATCTATTGACAGATACCACTGTGGTGACCCTCAGGGTAAGAGTGACATGCATCAGCCAATCCTCTGGGTGCCTCTTGCACATGGCCACTGAGGTGATCAATTTGACATGTATGCAACATGCATTACAACACATTGTTAGTGTCTGTGATGGAGACCTGTACCCATACATGTTCTGTTGACTGTGGTAGTATAGTGGAGGTACCTGTGGCATGTGGTGCATGCAGGGTGTTGTCTCCTATATGTGCCAGTTCTTACACAGCTGGGCAGACATGTAAGTCTCAATCAAGCATAAGTTGCCTGTACATATCCCAGCTGGACACCTGCCATCTGCACATCTGTACAGGGACTGACAGTAATCAGCTTGGCAAGTAGCTATGCAGTAGGTTAAATGTGTTGATAGATGTTTGACAACAATATGTACACCATTACTACATGTTGGAAGCCCTCACTGACATGTGCTGTACAGACAGTAGTCTACAGTTACATTCCACATGTCAGATCATTATCCAGTAGGGGATATAAACTGTGACACAGCTTACACACCAGGGATACAACAGGGAGGCCTCAGAGTCCAGCTATGCCTGCAGGTGTGCCTGTTGTCAGTACTACATTTAGCACTCTACTCTTACCTAAGAAAGCACTGTCAACAGTAGTACCGCCATGATGCACTACCTGCCAGTGTGACAGCATGTACCCTGGGCTCCTACCCCTGTATCTAACACATTCACACAGATAACAGTGCTGTACAGGCATCATATACCTCTGTGTCCCAGACATGGCATTCACACCCCTTGCTACTGTAATGACAGCACTCAGGTACATGTATTGTACATGGGATTACATACATTTATTACAGATGTCATTACCCTGCTATGTTATCGGACTGGGTGGTGTGAACTGGTTACCAGAGCTAAGCCATGCTTAGCAGGTACCAACATTGCTCTAATATAACAGCTAAGCTAATTTGTGCAGTGGTAAGCAAAGCCTAAACTGTGTAAGCACCCGTACATTTACCCATAGCTTAGCACCACTTAGCTTTGCGCAAACCCGTGCAAACGTGCTTAACGCTGCTCAAAACTGCCTTAACCACACTGTATCTGA